>NW_026881923.1:0-390481 GCF_032173495.1 Musca vetustissima
CGTGTCATTTATATACAGGTAAGTTGGAAAAATAAATGATACAGTTTCCGGATAGACTAATTCGGGATAAACATGCAATCTCTTCAACTCAAAGTCCACAAAAGAAGACAAAATGAAGTTGTTTATACAAAAGTTATGATACTTAATTTTTAACACACAGACCTCTCAGTTCCCAAGATCATTAGCGGCATAACCTTTTCCCTTTTGTTTATTATTCTTCTTCCGGGTTATTATCCTTTTTTCGTTTATGCTTGTGTTCTACACATTATTTGCATGTCGGTGGCCCATAAACATTGTTTAAACCCCTCTAACTATTAAGAACATCATTTATCATGTCCTCCTCCTCCTTTTGCAGGGATCCTGTTTAAAGGATGGCGATTTGGCACGAGCACGCATGAATGAGGCTGAGGCCTGTTTTATATTGGCCGCACGCAATTATGCCGATAAGACTGCTGCCGATGAACACACAATCTTACGTTCGTGGGCTGTTAAAGATTTTGCCCCCAATGTTCCGCAATATGTGCAAATATTCAGGTAAGTTATCAGCATTCAGTCTGGGCTCCCTGGCCTTCCTGGAACTTCAGCTCCTGTCATTTGTTAGTTGTTGAGCACATTCTCTGCGAAAACAAAAACAAAGAATGTGGCCAACTAAAACAAAACTGAAAAAAGAAGAAGAGAAAACCTATTATCTATGTATGTTAGTGTGTGTATGTGTATGTTTAACCAGCCATTGTTGTTGTTTGATACCATTGTTTCTTCTGTTGTTGTTGTCTTCTCCCCCTTCCATAGACCTGAACATAAGCTTCATGTTAAATTCGCTGAACATGTCGTGTGTGAGGACGAATTTAAATATGCTTTGTTGGCTAATAACTGTACATGTCCTGGTGCCAGTACCCTGGTGACATTATTGTTGCATACATCACGGGGCCAGTAAGTATACAAAATGAAATGAATGCATCCGAACGAAACTCAGTACATTGTTACAGAATCTAACAGACACATACATACTTACATGCATACATATGAATTACTAACAACAATAACAAAAAATAACAACAGCTGATCCGGTAATAACGTGAGCAATACAGTGTGAACAATGGTCTATTGGATTAGGATAAATTAAATTTAAAGATCAAAAGGTATTCTCATAGAAGATTTTAGGTCTTCAGTGTGAAGACATTTGGTCCTACATATAAAAAATGCGTCTTCTATAAGAAGTCCACTTGGCTTCTTTAAGAATACCCTTTGATTCTATAAGAAGACCTCTTGGTTATATTATATGAAAACTTATTGTGCTTCTACAAACAGATCTCTTAGACTTCTAGGAGACTTCTTATAGAAGACCTCTTGATTTTCTATTAGAAGACGTATTGGACTTCTATAAGAGCTCTTAGTCTTCTATAAAAAGAACCATTGGTCTTCTATAAGAAAACTTATTTGTCTTGTATAAGAAGACCCCTTAGACATCTATAAGAAAACCTCTTGGTCTTCTATATGAAGACTTCTTGGTCTTCTATATGAAGACTTCTTGGTCTTCTATATGAAGACCTCTTGGTTTTCTATATGAAGATCTCTTGGTAAAACGACTTCCTGGGCTTCCTAGAAAAGACCTCTCAAATTGTGTGAAAACGACGATTTTTATTATTTGAAAACTTTATTATTTTAAGAGAGTCCGGAACTTTTGACCTTCTCCATGCGATTTTCAGTTACATGATTTAATAGATGGCGCTATGTGTATGCCATGGCCAATGTTGCGGACCCACAATAAAATGAACGGTCTTTTGATAAATTTTAAATGTTAAGGCATATGTTAAGGCGCTTTACAGGATGGGATTGAATGAAAATCGTTAGTCTTAAAGGATATGGATTTGATAGTGTAGTTGGTTTCACATAAATCTATGACACCAATGACCTTTTCAAAGGGTACTGCAAGTGTCAACTGCTGTTACGAGTTTTCACATTTTGTCCTATAAAACAATCCTCCTTCCTCTATCTAATTTTGATTATGATTTACCAGGTCTTCTTCTCCAAGAAGACCAATTGAAGATTTTTTAAACTGTTCTTCTTATAGAAGATCTCTTGGTAACCTTATAGAGAACCTCTTGGGCTTCTTAAAAAATTCTCTTAAATTGTGTGAAACGTCGATTTGTATCCTTAAAAAACTGTATGATTTTAAGAGAGTCCGAGACTTTTTAGACTTCACCATGCAATTTTCAATCTTATGGTTCAATAGATGGCGCTGTCCGCATGCCTTTGCCAGCATTGCCAACCAACAATCAAATGAACGGTCTTTTGAGAAGATTTAAATTTTAAAGCATATTTTTAGTCGCTTCATAATATAACAACGAAGGAAATTGATTTGGCTTTAAGGATAAGGAATGATTGATAGACTTGTTGGTTTCACATAAATCTATTGCACCAATCATCCTTTTAAAGGGTTATGCAAGTGTCAACAGCTGTTACTAGACATAAAACGTACCCGGTTCAATAGTTCAAAAATTATGTCATCTATAAAAATACCTCTTTTATATGGTCTTCCATAACAATGCCTCTTAGTCTTCTACAATAATACCTCTTGGTAGTCTATTAGAAGACCTCTTGAAGGTCTTCATGCACTTTTCAGCCTTCACCATACGTTTTTGAATCATTTGATTCAATAGATGGAGCTATCCGTATGTCCTTGTCAATGCTGTCAACCCACAATAAATTGAACGGTCTTTTGAAAAAGAATTAAATTTTAAAGCATATTTTTAGTCGCTTCGAAAGTTAACGATAAAAGAAATTGATTACGATTAAAACTTCAATAGATGGCGCTGTGGTCGTAATTAGGAGAATTCAAAATAAAGCGAAAACTTGTGTTTACCAAAATCTTCGAAATGTTGGGAGATATTTAAAATCGGTCTACATTTTATAACAAAATATGTATTTGCTTTAATTTTTTTTTTTTTGATTGAAAAAGAATACATTATAGAAATTTTAAATAGAACATACATTTAGGCAGAACATGAGAGCTGCTATATATAGAGTGGCGCCATCAAACATTTCCATTGGAAAATTTGAAATTTGTTTGCATAAACTTACCCAGTATGGTTCAATAGTTCAAAAATTATGTCAAAGAGAAAACGAAATTAAAATTTTGCATTTGCATATTTGAACCATGCCAATCAATAGATGGCGCTGACAATGAGCCAATGTCTAGCAATGGTCCATCGCCAGTGCCATCTATTGATTTTCAAGATTTAAATTGGCAAATACAATAATTTAATGTAAGTTCTTGAAATGTAGAAAATAAGAACGAAAAAATGCACAAGTACTCGAGTTTGCAGTAGAATATATTTAAAAAAAATATTAGTAATGACCTCTTGGTCTCTTTTTCCCTATTACGAATTCTCAGGCAATGGTCCGTCGCCAGCGCCATCTATTGATTGGCATGTTTCAAATTGGCAAATACAATCATTAACTGTATAATTTTGAAATATAGAAAATAAAGTCGAAAAGGATACATAAGAACTACAGATAGAAGGAGGATATCTTTTACAAAAATATTAGTAATGACCTCTTGGTCTCTTTTTTCCCTTCAAATGAATTCTCAGGCTCTTTTACTATAAATGGGATTTTGATACCACATTTATTTAAAATTCCAATTTATCCCCAAGCATTACAAACCCCAAATTTGTGTATGATCTCCCCCAGGTTACCCACTGTTAATGCATTTTAAGTGAACATTAATGCAAAAAAACCACCACAATCCTGTGGACTACATTAATGGTAACAACATTGCAGCCACATAAATTCAGTTATTTGCCAAAAGCAACACAGATAGTGGAGCTGCTGGTGGAAAGTAAAAACACACACTCACATTGTGGCTCTAGAGTTGAGTGGTGTGTATGGTGGCATTATGGAAATTAGCTAATGTTTTATGCAGGCCACCAAAACTAGTAGCAGCAAAATTACTCTACTGGGATATGTGGCGGGACTTTAAAGGATAATGGCCAGAGGAAGCATGACACAATACATCATTTGTTTAATCGCATTTTTTCTTTGGGGGGAACTTTTCCAAAAACCACGCCTATTGACATTTCACAGTCACTCCTTTCGAGCAGATGGGGCTTTTTTACAATAATAATTGTTTACATTATTAATTAATTTGATTACCCTTCAGTCTATTGTGGCATAATTTTTGTGGTTGTTGTTTACCTTCGCCTGTGTTTTTTTTTTAATTAAGGGGAGTCTCCTTTCATTGGTGGGCCACTTAATATTGAATGCCTTCGTAATTACCACTTTTTTGATAAATTGGTTTTTTGCTTGGTAAATATTTACATAATTTATGTCAATATCTAAAATGTATAAATGACCTTTGGCCATGAATAAATATTATTATGTTTACTGGTAATTGGTTAATTAAATTTTCTACACAAATAAAAACAAATACCATTTAACAATGGTAAATATGGCATTTGTTACGGTGAAAAAGGGAAAATAATTGATATTCGATATTAACTATGAATTGAATATTGGTAGTCTAAAACAAACAAAGGTATGGGTTAATTGAAAGGAATGCTATTTTTCAATATTGCTCATGATAGGTAATACTATCATATTTAACCCGTTTGCTCAACTAGTACATAGAATTAAATAATTTTCAAATTCAATTGTTTTCGATAACGAATATTTTCGCCTTTAGAACCAAGACATTCATAATTTTTCTAAGGCATTTGTAGAAAAATTGAAACAAGAGCCACATTTTGGGTTCCTTCTCAGTTTATTTTTATTTTCTACTACCTTCTCTTAAAAATTATCAAATCTCACAATTGATTAAGCTGGGTCTGAAAGGGTTATTTATATTTTTGGTACTAGGTGGCGTATGATTGCTAACAACAGTCATACGCAGATATGTTGCTTAATCGTTCAAATATTGTGAATACGGTTTAAGTTATTTTCGAACAAGAAAATATAAACAAATTAGGCAAAGTTTCTTTGTGATGAGAGGCTATCCTTATGTCGAAAATAGGAAATAAACTCAGAAAAGCTAAATATATATTTGTCATACAAGTAGTAATCGTTTTACGTTGCACAATAATTCTATAAAACATGACTAGACGGCGTATTATTATTGACATCAGTCATTCCCTTTTAAATATTGCACAGAAAGTAAACACAGCTTAAGTTATTCCTGAACTCAAGAATATGATTATAGAAGATCTAGACATAGACAGAGATATGTGTTGAAAAATATTCTTGTGACAATGAGCAAAACTTTCACATTTGTTCAAACTAGAAGTGTTCTTTTCGATTTGGATCTTCAGGTCTTTGATTTCAACAGTTGTGGTACCATGGTGCGTATGAGAAATGAACAAATGTATACGACCCCTATCCTATACATGGGTTATGATTAAAACTATTATTTTAATGTCTATTGCGGGACCATAACCCATAATTCGATTCCTTAATATTTATTTAGTAAGCATATTTCCCAATTTGTACCAAATATAGTACAATTTAGTACTTTTCATACACATATGTACATATTTCCTACTACCTACTTTCTACACATCTCGATCCTACACTCTAACGTTTCTCAAAATTCAAATGGTACCAAATTTAGTACTTTTCGGATACACACTTCCAAAATCACCTTCGTTTATCGTTGCAACTTTTCAATGTTTTATCCATATCCATTTACATGCTACGAAATTGTACCAAATTTAGTACAGTTTAGTACTTTTCGGGTACTTATAGTTCGAACGTTCCAATCCTACACTCTGAGGGTTTCAGATTTCATGATGCCAGGTCCATCCGTTTCTCAAAATTCAAATGGTACCAAATTTAGTACTGTTTATTACTTTTCATATACACACTTCCAAAATCACATCCGTTCCAACTTCTCACCCTTGGTTCGCATCCAAATTTCAATTTTTTATCCATATCCATTTACATGCCAAATTTAGCACATGTTAGTACTTTTCGGGTATTTTTAGTTCGAAAGTATCCATTGATACATCTATTCTATACTCCGTCAGTGATCCTCATTCCAAATATAAGAGTTGCCGCTCCACCGATTCGCCAAATAAAAATGGTACCATATTTAGTACTTTTTGTGACGTTCTAGTACGAAAATTGCAGCCCTATCTGACACCTTCGGACAAAAAGTTACCCTCACCAAAAATTTCAAGATTATAGCTTCAGCTACTTTTTCAAGCTTCTTGCCTTGGTACTTCTTTTTTCTATAGAAAAAATTAACCTCCCTTCTTTGGTGCTTCTTTTTTTCTATAGAAAAAATCCAAGCTCAGTTCCTGAGGTATTTTTCTCAATAGAAAAAAATAATGAAGCTATATATTATACTAAAACCATTTAATATCATTCTCTCATAATATTTCAAAATATTAATATTTGTTCACCTAATAACCTCTCCTCACATCTAGGGAGGGTCAGCAATCACCCGAAGAATGGCATCGTTTATATGGCAAATGTTCGGGTAATGAAATCTATCACATCGTTTTGGGTGATAGTCGTTTCTTTGGCGAATATGAGGGTAAAAGTTTTACCTATGCCAGTTTTCATTCACATCGAAAGTAAGTCCAAAAAAATCCCATTCAAACCTTTTAAGTTCAATAAACTGCATTTCGAATCTATCCCTTTTTTCCAGATACGGCGTGGCCTTGGTGGGTGTGCGTCCAGCTCATTTGCCCGAATTCTACGAGGATACGATATTGTTAAATCCCGGTCCTAGGCATATCATGAAAAAGGATGACACCTGCTATTACATGAGCATTACCAAGGAGGAGAACTCTGCATTTGTGGTTAATCAAAATCAGCAAAATCAAAATGCGGATACAATGGCGGGCAAGGAAAATGGTAAGTTAAGGCTGCACTTATATTTGAAATCCAAAAAAACCGAAACTTGTTTTTGCCATGAATATTTGTTTTTGGTTTACGGTTTGAGTTGGGTTCCCCTTTTACGTTTTCCTTTTTCGGTTTTGGTTTTATGTGGTTCCATTCTTTTGTGTTCCTGTTTTAACAATATTTCCAATATATGGAATATATAATGAAAATTATAAAAGAAATGAAATTGAAAAAAGAGAAAAAGATAAACTAACAATTAGGCAATACCAAATGTTTGTTATCCTTTTTTACTCTGCTATTCTACAAATAACTGCTACTCTATATGAACGTTACTTAATAATCATCATAATATGCTTTTGTGCTGTATTTATGTGTATTGTATGTGCGTGTGAGTATATGTGAGACTGTGTGATGAAAGTGTGTGTGAATCCGATGTTAAGCGTGATTTTTTTAGTTTGAAATAATATTTATTTTAAGTTCTAACTGCCATACCAACACATTCAATTTTATGTATATACCAATTTAAAACTTAAATCATGGTTCTATTTATAATTCATTGGGCCTCCTTAATTGTCTCTTCAAAAATTTTCATCCCCATAATTTTGAAAATTAGTGGACCATATTGAGCAATCACTCGAAATACCAGCTGAGTAAATGCAGCCAAATGCATTCATCCTTGACAGACCATCATCATCATAACATGACGATGGTCGTTTGTTTGTCCTGTATTTTTTCATGGCTGATGATTAAAAGATGAAAATTAAAGACATAATCAGATTTTCTCCCACCAACATTACCTCCTTGATGTCCGCTCTCAGTTTCCCAGCCATACTTTACGATTGTAATTCGTTAAAGTTATTTGCATACCCTGAAAGCAAAAACAAAATCCTTGAAATCGTAAAATTCTCCTCCACCAGTAAATTCATTTTTATGACTCAATCATTAGTGTCTCTGGTTGGATGTGTGTGTGAGTGCACGCTCAGGTTGCCCTCTCACCCCTCCTCCACCAATCAAACATTAAAATGCAACTATCACAAATTCCCACAAGAATCTCAGCTGAAGTTATTATGGTCAATCGTAAAAGAAGATCCACAAAAAAAGAACAGAGCTCTTATTTGTCTAACAAAGGAGTCGTAAAGGAAACGACAAACCGAAATGTCCTCGAACAAAGAATGATAAAAATCTACAAAAAGGAACAGACATTGTCCTTGTTAACAATGGGGGGAAATTTAAAATAGGAATTTTTCTGTTGAAAAGAACTGATGTTGAATTTTTTCTACAAAAAAATCGCATCCTAATCCTAGAAGTGAAAATAACCCATCCTCATTTCCTGAGAAATTTTTACATCAGATCCTAAGCTACATTTTTTCAATAGAAAAATTTCCACCTCAGCTCCTGAGGTATATTTTCCTATAGAAAATTTTCCACCTAAGTTCTTGAGGTCTGTTTTTTCTATAGAAAAAAATTCAACCTCAGCTCCTGAGGACTTTTTTTCTATAGAAAAATTCAACCTCAGTTTCTGAGGTCTTTTTTCTATAGAAAAAATTCAACCTCAGTTTCAACCTCAGTTTCAACCTCAGTTTCAACCTCAGTTTCTGAGGTCTTTTTTTCTATAGAAAAAAATTCAACCTCAGTTTCTGAGGTCTTTTTTTTCTATAGAAAAAAATTCAACCTCAGTTTCTGAGGTCTTTTTTTCTATAGAAAAAAATTCAACCTCAGTTTCTGAGGTCTTTTTTTTCTATAGAAAAAAATTCAACCTCAGTTTCTGAGGTCTTTTTTTTTCTATAGAAAAAAATTCAACCTCAGTTTCTGAGGTCTTTTTTTCTATAGAAAAAAATTCAACCTCAGTTCCTGAGGTCTTTTTTCTATAGAAAAAAATTCAACCTCAGTTCCTGAGGTCTTTTTTCTATAGAAAAAAATTCAACCTCAGTTCCTGAGGTCTTTTTTCTATAGAAAAAAATTCAACCTCAGTTCAAGTTTTTTTCTATAGAAAAAAATTCAACCTCAGTTCAAGTTTTTTTCTATAGAAAAAAATTCAACCTCAGTTCCTGAGGTCTTTTTTCTATAAAAAAAATTCAACCTCAGTTCCTGAGGTCTTTTTTCTATAAGAAAAATTCATCCTCAGTTTCTGAGGTATTTTTTCTATAAGAAAAATTCATCCTCAGTTCCTGACTCTCTATTTAGTAGAAAAAATTGCTTAGGTTAATACTGGAACCTTCGTGGGTAGTGAGAATATATACCTCTACTTAAATTAAATTCTTAGGTCCAACTAAATATTATAAATATCTTTACACACACACTTACACATTTATTATTTTATTTGCTTAGCAAATATCTCGCATCAATATTACGATTATGATTGATTTGATAATATTCCGAAAACTGATTTTTGTTCCTTTGGCATTATTTGTTTAACGCATTTTTCTTCGTTATATTTTTATTTGCCAAAAATCAACAAAAATTTTAAATTAATAATCTAATAAACTAACAACAACAACTACAATCACAAATACTAACAGATAACAACACCAACAACATAACCACTAACACAACAAATAATCAAAGAATCATAACAACAATAACAGCAATAGCAACCACATATAACAACACCAACAATCATAATAGTAGTAATAGCAATAACAACAACAATACCAACAACAATCACTACAACAATGATAACGATAGTTTATATAGTAATATTAGTACGATAACAACTACAATACCAACAATAGCAACTACTACCACAACAACAACAACAAATCTTTTAACAACAACAACAACATCTATAAATGCAATAACAAGCAATCTTTGTCAATATGTTAATCCAACAATAATAACAAGTACTACAACTACAACAACATCCATTAATACAGCAACAACAACAACATCAACATCATTATCATCGCACACGGTCCCCATACCATCCGTCTGTGTACGTGTGCCCCATAGTCTTAGTTACGATGCGGTATTGGTGGGTGGTGGTCAAAACGAATCGACTGTCGCCGTCAATGCTGCCGCGACCACAACCACCAACATCACCTCGAAATCTACCACCACCACCACCACGACCACAATGAACAACACCACTACCATCACCATGAATATGCCGATAATAGAACGGCATAGCTCCGAATGTGATTTTACAACACTATTTGTGCGTGAGTGTGACACCGAAAAATTATACATTTCGTTTTCTTTTTCATTCTCCCCCCACCCCATGGCATTATCCCCCCTTTGATAATGGATAAAAATAGTCTCCTTTAAAATGTTGCTAAAATTTAATAGTCCTGCAAAGATTATTTTTTCGCTCCCAAAAGTAGTCGATTTTTTTGCCTTGTTTTTGAAAAATAACTCCCCCCTCCTACAAAGTAGAGTTGCTCCCCCTTTCGTACCCATTTTGAAAATCACATCCTCTAGGTTTTGGTAGTTGACCCCACATTTCATAATGTTTATTATCTTATTGTCATAGATGAAGTTCAGAAGGCATCAGCATCCCCATGCCACAATTTTCATTAATTCATTTTTCAATACATTTTTAAAACACTGTGCAGTAATGGTCACAATTTTATATCGAACATGGTTATAAGGATTTTTGGCATAATAAATATCGGTATTACATAGCTAATGATACAACCTAGTGAGTAATCCTTGTTGATCATTATAACCATGTTCGACTTATATCCTTAGAATGAAAATTTTAACATACGTGTATAATATTTGTTTCCAATACTATGCATGCTTCATTTAAATCATTGGATATATTAGTTTTATTTATGTTTTTTTTCAAATATTTGGATTATTTAAATTGCAATCAAAGAAAGCTAAAAATTAGAGTTTATTTTATTATACCAAATTTTTTTAGAAAATACTTTCGGAACTGCGGTTCAATTTTTTGTATAGAAAATATCCTCAGATACTGAGTTTTTTATCTATAGTAACGGAAATTTGGGTTGAATTTTTAGGGAAAACACCCCAGGATTTTTTAAAGAAATAATCATCCTTTCGTTATGTACCGGGTAATCTATTCTATGGATCATGTCTAACAAAACCAACCTTGTTTGAAACATATTTTCTGAGTTTTTTGTTATAAAAAACAAATACTATTTCCTAAAGAAAAAAAATTAGAATTAACCTCTTTTCAATAGAAAAATTGAAAAAAGTCATCCTAATATCCTGAAATTTGGTTTAAAAGGAAAAATATTTGCAGTTTGTTTGAAATAATTGCCGAAGAAATTCTTTGGTCTCTAGGACGTCCATTCGAACCTATAAGGTGTACGTAGAAAAATATTAAAAAAATATGTATATGTAAATGCAATTTACGTTGTAGGGTATTTTTCTATAGAAGTTTTTAACAAAAATTTCTGACCGTATATTCCTGCAAATTGATTTCTTAAAAATGTAGAGGATTGCATTTTTCTATAGAAAAAATGCAATCTCAGTTTCAGTATTTTTATACCCTTTATCACACTGTGGTACAATGTATTTTGTCTTTGTGCATATGTATGTAACAGACAAAAGGAAACGAGATAGACACATGGTTCCTTTTGAGAATATGCATATAATCACTTTCTGAGTCGATTTATGCATGTCCGTCCGTCTGTCTGTCCATGTTAAAGTGCAGATCGCATTTATTATCCGAATTGGATGAAATTTGGCACAGCTCATTTATTTGGCCCAGGGACGAACCCTTTTTGAATTGGGAAAATCGGTTCAGATTTAGATATATATATATATATATATTCGTCCGATTTTTAGCAAATGGAGCACCAAAGAGTCAAATTTAGTCCTATTGGCACAAAATTTTGCACAACATACTAAAGTTGATGTAGCCTAACGTGTGCCAAGTTTTATTGAAATCGGTTCAGATTTAGATATAGCTCCCATATATATTTTCGTCCGATTTTTAGCAAATGGGGCACCAAAGAGTCACATTTAATCCGATTGGCATGAAATTTTTCACAAAGTACTGAAGTTATGATAGCCTAAAATATTCCAACAGACAGACGCACATGCTTAAATCGTCATAGAATTTTACGCTGATCAAAAATATATATTTTATAGGGTTGGAAATGATTGTTTCAATGAATTAATTAAGTCGGTTCACATATATACACAGACCATATATTTAAAGTAATCTACTTGCATGTCAATGGTCCTTCAAAAATGCGAGGTCTGTTAGGATGCATCTCTTGAATATAGCCAAAGTGGTAAAGGGTATCATATAGTCCGCCCCGTCCGACTTTACTTCTTTCCTTACTGGTTTTCTATTGAAAAAGTTTAAAAACAGATTCAAAACAGTAAGCGGAGCAGTATAGTCGGACGGGGCCGACCATAGGATACCCTACACAACTACCACGAAAAGCAAACTTTCTGCGGTTCTATATTCTGAGCCTGGGCAATATTTCGTGATATTTGCACTTATTTATATTTGGTCACTTTAGGTTTTTGTTAATTTGACCCTCGGAATATTGACCGATCATCATCTAAACAGCCGATCTAAGTATTTGGTCAGATCACCCTCACCTTGTAAAATATGTGATGTTCTGCTATAATAATTGAAATCGATCAGCGCGACATTTCCGTCCTCTAATGGAGTAATGGTAATACTAGGCACATAGTCACCTTTACCTAATTACGGATAACTCCCACATCAGAGTACATACAGCCATATAATTGGTATTATTTTGAAGTTCAACAACTCCTCTTGGATATACTATCAACTTTTCGGGTATATGTCCTTCAGGAGCAAGTATATATGCCCCAGAATAAAGATTTTGTAATTTCTTTGTTGTATTAGTTCGGCTGTAGGCTTTTTTTAAGTAAAAATCGTTTTTAATTTTGATTTTTAATATTTATTGTTTCCAATATTTCGATTGAATTTTCCAATCATCCTCAGAAAACTACAATTACATATATTTTAACAGATTTTGAAACAACAATAACAATATGTAAATAAACTTACTTGAAGAAAGTTATGTTGTCTTTAAGTCAACGTTCTTGCTTCAACTAAAGTCTAACAGATTTGTATTTGTTTACTGTGTGTCTATAGATTTGAGCGCAGTTGTCTGTGTCGGTTTTATAATTGAGTCGAGTGTCAAGTGGAGTGTTGATTATGTGCAACATCTCAAGAGTAAACCTTTTTTGATAATTACTTTCTTGAGTTAGAATTTTTATGTCAATAAAATCTGGGGTATGTCCTGCTTTTGTGCAGTGTGCTGCAAGGGCTGTTTTTGCTCTATGGGTTTGTACGGAGCTTTTTGATCCGATTAGTGCCAACATATACCTTTTGGCATACGTTTTTTTGTAATTTTCATTGGCCAGAACCCATCCCATATGCAAAATTTCGTGAAGATTGGTCCATAACTGTGGCCTGTATCGTGTTTACAAATTACAATGGACAGACGGACGGACACACATGTCTAGATCGACTCAGCTAGTTTTATAGCTGATAATATATAACTATGAATATAATCATAGTTGTGTAGGGTATAAATATTAAAAAAAAATATGTATAGAAAAAAATGCAATTTATGTTTTAAAGGATTTTTTCCTATAAAAAAATTACACTCAAATCCTGAGGTATTCTATAGAAATAATTATTAAGGAGCTTTTAGCAAAAACTTCGGACCATATATTCCTGCCAGTAAGCATTTCAACCTAATTTGAACAAGATAATAATTCCAGAAAATAATTCCTTCGGAATGTTTTCTGAGATAGTTTTCAGCTATTGTACTCAAAAAATGCCTTCTCCAAACCGAAGAAGTTCCTTAAATAATTTAAATACAAAAAATTGTAATTTTATGTACTACCTATTTCAGCAGGTCTTCTATAGTTAGAAATTCTACAGTAGTGATGGGCAAGAATCCGAACTGGTGTCCCTGTTTGCATGGATCAATATGCTCGTTCTCTGCGTTCTCTTTTAGTAAACATTTCATATGGCCGTTTCTCATTTAATCTTCAAGCATTTTCCTTCTGCACACCTCTATTCTACAGTTATATTAGAAGTCTTCTATAGAAAAAATACGTTCTCTTTGTCTCTTATACGAAAACGATTTTTGTGAACCATTTCCAGGTATTTATTTGTCTAAAAAATGACTCCTATATACAGAAGAATTTCCCGGGTCTTTTCTTTGCCTGCCCTTTGGACATAAGACCTTTTAAATAAAATATACACCTCTGACCTTCACCAGGTCTTACATATTACAAAAATCTTCTATATAAACAATACATAATCCAGACTTAACCCTTCTATCTGCATTCTACAAAGAAATTACCTTTTCGATTAGAGCGATTCAACAAATTGTCTATAGAGATAAAATATTTTTTAGATTTTCCATAGACATAAGACATTCTGCTCTAGATATTCTATAGACGACGGGGTTTATTACAAAACTATAAACATCTCAGATCTTCCATAAACTGAGAACTACTTTTCATATCATCTGCATACTGCAGGAATTTTAGAATATTTTTATATGGTCAAACATTTTTTTGAGGTTTTGTAGCCTTTATAATATTTTGTAATCATATTATAGTCAACAAAAGTTAGTTTTTTTATTTTTATCATTATCGTTTTTTTTATGCTCATATCTAAATGTTTTCTTGTTTTCTTTTACATTTCCGTTACAATGTTGTGCATGTTGTCATTTCCGTCTGACCTTTATGTGTTAGCCTAGCCATCCGGTTGCGAACAAAAGTAGAGTACGTTTACGATTTGTTGTTGTTTGTAAAGGTCTCTCAAATGTAAAATGATGTAGATAAGAATAGTTCTTAGCATAGATTTTTATTACATTTAATTAAATAGAAAAACAAAATGAAACACTTTGGATACCCTACATAATTCCCCCCTAAACGTGAGGATCCGAGACTTTCAATTGGACAATATTTTGTTAACAGAACTATTTTGATTATCTTAGAAATTTTCGAATAATTCGGCATCTAATATAAATTAGCTTATGCCGGACCATGTTGTGTGGACCATGTTGGTTATCTCGACTGTCTATATATTAATTATAATGGAGAGTTAGAAGGATGAACTCAAAAACTACATTAAGTCTGCTCGTCGTAATGTGATTTATCAAAAAAAGTTGTCAAGGAGTCGATTTGTGTATTTTTTTAGAAAGAAATTTTAATCTACGAAGATTAAAGTGGAACTTTTCATGGCCACCATCATTTAAGCTATGTATTAGTACTCCAAGACGAACCTATTGCTTATGATATAATCATCTGGACTCAGTACAAACATATAATGCCATCAACAGATATGCAAGTCCTGAAGAAGAAAAAAAAATATTGAAAAAACAGTGGATCTTTTTATGAATTAAATTTTGTAATTTTAGCAAATAATTCTATATATTTTTTTTACATTAAGTCGACTCAGTCCTTTTTACATTATAACATGTTTTTATATACTCGTACATATATTTTAAAATTAAAATTCCTAAAAATGTAATCTTATTAGCAGTTGAAACCCTTATAGCACTTAGTTTAATTAAAAATAATTATCTTCAATTCTTTCACAAACACACACACACACACACACACATTCCCAACCTTTGTGGTTGACACTCCCCTCCCACACAATTTTCATTTATCACCCCTAAACAAGAACTACAACAACAGCAACCCTAATGAGCACCACAACAAATTCTTTCAAAAATAAATGAATATAAAATGTGTTTGTGCTTTTTTCGCTTAAAAAGATTTCAATTTTCGATTTCAAACTTCTTGTTCTTCTTGTTGTCAATGTAGATTTGCAAAACGAAAATTTTCCATTTTTTTCTTCTTCTTTGCATGTTTTAATTTTTGTTTTTGGTAATTCTGTGGATTTTGTTTAAACACAAAATTTTTAAATTAATTTAAAATTGTTGTTTGGGTTAAATAAAATTAATTCGCAATTGTTTCAATTTCTTATCTTCCCCACCTTGAAATGGTTTTCCGCACTCTCTGTAGCATCGGATAATCCCACATCTGTGATAATCTCAGATTCCAAACAGAATCTCAAAGATACTGCGGTAACATCGACAAATGCAACGCAAACACCTGCAGCAACGACTACAACCACTGTCACTACCACCACCATACCATTAAGTCTGGGCGGAGGAGGAGGCGGTGGCCTCGGTAATATGGGCGGCGGCGGAGGAGGTGGTAGTAGTTCTTTACATGGTAGCTTAGGTAATACATTGGGTATCGGTGGAGGAGGAGGGGGAGGTAGTAGCAGCTGTGGTGGTGGAGGCGGTGGCCTTACTGTAGGTACCTCATCCCTAAGTACGGGTAATCATTTAGATGTCCCGCAATCGGGTAATCCAAATCTATTGAGCCCAGATATTTTAAGTCAAAGAAGGGGTAAGTCGGAATTTTTTCATAATTAATAAAAAATCTCTCTTCTTGTTTCTCATATATGTCCTCTAATTTTTGTCTTGTTTTGTTTATTTCTTTTTCCAGGGAGCCGCCGCCCATCCATTTTACCTGTGCCTGACATGTTCACCTCTTCCTCATTTAGCATATCCGGCAACGATGATGGCGACGAGGGCGATGAAAGTGATGATGAAATTGATGACGATGTACCATGGCGTTCACCATCCGAGAAAATAGCGTAAGTTGTTGAAAGCTTTCGAAACTTTGTTTCTACTATTGGAATTTTTTGTTGTAATACATCATTTTGTTGGTATATGTCATGATTTATGTAAAACATCTCATTTGTTTTTCTTTGGAAAATATTATTACCATCACCATTACTCCCTCCTGCCATTAGCAGATATGCTACATACACTTTACTAAACAAAATATATAACCACTTAATATAAAGTCGCAAACTTTGTAGCGTATAGGAAATTATATAAAATCTTTAAACAACTGTGTTAAGAAAATTCTTCTGCAAAAATAATAACCTCCCGCTTCAAGTAGCCTGTGAGTAATATATGCTGTTTAGGTTTTAACCGGATTGTAGTTCCAAAATTAACAGAGAATGGTATGAAAAAGCATAACTATCGAAAATGCACTAACACTCACCCAATTAAAAAAGTCGCATCGCATAGAATATTATTGGGTACGGACATACTAGATATATACACAACGTAGTCACCTAATGCCAATAAAATACTTCTTGGTTAGATAAATACGATTAAAAACATAATAAGCCTATATAAATACGGTGGCTATGATATGTTAAAGCTTTACTAGGAAGATAGCCAAAACTCATAAATATATAACTGTAACAAATTCGGTTAAAAATGTGCCCAAAATACCGAATGATGAGGGGTTAACATTACATGAGAGCTACCCTGAAACATGGGTCAAGATTGATCATTTTTGCTAAGGAGATTTTCTACTCCATAAGAGTATAAAATCTAAAAATAAAAAATGGTTAGAAAATGCCGAATAATACGGGTTACGGCTCTATGGGACACAAACTTGGGCCGAATTACCACCCATTTGGTTGAAAAACTTGCACCTTATATAGAGACTATCCTGAAAGGTAAGCTCATATTGATAATTTTCATTGAGAAGATTTTGTACCCAGTGAGAACCGAAAATACAAAATAACAGCTGATTATGTTGAAAAAACGTGCCCAACTGCCTCGAAATACCGAATATATGGGATGGGGCCGAAGGAAATCTACATGGAAAGACATTATATTTGTAAAAAATCCTCAGAGACCTTAAATTTGAAAAATATCTTCGAATGTTTTCTACCTTTTGAAATCTTTTGTCAATTTAATACCCTCAGAAGTCCTCAAGAGGTCCTCATGGTACCTTAAGAGATCTGATACTAAAATACAAGACCCTCTGAGGTCTTCTATTAATAAAAGGCACCCATAGGAATCCTTATTTGTAAATAATATCCTCAGAGGCCTTCAAATTGTAGAAGACCCTCAGATTTTTTCTATTTTCTGAAGACCATCAGAAGTTTGCTATTAATATTGGACCCTCAGAAGTTTTTTACATATTGCAGGATCATCAGAGGTATAAAATTTTTAAAAGATCCTCAGTGGTCTCATTCTTATAGAAAGCCTTCCATTTATAGAAGATCCTCTGAGGTAATATGTTTATGGAAAACCATTGGATGTCTTAAGACCCTAAGAAGGCCTCTAGAAAACCATTAAAGGTCTTATTCTGTATGTACAAGATATTTTAAGATCCAATTTCTTCTGTCTATTAAATAAAGAGGTATTATTCCTCAGGCATACTATTTTTATAGAAGACCTTCTGAGAACGTTTTTTATAGAAGATACTCTGAGTTAATCTATTTATAGAAGACCCTCAGAGATATGAGAGTTTTACAATAAACTCAAAGGTCCGCTATTTATAAAAGAATTGGAAGAACCTCAGAAGACCTGGAGAAAACTATCGGAGGTCTTCTCTTTTATGGAGACCACAAAAAGTATTCCTTAAATACAGTGCCTTTATAGACTATGTTCTGCAGTGCTCCATTAAATACCTTCAGAAGTCTTCTATTTAAAGAAGATCCACAGGGTCTTATTTTTAAAGAAGACCTTCTGAGGTATTATTTTGTTTATAGAAGATCATCTAAAGTCTTCTGTTTTTTGAAAAAAAACTCATAGGTCAGCTATTTATAAAAGAATCCCGGATGAGCCTCAAAAGACGTCTAGAAATCCTTTTTAAGATCTACTGTCTGTGGAATAGTTATTGAGATCTCCTGTCCATGGAAGACGTCATAACACCTTCAGTGCTGACTTTTCGAAATCTTCTGCATACAGAATACATAATATTCGTCGAAAACCCCATTAGGTATATATTCCTGATTAGAATAAATTTGTCCGTTAACCATTTTTGTCAGTATGTTTTTTCCTGTAAAATTACGAGCAATATCGGGATAGATGTTTTATATTGAAAAGGGGATATATCGGTCCATGTTTTAGCATAGCTCAGTGTGGTATTTTGAGGGTTTTAAGTGCATTTCCTTACCTGTAATATGGTATTTCCGGTTCTTGGAGGATGTTATTCATATACCCAGAAAAATTTTGAATATATTCCAATGCCAGGACATAGCATTTTGAAGAGTTTGACCGCATTTTCCGCCGATGTATCTCTAATTTAACATTCACGTACTTGGTGAATAAGAAAAATGTTCAGTGTAGGTCATTGTTTTTTTAATAGCATAGAGTCCTAGCTCCATTTTCCAACTTGGGTGTCTGTAATTTGGTATTTAATTGTCTCAGGTGATAAACAACCTACTAGCAGGTTCTTGAGGTTTTTTTATTAACAATCATGAATGCACACCAAATGGCGGAGGGTATACAAAGTTCAGTCGAATCGAACTAAACGACTTTTTTTAAAGAGGCCGACGACATTTGACGGTCAACTAGGCTGAACTTATGTCCGGAATTCTTGAAGTCTTCTGCCTATAGCTGTTACGAATTTTCCTAAATCTTCTACCTATGAAAAGCCTCCTACAAAAGATCTCTTAAGAAGGCATTCTGTCTACTATAGATCTCTTGACGTTTTCAGGCTACTAATAACTACTTGACCCTTTCAGGCTACAGAAGACCTTTTAAAATCTTCGGGCTAAAGAAGACCTCTTAAAGTCTTCCGTATAATGTGGACATCTTAAAGTCTTCGGTCCTCCGAAGTAGACTTGAAGTCTTCAGTTTCTTCAGTAGACAGAGGGCCTCATAGTGTATTCTATAGGTAATCTGACCACACAGGATTTCCTGATTTCCTCCAGTAGCTATAAAAAAGCTCTGATGGTTAAGAGGAGTATATCCAATAGATGTGAGATTTTTATAAATTTCTGTATAAAATAGAATTTTTTTCTAGTAAAACAAAGTTTTTGGTTTGTTCTTTCAAGCCAAGAAATATTTTAACCAAGAAATATTTTAATTGGCACACACCAACAAAAACATATTAGATTACAATCACAATCCTCTCTATCCAACTACTGCACTTGCAAAATCCATAGTAACCAAGCAGAAAACTAGACAAATGGACAATCAATTTGGATATTTGATATTTTTTATTCAGAAATAAGTAACTCTACCTTCTATTACTGGTCAATTCCGTTCGTTGTCGTGGTGAATGAGGGAGTTCATCTCATCGGAGACTTTCTTTTTTTCTACTTATAATTCATCATTGTCTCAGTTTATTTTCGTTTCGTTTTGTTATTTTTTTCTTTTCACATTCCCCCCGAATATGAGTTATGTATTCCCACCTACGTTCCGTTCGTTCGTACGTTTTGTGTGTATTGTTGTGTTGAATTGTTGTTGCTGATGTTATCCGAAACGAAAGATCCAAATGTGTCCCTCTTCTATGTTAATGTGTTTGATGTTCATTTTCACATCCAACCAACCAATCAACCTAACAACCAACCAACAACAACACCACCAATCCAACAACAAACCAACCAACCAACCCTTTCTCTTATTCCCTCAACCTACGAACTATCTAACGAAACGTAACGATAAAAACAACGCAAAATGAAAAACAAAAAAAAAACCGAAAACTTGCTATAAAATTATGCCATAAAATCGACCGACCAACCACTCTATCGAATCGATTCGAAATAATTTGCAGTTGCTTGGGTGGTCATTTTCCACAATCACGTACCTATTCACTAATTATGAGCTCATCGGAAGATTCCAATCTGCGTGGTGGAGGTGGTGGCTGCTGCAGCAGTGGCAGCAACCAAAATGTCACCCAGGCTGGACAGCATTCGTCCACACCATTCGGCCGCCATTATCAGAAAATGAAAAAGAGCTACAGTTGCGACAGTGATTGTGCCCGTCGCATCATGACAATGCGCCAGCATCTGCAACATCAGCAACAGACCTTCAATGAATCGTGCTGCTGCTGTTCCTCGTGCTGTTGTTGTTCGACAACGAGTATTGCTCCCGCCTCGACCGCAACCACGGCAACATTTACCACAACAAATACACAGCCAACAACAGCTGCTGCTGCAGCCGCTGCGGCTGCTTCAAGTAGTTCAAGTTCAGCTAAAGCGGCACGTCCCATCTGGGCTGTCGACTATTTACGGTAAGTTATCGAAGAACTTTTACGTAAAGTGCGTTGAGAAGGTGAAGAACAACGACTATGTGCCGTGTAGTCATAGTGTGACCACAAAAGGGTTGTGAGTGTGTGTCGGGTGTGCCTGTAGGTGTTTTGTAAAATGGTTTAAGGATTTTTTCCCTGGTTTCCTGAATGTGACTATTTGACAGTTAGTCAATTAGTAACGAACTGTTAAAACCTTGACTCCATTACTACGTTTCACCCATACACGCACACACACATACACACGCACACACGCCCACCTTCACTTAATTGAAGGATTGATATGTTACAAAGATTTACGTAAAAGTTACTTCGATTGTGTTTAATGCTTCAGTTCAGTTGGGCGCTCTCTAATGGTTGCTAAACATTCATCATCATCATCAGCATTTGTTACAATTTTACAGTCAATCGAACATGAATACCCATACACATATGCATACACACATACACACTCATGCAAGCATACATATACTAATGCCAATGACGAAGTTTTATTCAAAGGTCCTCAGAAAATGTTCTTTGAGGAGTTCAGAAAATTGCCAACTGACAGAAGACATCAGGAGGTATATTGTAGGCAGACTTCTTGAGGTCCGTAATGGATATGAAACAAGATCCTCCGAGTTTATGTATTGAAGGTCTTCAGTGGATTTCTTTCTATAAAACACTCAAAGGACTTATCTTTATAGAAGAACTTCAGCAGAATTTCTTTTTGTAGAAAATTCTCAGAGGACTTTTATTTATGGAGGACATTTATAGTAGGGTATTCTTCAAAAGTAATACATGTACAGTAGACCATCAAACATATTATATTATAGTTATAGAAGACCTCCTGAGGTCCTCTCCCTACAAAAGATCTTCAGAGGACTTTTATTTATAGACGACCCTCAGAGGTCTTCTATGTATATGAGACCTTCAGAAGTTTATATAAGACCACCCGAAGTCTTCTATTTATCGAAGATCCTCAGTGGATTTATATTTATAAAAATCTAAAAGTCTGGAACACCTTAAGAAGTATTTTTTATATAAGACCTTCAGAGCTCTTGTTGTACAGTTAAGATCAGAGGGAGAATACCTTTTCTATAAATAGAAGACCTTAAATAAGACTTATATTTATAGGAAACTCTCAGAAGAATATTATCTATACAATTCATTCAGAAGTATTCTCCCTTTACAATACCTTTAGAGGTTTTCTCCCTACAGAAGACCTTCAAATAAGGTCTTTTTACAGAACAACCTCAGAGGTCTTCTATTTAAAGAAGATCATCAGAGGTCCTCCATCTACAGAAGATTATTAGATTATTATTTATAGACGAATTTTGGAGGTTCTATATTTATAGAAGATCTGCAAAGATTTTCAATTTATAGAATAGCTTCTGAAGTCTTCTGGCATTTAGAAACCTTCTGATATTTTATGACCTTAGAACACCTTCTGGGCCATTTATGTACCGACGATTTTTTCTGATCCGATGTCTATGGAAGACGCCATAAGTCATTTTGTCCTGATTTCCTGAAATAATCTATTTATAGGCGACCTAAAAATGTAATCAATAAATATAGATAATCTCAAAAGGACTTATTTAACCAAAATATCTTAGAATTCGTCTGTTTACAGAAAATCATATGAAGCCTTCTATCTACGGTAGAGATCTTGAGGGGTTCTGTCTACTAAGAATTTTTTCCTCTTGAGGTCTTCTGTTTCTAGGAAATTCCCAGAGATCATCTATCCCGAAAAGGCCGAAGATCTCAGAAAAAACTTCGATAGACAGAATACCACAGAGGTCGGAGAATTTTCTGATCGTTTCTATATATCAAAAACTTCAGAAAATTATCTTCTTGAGGTCTTCTGTCTGTAGCAGATCTCTTGAAGACTTCTACTTATGAAAGATTTTTTCTGTCTAAGAAATCTTCTCGAGTTCATCTGCAGTTAAAATACATTTTGAGATCTTCTATATCTGGGTAATTCACAAATAAAAGACCTCCTAAGGTCTTGTGTCTTTAGAAGATAGCAAGAGATTTTTAGAGGCTCTCTTAAGCATTCGATGTAATAAATATTTCATGAGGTCTTCAGATGCATCAGATGTCCTCTTTGGTGTTCTATTCTTCAGAAATCTTATTTATACTTAAGCCTTCTATGGACTACCGTCAGTGCAAGTTCTTTTTGCTATAATCAGTGTCCTGAGGTCTTCTATCTGTAGGAGAGGTTTTGAAGTTTTTTGGTGTCTAAAAATTCACCAGAACTCAAAATGTGGTCTCCAGTGACTTTATGTCTTTAGAAGACAGAGCCGAAGTTTTCTTAAAATCTGACTTTTTCTTGATCTAAGTTGGCAGGAGATTTTCAGGGACCCTCATCGAGCTTCAGTATATTAACCATTTCTTAAAGTTTTCTATACTTAGAAGACCTCCTGAAATCTTCCGTGTATAGAAACCTCATGTGGTATCCTATTTATAAAAGCTGTGTAGAAGATGTCTTGACGTATTCTATTTATAGAAGAGGTTCCGAGATCTCATCAACCTATAGAATATCTTCCAGGTCTCTTAGCTTTAGAGGACCTCATATATATTACATATCTCTTGGACCAAAAGGCCTTCCGAAGTCTTCTGTCTATAGAAAGTTTCTGTAGACGGAAGTCTACAGAACACCTTATAAGTTCTATGGATCTTGGAAAGTAGTCATCATTTCATGTAAGCCTGCCTCCCATGTCATTTACACAACACCTACTAACCGCCACCACTCAAACATCTGCTTCACAAAAACTACCCAAACGCCAAAAAATATCTCCAAAATCCCAATACAATTCAAAACCAACATCAGTAACAATAGAAAACTAATCAAAAATAAAACAACTAACCTCAAAATTCATGCGTTTGTTTGTTCGTTTATACGTTCGCCAGCCCACCAGCTACAAAAATTAAACAAAAAAATATCGTTCGTTCGCTCGCTCGCTCGTTCGTTTGTTTTTACTAAAAAGAAAACAATAACAAACAAACTTCACAATTCGTTGTTTTGTTCGTTCGTTCAAATCATTCCAAATCCATGTGTGATTCTTTATCGATACATTCCATTTTATCCATGTTTGTCCGATTGTTTGTTTGCTTTCTATTCTTCCATGATGATTTATTTATTTATTGCTGTTGTTTGTATACGTTTGAATTTTTAATTTTTTGATTTTCTATTTTTGTTTCTTTTTTATTGTTTCGATTTTTTTATTGAAGGCGAAGAAGAAAATCTATGAATAAAATGTTATTGTGCATCCCCAAAGACACAACTGACAAAGACACACATAAACATAAACACAACCACAGCCACAACACCTCTAGGTATGAGTTTTTCCTTTCCGATTTTTTCTTTGGTTTGGCTAAATTGCATTCTTCTTCTTTGTTCTGGTTTCCTGAATTTTTTGTCAATGCTCTTTGGTTTCCGGCTTACTAGGTTTTATTGATACGCTTCAAGTAGAGATTTTGGCTTTGATTTATTTATTGTTACATATATATTTTTTTTATTGATTTTATTTGACGAATATAAAAATCGTTGTGAAAACATGACAAGGGGGCGTATGATTTACGCCACATCGGCGTCAATGATTATTACGTTAATCATACGCTACATTACACCACAATCGCCCCTTTATATTGAATTTTCAGAATTAAGACTTTTATTAACAGATATCCTTCAAAGGTCACCTAAATATATACAATACATAGGTCTAAACCTTTATGTTTTAATTAGATGACCTCAATCATTCCTTTTAAAAAATATTCACAGGACTGGCTTTTTTTTATAGAAAAAAATCGCTGGCCCAGGACTGTTTTTTTTTTCTATAGAAAACAAATCTACATGACTGGCTTTTTACTATTCACAGGCCACAGGACTGGCTTTTTTCTATAGAAAAAAATTCACAGGCCACAGGACTGGCTTTTTTTCTATAGAAAAAAATTCACAGGCCACAGGACTGGCTTTTTTTCTATAGAAAAAAATTCACAGGCCACAGGACTGGCTTTTTTCTATAGAAAAAAATTCACAGGCCACAGGACTGGCTTTTTTTCTATAGAAAAAAATTCACAGGCCACAGGACTGGCTTTTTTTCTATAGAAAAAAATTCACAGGCCACAGGACTGGCTTTTTTTTCTATAGAAAAAAATTCACAGGCCACAGGACTGGCTTTTTTTCTATAGAAAAAAATTCACAGGCCACAGGACTGGCTTTTTTTCTATAGAAAAAAATTCACAGGCCACAGGACTGGCTTTTTTTCTATAGAAAAAAATTCACAGGCCACAGGACTGGCTTTTTTTCTATAGAAAAAAATTCACAGGCCACAGGACTGGCTTTTTTTCTATAGAAAAAAAATTCACAGGCCACAGGACTGGTTTTTTTCTATAGAAAAAAAATCACAGGCTTTTTTCTATAGAAAAAATTCACAGGCCACAGGACTGGCTTTTTTTCTATAGAAAAAAATTCACAGGCCACAGGACTGGCTTTTTTTCTATAGAAAAAAATTCACAGGCCACAGGACTGGCTTTTTTCTATAGAAAAAAATTCACAGGCCACAGGACTGGCTTTTTTTCTACAGAAAAAAATTCACAGGCCACAGGACTGGCTTTTTTTCTATAGAAAAAAAATTCACAGGCCACAGGACTGGCTTTTTTTCTATAGAAAAAAATTCACAGGCCACAGGACTGGCTTTTTTTCTATAGAAAAAAAATTCACAGGCCACAGGACTGGTTTTTTTTCTATAGAAAAAAATTCACAGGCCACAGGACTGGTTTTTTTTCTATAGAAAAAAATTCACAGGCCACAGGACTGGTTTTTTTTCTATAGAAAAAAATTCACAGGCCACAGGACTGGCTTTTTTTCTATAGAAAAAAATTCACAGGCCACAGGACTGGCTTTTTTTCTATAGAAAAAAATTCACAGGCCACAGGACTGGCTTTTTTTCTATAGAAAAAAATTCACAGGCCACAGGACTGGCTTTTTTTCTATAGAAAAAAATTCACAGACCACAGGACTGGCTTTTTTCTGAAGAAAAAAATTCACAGGCCACAGGACTGGCATTTTTTCTATTGTCTATGACCGCAGGACAGAGTTTTTTCTATAAGAAAATTCTCTGACCCCAGGACAGAGTTTTGTTTTCTGTAGAAAAAAATCTATGGACCCCAGCACAGAGTTTAGTTTTCTGTAGAAAAAAAACTATGGACCCCAGGACAGAGTTATTTTCTATAGAAAAAAATCTATGGACACGAAAAAAGAGTTTTTTCTATAGAAAAAGTCTATGCACGCCAGAAAAGTTTTTTCTATAGAAAGAAATTCTCTGACACCAGGACAGAATTTTTTCTATAGAAAAAAATTATTTATTTGCTATACATTTATTTTAAATGTTCGCAGAAAAATTAAGTTTTTGCTTTAATTTTTAAAACCAAATACGTAGTTTTCCATTAAAACTTTATTGTTATTTCAAAAAAATTTATGGCCTTAGTTACTATTTCCGCTCCCTTAGATGTTCCAATTTGTTTTTATATAAAAAAAGTTTTAAATATTTTCCTGTTTCCTGTTGTTTCCAGTTTTTTATTAAAGCGTTAAACCAAATCAAAAAATATTTTTATATGACATTGATGATTATGAAAACAAAAACAAAAAAACAGCTTCTGTCGTTTGTGTTCGATATATTCTATTCCAGGCTACAACTAACACACATACATACATATCTCTTTCTCTCTCCGTCTCTTTTGTGTATGTTTCACCATTTTATAGCATCGTTAAAGGATTTCCTCCGGTATCACCGTTTATTGGTGTTAGTCCTACGCTTTGTTATTTGCTCAAGGAGAAGAAACCGTTATGCTGTTTGCAGTTAGCACAGGTGAGTCGTTGTTGTCCTTCAGCTGAAGGTCCTTTCGCTAAATATCTAAATATGCATAAAAATAGACTGATAAATATCGATGTTGTCATAAATATGCGCATAGTTGGTTTCTTGTTATGAAATATTGATTTTAATTTTCCCTCTGCTGCTTTTCCTCCCTCTCAGGTCTGTGAACATTGTAGCTATCGCAATGCCAAAGAGTATCAATGGCAAAATAAAACCATTATTTTGGCTGCCGATTATGCCTCAAATGGAATATACAATTTCATTATCCCTCTGAGGGCTCACTTCCGTTCCAAGACCTCATTGAATCCGATCATTTTGTTGCTGGAACGACGACCGGATGTGGCATTTTTAGATGCTTTATCATATTTTCCTTTGGTAAGTTTTAAAATAACAACAAAAACAAAAAGAAAACAACCAAAAAATTCAAATAATATCCTTTTATAAAGGATAATGTGGAGGATATTTAAATTTATGTAAATCTTTTTTGGTTTATTTTCTACTTCGTTAAAGGTTTATTGGATGTTGGGCTCCATTGATTGCCTGGATGATTTGCTAAGGGCCGGCATAACATTGGCCGAAAGTGTGGTGGTTGTAAATAAGGAACTGTCAAATTCAGCCGAAGAAGATTCGCTGTCGGATTGTAATACCATTGTGGCCGTTCAAACTATGTTCAAGTAAAATTAAAAAAAAAAACAATATTTTAATTCAAACATTTAAAAATTGAAACATCACAGATCAAATGACTGTATTTTTTCCTATAGGGAAAATTCACTGACCACAGGACTTGGTTTTTCCTATCGAAAAAATCACAGGCCACAGGATTGGCTTTTTCCCATAGACAAAAAATTTTCAGACCACAGGACTGGTTTTTTTTCCATGGGAAATAAATTGTCAGCTTTTCTCCTATATGAAAATGCTCACAGGCTATACGAGAAAAAATCTGCCTCGATATATTTTTTCTATGGGTCTTAATATTATTTTCCATAGAAAAAACAACTCAGTCCTGGGGTCTGAACATTTTTTTCCTATAGAAAAATCAGTAAATCAAAAAAAATCAGTCTAGGGGCTTGAGAATTTGTTTCTATAGAAAAAACTCAGTCCTGGGGTCTGAGAATTGTTTTCTACAGAAAAAACTCAGTCCTGGGTTCTGAGATAGAAAAGAACTCAGTCCATTGGTCTGAGAATTTTTTGCTATAGAAAAAATTCAGTCCAGGGGTTTGAGATTTTTTTCTATAGAAAAAAATTCAGTCCAGGGGTCTTAAGAATTGTTTTCTATAAAAAACTAAGCCTAGAGGTCTGAAGAATTATTTTCTTTAGAAAAAACTCAGTCCAGGGGTCTGAGAATCTTTTTCTTTAGAAAAAAACCCAGTCCAGGTGTCTCAGAATTTTTTTCTATAAGAAAAAACTCAGTCTAGGGGTCTGAGAATTTTTTTCTATAGTAAAAGAACTCAGTCCTGGTCTCTGATAATTTTTTTTTCTATAGAAAAAAGCTTTGTCCTGTAGTCAAATTTTTTTCAGAACCTTCAACAATTTCTAGTATTTCTGTATGTCTCTTCATAGATTCTTTCCCAGCATCAAAAGTATTACAGAGCTGTCGCAAAGTTCCAATATGCGTTTCATGCAATTTAGAGCCCATGACAAATATGCTTTACATTTAAGTAAAATGGAAAAGGTAAGACTGCCCCGCCCTTGTCAGGACACATCATATGAATAACATATTTATTTATTTTTCACTTTCCCCTCTCTCTCCCGACTCCCCATAGCGTGAAAAAGAACGCGGCTCCCACATATCGTACATGTTCCGTTTGCCATTTGCGGCTGGTGCCGTTTTCAGTGCCTCCATGTTGGATACGTTACTCTATCAGGCCTTTGTTAAAGATTATGTTATAACATTCGTGCGTTTGCTGCTCGGCATTGATCAGGCACCGGGCAGTGGGTTTTTGACATCGGTAGGTTTTAACAGAACCCACAAGGGAGCCACGCAATTTACTAATGTGTCTCCTTCGTTACAGATGCGCATCACCAAAGAGGACATGTGGATACGCACCTATGGCCGTCTGTATCAGAAATTATGTTCGACCACGTGTGAAATACCCATTGGCATCTATCGTACTCAGGACACTTCCAATACGGAAGCAACACATGTGAGTAATTCACCTGTAGACAAATGGGGACCATTTTCAGCTTTCGGAAAGCACTGTGTGCGCCTGCGACCATCGGTGAGTCCAAGTTTAAAGATGTTATGATGTGCGAGTCACACTATTAGTTTGTGTCTCTTCAACACACTCTCTCACTCTCACATACACACATACATCCACAAAAATTATACATACATACTGCAAAACACTCTCTCACACACATACACACACTAAAGACTTACTAATACGTAACTTAAACAACAGTACTAGCAAAATTAGTCACCATCACTACTAACTTGTTTTTGGATCAAACTCACACACATACACCCAGAACATACATACTACAAAACTTTCGTTTTTTCTCTCTCTCTCTATCTCGCCAAATTAATCGACACCTACTTTGTTATTAGAATTTTATTTTTTTCTCTCTCTTGCTCTCTCTCCTTTTTATACTATCTTGCTCACTTCAAATGCCTTAACATAATCCGCATAGCCACATAATAAACTAGGATTGTATATTTTCGAAATTATCTAATTAGTGGCAAACGTAACGTAAAGTAATGAAATAGTTTGTTAGAGTTTGTCCACTCTGGTTTTAATAATTCCACCTTATTTTTCTCTCAATCTCTAAGTAGTTTTATCTAAATCTACATCGTCTAGTTCTGAATTGTAAGTAAAATGTAAGGACATGTTTTAGAACTCATTCATTTTAATTGGAATTTTTATAAAAATTATTTATTTTGGTTTTGTTTTTCTTTCAATTAAACCGAGATTTTTTATGCATGCTTTTCTTATTTTTATTAACACTAATTTTACTTAATATTTTATTAAAACATTTTTTATATAATATATTTTTTAACCAACGGATCACGTAGTGTAGATTTTGGCCCATATTTTTCAAAGTCCAATACATATTTTCTTCAGGGACATCGAAACGGCTAAGCCTATACTTTTAAAATATATATAAAATATTCAAGGACCAATATACAGTTAGGACCAGATATGTTCCATATTTTTTCAAGCACTTACGGACCAATAAGCTTATATTTAAAATAACTTTTTTTAAGGGCCATAAAACTAATAATAGTATATTTTTAAATAATATATTTTAAGCAAAGACCACTAAGCTTGAATTTTAAAAGAAAAATATTTTTTCAAGGTCATATAGACCACTAACCTTAGGTTTTAAAAGAATATACTTTAAAGGACCAAAAGGCCACTATAGGATAACTTCTCCGGATAACGTATAACTTCTCCAAAGACAAATATTTAATATTGTATTGAGGCCTGTAAATTTTTTCAATAGAAAAAACACCGAGTCATGGTCTGTGAATTTTTTTTTCTATAGAAAAAAATGACAGTCCTGTGGTCTGTGTGATTTTTTTTTCTATAGAAAAAAAGACAGTCCTGTGGTCTGTGTGAATTTTTTTCTATAGAAAAAAAGATAGTCCTGTAGTCTGTGAATTTTTTTCTATAGAAAAAAAGACAGTCTGTGGTCTGTGATTTTTTTTCTATAGAAAAAAAGACTGTCCTCTGGTCTGTGAATTTTTTTCTATAGAAAAAAAGACAGTCCTGTGGTCTGTGAATTTTTTTCTATAGAAAAAAAGACAGTCCTGTGGTCTGTGAATTTTTTTCTATAGAAAAAAAGACAGTCCTGTGGTCTGTGAATTTTTTGAAGAATATTTTTCAATGACCAATAGGAACGATAGTCCTTAAGCCTGTGAATTTTTTCAGTCAGTTCTGAGGCCTGTGTTTTTTTTTCTATAGAAAAAAGGCAGTCCTTAGGTCAGTAATTTTTTTTCTATAGAAAAAATGACTTCCTGTGAATTTTTTCTGTCCTGACTCCTGTGAATTTTTTCTGTAGAAATCAGCGCATTGACCTATAATGGGTGTAATTTTTTTCTGTAGAAAAAAGCACCCGGTTCTGCGTCCTGTGATTTTTTTCTATAAAAAAGCAGTTCTATAGTTTTATCACTATTCTGTAAACTTCCGTTCTAAGACTTTCAATTTTTCTAGGCAGTCCACAGTGCTGTGTTGTTTTTTTTTTTATATAGAAAAACTCGGTTCTATGAAGGCTTCCCTTATGCGTGTGGTTTTTTTATAAACATGTCAGTAAGAGTTCTGCTAGTTTCTTTTTCTATAGAAACATGTTAGTCCTTTGTATTTTTTATAAAAAAAAGTCCAGGGGTATACGATTTTGGTCCTGTGATTTTTTTCTAGACCCAGTTCAGAGGTCTTGTGATTTTTTACGATTAAAAATACAGCCCTGAGGTCCTCTTATCTTCCTATAGAATAGATAGATAAAACGGGCTGTTACGATCCGCGGTATTTATTCTATAGGAAATGCTCAATTCTGAAGTTTTTATAAAAATCTGTCGGCAACCGAAAAAATAGAGACATGAACATTTTCTATGGAAACTGAGGCCAGACCAAGATCTTATAGATATGTTATAGGATTTTTCTTCTACATATTTAATGATTTTCCAGCACATTATGGTCTAGATCACATATCTCAATATTACAGTTCTTAAACCTTTAGCTACATTTTAGATATTCCTACGTGTATTTATTTTTACATTTTTTTATCAACTTTTCCAACAAGATTATTTAATACTGTTTATCCTTTATTTTCTTAAATTTCGTTATTTTTTCTCTTTAAACATCAATTATACAATCTGTTATCTTATCGTTTTATATTATAAACAACATTGTTATAATTTTCTTCTCTATTTATCTTGGTTCTTCCTTTTTTCTTCGTCAATAAAAAATACTTTTTCTATGTCCTTGCATTTTATGGTTATCCAAGTTACCTTCATACGTACATGCATACTGAACTTCTAGGAAAATATATATCCTGTCATACAAAATAAAAACAAGAACAGACAACAGAGAAAACAATTTAATTGATCAACTGCTACAACAATGTAGTTTTAGTTTCAGTTTTAGTTCCAACAATTAGAACAGACAATATCTCAATAGTTTTTTCTTCTCAAATAAAATTCCTCCATAAACTTTTTTGTTATATAAAACGAAATTCAATAGACGGCAGATAATAATTTAATACCACTCTGTAGCTGTACAAGGATATTGATTTTAATTCCTTCTCCTAGTTAGAAAATCCTATAGTATAGTTTTATTAAGTCTTCTCACCTACATATTTACTTGTATTGGCTCTATATTTTTATTATTAAATTAAACTACTCATTGCAATTGGATTTTAATAATAGAGAATATTCAATTTATTTTCTTCTGCAAACAAAATGTAAACATGAACATTGAAAGTTTTTTTTATTCATTTTTGTAAACTGTAAAAATACCAAAGAAGTGTACATTCCACTCTACTTCACTCCACGTTGGCTTATGAAATGTTTTGCTTCTCTTTTTCTACTCTTCTTCTTCTTCCTTTATCTTTAAATTACAAATAAACAATATCTTTGGCTTTAATTGCTTATGAAACTTCATATATCCAGGAATGATAAGTTATGGAAGAAAAATGTGTGTCTGCGTCTCCTAAGGAGTCTTTAAATCGTTGAAGGTTTATTTTTTCCTAGAAATAATAGAGATATAGGGAAACAATAATAAGTTATAAGTAATGGCTTCAATAATCACATACATTTTTTCAAAAAAAATGCAGATACAGGACAATATTATTGCTAAGGAGAGTCCTTAATACAGTTTTTTTATAAAAGAAAGGACTCAAGGACTCTATAGAAAAAAATCACAGACCTACGCAAAGCCTTTTCTTCTATAAAAAATCACAGGTCTCAAGACTGTCTATAGAAAAAAAAATTGTAGACCTTAGAACTGTATTTTGTCTATAGAAGTCTTGTGACTCAGGGCTGACTTTTTTTCTAAAGAAAAAACAATCACCGGCTTCAGCTATGTCTTTTTTCTTTAGAAATAAATCACATGGCTCAGGACTGTCTTTTTTCTATAGAAAATTCACAGGCCTCAGGAATGTATTTTTATAAAAAAAAAATCCACAGACCCCAGTACTGTCTTCTTTCTATAGAAGAAATCATAGGCCCCAGAACTGCACTTTTTTCTACAGAGAAAAATTAACATGCCTCATGACTGACTTTTTTCTATAGAAACAAATTCACGGGCCTAGGACTGATTTTTTTCTGTAGAAAAAAATTCATAGGAATCAGAACTGTATTTTTCTATAGAAAAAAATTCACAAACCTCAGTTCTGTCTTTTTTATAAAAAAAATCACGGTTCTCAGAACTTTTTTTCTATAAAAAAATGTACACACAATTTCTATATAGGCAAATCGCATGCCTTAGAACTGTTTTTTTTTTCAATAGTAAAAAAAAATCACAGGCCACAGGACTGCCTTTTTCTATAGAAAAAATTCACTGGTCTCAGGACTGTCTTTTTTCTATAGAAAAAATTCAGAGGCCTCTGGAATGTCTTTTTATTTTGAAAAATTGACAAGTCTCTATAGAAAAAATTCGCAGGCCTTAGAACTGTCTTTTTTCTATAAAAAATGCGCTGGACACAGGAATGTATTTTTCTATAGAAAAAAATTCACAAACCTCAGTTCTGTCTTTTTTATAAAAAAATCACGGTTCTCAGAACTTTTTTTCTATAAAAAAATATACACACAATTTCTATATAAGCAAATCGCATGCCTTAGAACTGTTTTTTTTTTCAATAGTAAAAAAAATCACAGGCCACAGGACTGCCTTTTTCTATAGAAAACATTCACTGGTCTCAGGACTGTCTTTTTTCTATAGAAAAAATTCAGAGGCCTCTGGAATGTCTTTTTATTTTGAAAAATTGACAAGTCTCTATAGAAAAAATTCGCAGGCCTTAGGACTGTCTTTTTTCTATAAAAAATGCGCAGGCCACAGGAATGTATTTTTCTATAGAAAAAAATGCATAGGACTCAGGACTGCATATTTTCTATAAAAAATGCGCACAGTAATGTATTTTTCTATAGAAAAAATCACAGGCCCCAGGACTGTCGTTTTTCTATAGAAAAAAATTCATAGGCCTCAGTGCTGCTTTTTCTATAGAAAAAAATTTGCAGGACTCAGAAATGTATTTTTTCTATAGAAAAAAATTCGCGGGACTCAGAACCGTATTTTTTTATAGAAAAAAATTCACAGATCCCAATCTGTATTTTTCTATAGAAAAAATTCACATGCCTCAGGACAGTCTTTTTTTCTATAGAAGAAAATTCACAGTCCTGAGGACTGTATTTTTTTCTGTAGAAAAAAGTCATAGGTCTCAGGACTGTGGACTTTCTTCTATATAAAAAATTCACAAATACACCTTAGGATATTTTCTAAAAAAAATCAAAATTATTGGACTTTGGGCTCTTTTCTTTAAAAAGAATCTCAGGACTGTAGGATTTTTTCTAAAAAAAGCACAGCCTCAGAACTGTGATCTTTGTTCATAAGTAAACAATTTTTTAGGACTGTCTCCTTCTATAGAAAAAATTGAAAACAGCATTTTGTCTGACGACAACATGGAAACACCTCTGGTGTTTTTTTTTTCTTTCCTTTTTTTCTATAGAAAAAACTCTTAGACCCCATGAGAAACAAGTCAGGGACCTAAGGTCCTGTTGTGTTTTTCTATAGGACAAAAATTTCACGCCGCAGGAATATATATTTTTTATATAAAAACAACGAATAAAGGATCATCGTTTTTAATGAAAAAAAAAATCACAGGCTATAAAAGCGCTTGATTTTATAGGTATTTTTTCAGTGCATAATCGATTCTATGGACTCCTTAGGAAGATTTTTTCTTTACTTGAAACCTAAATGAATTTACACACTTTTTAATCTTTTTCTACAATGTTTTCTTACTACCCTACTCTTTTTTATAACTTCCTTTTTACAATTTCTTTTTATACATTTTTGAATTCCTACACTTTTTTGCAATATATACTTCTATTACAACAACTTTAACTCTTACAACTCCCTTCTGTACATACATAGTCAATATTTATGCAATTGCCTTTCTTATTTAATTTTGTTGTTGTTTTTTTGTTTTTTGTTTTTTTTTTTTTTTTTTTGCAAATATTATTTTTTTTACATTCACCCTGTGTCTATTTCTCTATCTCGACCCCTTTCGTGTCCATCGTTACTCGGGTTTGGCATTCATTCATCCATTTGACTTGACTTGAACTTCTTCTATTCATGATTCTTGTCCCAAAACTGCAATTAAATATTCAAGTACAATACCAAACAAACAAGAGCAGCAGGAGCAACAACAACAAAACCAGTACAACTACATTAAATCATCAAACAACCAGCAGCTAGTTTAACTTTGTGTGACAGGCAGTCTTGAATTAGACAGATGAAAGTTAAGGTTTTTCTTTTTTTTCCTTTTTTGGTTTCCTCAAAGACCATCAGCCACCCATCAGGATGAAGTTATATAAATACTGAGTGACAGTTTTGGTTAAGAAATTTATTGTTTTTAGATAAAAAGAATATTGGACATTTTTGCTAATCATCGATGAGACTTCAAATTGAATTTAAATTTTTTCCAATATAATGTAATTTTATTAGAATTGCAAAATCAGAATTTTTACTTATATATCAGATTTACTATGTGTATCCTCACCTGATATAATCTAAAGTTTCCAGGAATTTTTTTTTTGAAATGTTATTAATAAATCTCAAATATAACTACAATGCTGCAAGTTGGGCGCCATGTCCATTTCAAAACAATATTATTTTTAATTAATTTCATTTTAAATTAAATCGTTGACTTACCTTTGTTACACACACACACATATACGCATAATCATATGTCATACCCAGTCATAGGACCCCCACTTTCTTTGTTTTTGTTGTTGACATTATTGGAGAAAGAGAAGCATTACTTATTAAGTCAATTTACAATTGAAACCCACTTCAACATCAAATACAACATACTACACACTACACACTATAAAATACAGACGACAACAACAACACCAAACACTGTAACATAAACGAAAATTCACACACACGCACCCACACATTTACACTGTCAACACTTCACCTTCATGACCACAATTTAATTGCGAGCTCTCGAAAAGTTCTTACTACTCAAAGCCAGAACTGGTTGACTGGCTGGCTAATTAAATGTCAAGCGTATTTGCATTTAAATGCAAAATATTCGTACAGAGAGCGCGAAACAATTATTACAAGATACTTGAAAAATAAACACACACACACAAAACATACACACTCAAAATAAAAACCCCATAAATACATACACCAAGTGAAATTGAAAAAAAATTAAAAACGAAAAAACGACATCATTGTATTGGACTTGAACTGATAATTACGCACACGCACGCAGTGAGTCCTTTGCCCTTGATTCTATTTTTTTGTTTTGTTGTTGTATATGTGTGTGAAACTCTTAACAAAAAGGGTTTTGTCATCCATCCATCATTCACTCTGTGTCGAAATCTACCTCTCTCTTTCTCTCTCAATTGGTGTATCTCCATCTCCAATTCAATCATTATTCAATTATTTATTTGTGTTCTACTTGTTTGCATTACACGTTATTCACTTGTTATGTATGTGTGCGTGCGTGTTTTTGTTGTTGTTCGAAACAAATTAAATCGTAAATGTTGTTGTTATTCATAAATTATTTTTGTTGTAATAATTCAATAAAAAAAAACATCGTAAAGAAAAAAAATTACAAATTAATAAATCATTTTAATGTTTTTTGTTGTTGTTGTGATTTGCAAATGCACTTTTTGTATTTTAAAAGGCCACCATGTTTCGAAATCAGAAACAAATTGAAAACCTAGAAATATTGTCACACAAACACACACGATTAATATATTTAGAATATTAAACAAAATATTTTTAACGACCAATGAATCTTTGAAGGTATATATTTTAAAAATAAAATAGTATCAATAGTTCCCTAAGCGTGGATGTAAAAAAAAATATATTTTTTTGAAGACCAATTGATTTGGATTTTTAATGAACATTTTTAGTGACCAATAGTTTATGGTCAATTGGCCTTTAACGAAATGAATTCCCAAATTCCTGGACAGACTTTTTTCTTTAGAAAGAAAATACGCAGGCCTCAGGACTGCATTTGTTTCTAAATAATGCCTTTTATAGAAAAAAATCACAGGCCTCAGGGCTTTTTTCTATAGAAAAAATTCAAAGGGCCTCAGGACTGTCTCTTAAAAAAGATTAGGGCCAAAGAACTTCTTTACAGAAAATTACAGGCCTCAGGATTATCTATAGAAAAGGGTGTCAGGACTGTCTTTTAAAAAAATATTAGGGTATTTTTGCATTTAAAAAATATTCTACAGAAATATTCACAGGCCTCTGGACTGTCTTTTTTCTATAGTAAAAAAATCACAGGCCCCAGAACTGTATTTTTTCTAAAATTCATAGGCCTCATGATTTTCTTTTTTTCTATGGAAAAAATTCACAGGCCTAAGGACTGTCTTTTTTCTATATAAAAAAAATCACAGGTCTCAGGACTGTCTATTATTCTATAGAAAAAATTCAGGCAAACAGGCAAACTGTCCATTTTTCTATAGAATAAAATTTAAAAAAATAAATTCAAGAAAATTCAAAGTCTTTTTTCTATAGTAAAAAAATCACACGCCCAGGACTGTATTTTTTCTAAAATTCATAGGCCTCATGATTTTCTTTTTTTCTATGGAAAAAATTCACAGGCCTAAGGACTGTCTTTTTTCTGTATATAAAAAAATCACAGGTCTCAGGACTGTCTATTATTCTATAGAAAAAAATCACAGGCCTCAGGACTGTCTTTTTTTCTATAGAATAAAATTTAAAAAAAAAAATTCAAGAAAATTCAAAGGCTCCATGACTGTCTATTTTCTATAGAAAAAATTCACAGGCCTCAGGACTGTGTTTTTTTCTTCAAAATATTTTTTTTTTTTTATTTTTAAAGAATTTTATTCAAGAGTTAAAAAATATTTTTCAATAACCCATAGAGCACTAAGCGCGAGTTTGAACATGGATTTTGAACAAATATTGTTTTCATGGACCCAAAGTGGATTTTTAGATAATATTTTCTCTGATCGAATTGTACAGGGTGAGATAAGAAAAAAAAACTGCAACAAAGTCAAGCGCTATAATTTGTACACTTTTTATACCCTTCACCACACTGTGGTACAGGGTATTATGTCTTTGTGCATATGTTTGTAACAGGCAAAAGGAAACGAGATAGACACATGGTTCCTTTTGAGAATATGGATGGAATCACTTTTTAAGTTGATTTATGCATATCCGTCCGTCTGTTTGTATGTCTGTCCATGTTAAAATGTAAATTGTAAATTGCATTTATGATCCGAATTGGATGAAATTTGGCATAGGTCACTTATTTGGCCCAATGACGAACCCTATTGAAATTTGAAAAAATCGGTTCAGATTTAGATATAGCTCCCATATATATTCTCGTCCGATTTAAGGTAAATGGTGCACCAAAGTCCCTAAATATCTTTCGATTTGCACGAAAATTGGCATAACGTACTGAATTAAGCCTAGAATGATGTGTGCTAAGTTGTGAAAATCGGAACAGATTTAGATATAGCACCCATATATATTTTCATCCGATGTAAGGTAAATGCTGCATGAAAGTACCTATATATCTTTCAATTTGCACGAAATTTTGCAGAGCGTACTGAATTAAGAGTAGAATGAAGTTTCGTGAAGATCCGTATATGTTCAGATATAGCTCATATATATTCATCAGATGTTACATAAATAGTGCACGAAACTCCTAATGGTGTCCGATTTACACAAAATTATGCACAACTTGAATGACGTCATTGGGTTTCGTTGAAATTGGTGCAGATGCAGCCATAGCTCCCATATGTATTTCGAATGGGTGTCTGATTGAAATTAAATTTTTAACAGTGCCGCGTTCCGAATAGCGTGTATTAATTTCGTTTTCCATAAATGTATCCCATGGTACGCAGACTACTCTAAATCTGCCCGAATGAAATTAAATTTATCATAGGTTGCCGGAAGACATGAAGGAACATTGACATACAATTGTATATATTGGATACATATGTACAATATACCCAAAGTGGTGAAGAGTATCATATAGTCGGCCCAGTCCGACTTTACTACTTTCCTTACTGGTTAGATATAATTTTCTGTGATTGATTTCAAGGACTAAAAAAAAGGTCGCTAGACGTGGATTTTAACTTTTAACAACTAGATAGTTTAAATTTCTTTTGTTTTTAAAAACAACAAAACAAACAAATGAAAGGTAAACTTAAAAAACCCAACTAGACTAAAAACAAATATTTTTAGTAGAGGCCTGGATATTTTTTAGCTCACGAATCAGGATTTTTTTCAACGACCTAAACAAGGCGTGGATTTCTTATATAAAATCGCTTTAATATATAAAATCGAGTTGGGCAAATTTGTGTGACCATATCTCCAAAATTTGAAGGGATAACCAATTTGTGTACTGTGGCGACAACGATTTTTATGTCTATTTTTAATTTCTTTTAATTTGCGTCATGAGAATGTGTATGTTTCTTGGGTTGTGATTTTATTTTCATATCTGTTTCACGGTTTTTATTTACAAACTTTCGATAGTGTTAAGTAAATCGACGGTTTGTGCAGCCAATCTCCAATGACAACTGCCGAAAATCACAATATTCGATGGTCTTTAAATTTTCCATTGCTTGCAAACTTTAAAAATAAATATTTATATATTTTTTGTTGTTGCAGTTGCAATTTTCAGTGTCTTCTTTTGTTTAATTCTGTTGTGTTTGTTGTCATTCGCTATTTTATTTTTTTGTTGTTGAACCTTCATTGTCAACATCAATGTGTCAAATTGTAATGGAAGAACATTGTAATTGATTTACAAAGAAACATGTACACACACAATCACACACTTACACAGGCATACATACTGTTACACATATATTAGGTATACTCTTCATATTTAATTTTATTTGGGATATTTTTTATGTTTTTATTTAAAATTCAGATTTTTTTTCTACAGAGCAAAAAATCCATTTTAGTAAATTATAATTTTTATAATTTAATTTATTTAAATTTAAAGTGTTTTTTTTCGTAAATTTTAAACTAGTTTTTAATTGCATAATATGTAGTCATATAGAATTTTAGAGTTTATGGCATGAATTTCAATTTAGAATATTTAATAGTGGGCAATGTAGATAATAACATTAGCATAAATGTGGAAGACAGTGGACGTAAAAAAATAAATTAGTTATAATTACGAATATTTAATGCGAGCTTGTAATTTGTAATAGTTTTAAAGGATTAAAGGCGATCTATTATAATTATAGACAATAATATCGAAAACAATAATTATCGAAAAAAATTATGATAGAAGGCCAAAGGAGACACATATATCGGCATTTTGTCGGGAGGTAAACTAAAATGTCGAGGCAACATTTCCCATTTCCAAGACATTTGACAATGTTAGGATAAAGATTTCTCGAAATCCTTTCATTTTAGCTATATGCTTTTTGGTAATATTCCAGGTATAACTGCGAGTCTAATACATTAACCCTCAGTTGACTCTCTGAAGGGGTCTTTTCGGTCCCCTTTTCCAAAAATTTTTAATAACTCATTTAATACGGGGGAAAGTGGGATATATAATATATATACCCAATATATAAACCTCAATTCAGAACCAAAAATTCAAAAAATATTTACAATTTTTTCATAAAAATTTCCCAGCTCTCTTTTCAACAAATTGCATTAATGTCCATCCGTCTGTAGATGTTATATTGTAAACAAAGTACAGGTCGCATTTATGATCCTATTTGGATGAAATTTGGCTCAAGTCACTTATTTGGCCCAAGGACGAACCCTATTGAAATTCTAGAAAATCGGTTCAGATTTATATATAGCTCCCATATATATTTTCGTCCGATTTAAGGTAAATGAGGCACCAAAGTCCCTATATATCTTTTGATTTGCACGAAATTTGGCATAACGTACTGAATTGAGCCTAGAGTGATGTCTGCCAAGTTTCGTGAAAATCGGTCCAGATTTAGATATAGTTCCCATATATAGTTTCGACCGATTTTATGTAAATGGTGCACCAAAGTCTCTGTATATCTTTCGATTTGCACGAAATTTGGCATAACGTACTGAATAAGGTCTAGAGTGATGTGTATTAAGTTTCGTGATAATCGGTTCAGATTAAGATATAGCTCCCATATATATATATTCGTCCGATTTACGGTAAATGGTGCACTGAAGTCCCTATATATCTTTCGATTTGCACGAAATTTGGCATAGCGTACTGAATTGAGCCTAGAGTGATGTCTGCCACGTTTCATGAAAATCGGTCCAGATTTACATATAGCTCCCATATATATGTTCGTCCGATTTAATGTAAATGGTGCACCAAAGTCCCTATATATCTTTCGATTTGCACGAAATTTGACATAGGGTACTGATTTAGGACGACAATGATGTGTGCTAAGTTTCGTGAAAATATGTTCAGATTTAGATATAGCTCCCATATAAATTGTTCACTAATGACACATTTGGCCGACCGGTGCACAATTTTGTACAATGTACTGAAGTTACTATAACCTTTCGTGTGTCAAGTGTTTTTTTAATCGGTTCAGGAGGAGCTATATCCTATATATACTTTCGTCCGATTTAAAGTAAATTGTGCATTAAATACCCATAGCTAGGTCGATTAACACAACGTACTGAAATTAATATAAATCAATCTCTGCAAGTTCCCTTGAAATCGGTTCAGAGTTAGATATAGCATAGCTTACATAGACTTATCATAGCTCAGATATAACATAGCTTATAAATAATCAATAGGTGCCTAATCGCGTGTGAAAAGTTTCTTTTAAATCTATTTACAAAATTTGGAATCGGTTGCAGAATTTATTGAGCATTTCAATTAATTATTTCTATTGCTATCTTTATTAGAAACAACCACGTCTATTTTATTTATCGGAATATTTAATTTTAAAATTAATAATAAATTAACTTTTGATGGTCGAATGGAAATTTGGTGCCTACTCGACTGCCTACCAGTCTGTCTGTCGGTGTGCCTATCTTCAATCAATTTTAATGAAATTATATTGTTCGGAAATTTCACAGATATCTATACTGTCAATCGAATGCATTTTAATGGCCTCATTTGTCGTATGGTTAATGTATCACACACACATACACAGACATACATACAAACACATACATATTTTGGCTTATTATAATCTATTCATAATTTATGAACTCTCAAATTTGAGTTGGAAATTTTTTTGGCAATATTTTTAGCCGACAAATTGATTTTATGTGATACAAAAACTAGGTTATGTATGTGTATGAAAAATGTATGTGTGTGTGTGTCCGTGAATATATTGTGGGTAAAATTGCATAAATCGAAAATGATTTTAATTTCATGTGAATTACATTATTCGAAAGTTAATGAGATCGAATTAGGCCAAATAGAAATTGAAATATAATTTTTAAAGAATATTTTTTCAACGTCTATACAAGGCGTGCATTTTTTAAAGAAGAGTTTTCAAGGCCTATACAAGGCGTGGATTTTTTAAAGAATAATGTTTCAAGGCTTATCCAAGGCCGGGATTTTTAAAGAATATTTTTCAAGACCTATCCTTGACATTCGACCAACTTCACCCTTATTCATATTTATATAGATTTCTCAGTGAACCTTCAGGATAGTATTTTGCCACACTGCTTTATCAAAGTTGTATATTTTCACTGTCAATTTTCATGCTTTTTATAAGTAGCTAATTTATTAATTTCTTTGTATATTCACTTTTTTGCACGTTTTATTCCTTGTTATGTTTTTTAAAATGTTGACAGTTCTTTTACACTTTTAGTAAAAATTACAAATAGTTGCTTAGTTTAGTTCTTCTCATTAGCACTCGTTTAGTCTAATTGCTTTCATTCAATCCAGTTCACTAACGTTTTTCTCGAAACCAATATCTTATGAAATAAAAAAGAACTCAAAAATCGAATCTCTTCTCATAATATTTTGTTCATTTCTCCATTATTTTGTATCTAAACTAAAAAACAAAACAAACTGTCATTCGTTCGCCCATTCGTATAATACTAACCTCCTACTATTACTACTACTACAAAAAAAAACTACTTCTACTACCACTCCTCGTAACTCGTAACAAAAAAAAAATCACACAAAACTAATAATTAAAATCGGAATGGTATCGAATGAACGTACAGTATGATGAGGAGACAACTGTTACGCCAGATTCGGGTAAAGATAGTAAGGAAGTATTGCACAGTGTTACATATCGACCACCATCATCGGGTGGCCCTCATACACCTCATAGTGGCCATCCACAACACCATAAGTCAACAACATGTTTGGGTGGATGTTCCGATCGCAAAGGATCTACAGTAAGTACATATAGATTCAACAGATGTAGATACATAATTTCCAGAAAATGGAAAATAAAACAACAACAACAACCTAGTAATCACATCTTAAAGTTATTTCTGATGCACCATTCAGCACTATATGAGATGAAACCCCATTAGGAATTGATTATGGAATTTAAGGATTTAATCAAAGTATTATAATTTAAGTTTTTAGAGGCAATAGCAAAACGCAGACCTACAAAGAAAATTATAGAAACAATTTTAGTATAAGAGGCGGTTAACAAATTTAGAGATCCTAATATTTATATATAGAGCAGAATAATTACCAGAAAAACACCCCTACACTGAAATCGGTCGATAACAAATTTTGTACACAGGAAAGTTGTAGATAACTACATTCCTACTGAGAAAAAAGTCGATAATAATGCGTATGCTGAGAAATATTATCGCTAACAACATTACTTTTACATTGACCGACGCCTTTTTATATCGACAACAAAGTTTTTCTCGATTAATGTTCCATCTTTTCCATTTAAACAACATTCCTTAACAAATTTCTACATAAAACTTGTCGATAAGTATATTAATATAAAGAAATGTGTTCGATACTAACTTATATGTATGTGGAGAAATATTATCGATAACAAATTTACTATCGCAAACAGTTTTAGATTACACCATTACTATAGAGATAAATTTACTATAAAATGTTTTCTATAAAGATTATTGATATTGGAATTTTCATAAAGATAATTTCTCGATAACAACTTATCACAATATAGTTCTCGTTAACTACTTTCCTTTAGAGAAATGTGAGAGATAATACCTGGTATGTCGAAAAATATAATCTATAACATCTTTCTTATAAAAAACATTATCGATAACAACATATCTACAGAGAAAAATAATCGATAACAACTTTTATTTATTGATATCTACATTCCTTTAGAGAAAAGTTATCGAAAACCACTTATCTAGAGAAAAGTTATCGAAAACAAATTATCTGTAGAGAAAAGTTATCGATAAAAACTTTTCAATAGAGAATAGTTATCGATAACAACTTTCCTGCTAAGAAAATTTTGTCGAAAACAACATATCTATAGAGAATTGTTATTGATAATAATTTGTTTAATAGAGAAAAGTCATTTTTCTGTAGAAAAAATTATCGATAATATATTTTCCATAGAGAATAGATATTGTTAACAGCATTTCTTTAGAGAAATGTTATCGATAACAATTTTTCTATAGAGAACAGTTATCGATAACAAATTTCCTGTTGAGAAAAGTTATCGAAAACAACATATCTATAGAGAAAAGTTATCGATAACTACTTTTCATCATCGATAAAAACTTTCTATAGAAAAAAGTTATCGATAGAATATTTTCTATATAGAATAGTTATTGATAACGGCATTCCTTTAGACAAAAGTTATCGATAACAACTTTTCTATAGCGAACAGTTATCGAAAACAACTTATCTATAGAGAAAAGTTATCAAAAGAACTTATATATGGAGAAAAGTTATCGATAACAACTTTTCTATAGAGAATAGTTATCGATAACAACATAAAAAGTCGTGAAAATTGATCGAAAACAACATAAAAAGTTATCGATAACATAATTCCTGTTGAGAAAAGTTATCGATAACAAATTTTTTATAGAGAAATTTTATATAACAAAATTTCTTTAGCGAAAAGTGTTTGATAACAAATTTTCTATAGAGAATATTTACCGATAACAAATTTTCTGTAGAAAATATGTATTGAGAACAAATTTTCTATTAAGAAAAGCTACCGATAAGTACTTATATATAAAGAAATGTTATCAATAACAAATTTCCGAAAGTGAAAATTCGTCGATAATAACTATTGTATATAGAAAATTAATCGATAACAACTTTTTTGTGAAGCAAAATTATCGACACGAAGCTTTGTTGTCGATAAGAATATTACAACTCGTTGGTGGTCGGTATTATGTATGGGAATTTGTCGATAATTTATTTTCTAAAGATAAATATTCCCGATAACATGTTTACCATAGATGAACATTATCGATAATACATTTTCTATAAAGAAACCCTAGCGATAACAACTATACAAGTTGGAATGTTATAGATTATGTTATAGATTAGCATAGCAAATAAATTTATTTATATACATGGCTAGGTTTCAAATTTAGACCATACAGTAGGACCCTTCGTATCCGAAATAAATCATCACGGTTTTATATTTTTTTTTATTTCAAAACTTCTCCATCAAGGTAGGTAAATTAGAATTTTTTCTTAGATACTAAACAAATCATGTCTCGTTATGTTGAATATAAACTAAATTTAAAATTAAGTCTCTAACTGAATGAAAATATTTGTATTTTGTATGGAAAACAATTAACTTTGTAGTGGATTGTAGCATGAAGCATTCTCTCTAATAAAAAACAAAACAAAAAACTTGTAAAAAAAATACTCAAAACTAATGCCTTGATGTAGATGAAAAAAAAAACAAAAATTACTTGAAACACAAACGCTTTTATGATTAACCAACAAAAAACGGATTGAAATGAATGAAGAATGATGACACATGGCAACTGCTCATTTCTATAACTAAGCAAAATGTCATATACAGGAAATGTCAACTTAGTGTGCTTTTCAACACAAAACAAAAGTTAGCTCCTTTTTTTGAACTACTTTTTCTCTCTTCATCTCTAACCACATACAATTTAAGATTAAAAATGTAATCAAGTAACTCACCCCAAATCGTTGTATTGTGAAATGAGAAAAATGCCAAGATAATGATGCTGTAACTCCCTCTCTCCCTCTCTCTCGAACACTTTTATAGGGAGCAATAACGTTATTGAGAGAGAACATCATTATCTCCGCATTAGATTTCGTTTCGATATTTGAGAAACTAATCGTAGAGCAGTCATCTATGTTTTTTCAGTATTCGATTAATTTGGCGGATGAGGCACGCGACAACCACGCCCAGCAAATCGAAAGGGCGGAAATTGCCAATCTGGTGCGCAGTCGCATGGAGTCGTTGAATTTACCCACCATTGATTATGATGATGTCAGCGAAAAGCGCAACCATCTCTCGTATGTGATAATCAATCCGAGCTGTGATCTTAAATTAGAAGAAGGCGATGTAATGTGAGTACACTCTCTCTCTCCCTTTACACACCTAACAAATAATGATTTCCTTTTTTACAGATATTTAGTACGACCTTCACCCTTCTCAGCCCAGAAAACCTTTGAACGTCATAATTCACGACGCAAATCAAACATATCATTTTGTTCCAACATCAATTTGGGTGCGGCCTGCGGTCCCAATGTCGGCCCAGTGGGTGTGGGCGGCAATGCGGGTGCCGGTTCGAGACGTGGATCGGGCATGGCTGGCCTCAATCCCATGCAAATGCAAAGTGTCCAGACATTGGCCGGGTATGCTTCGCCACGCTGCACGCCGCCAATACAACAAATTAAATCCAATTCTCTTTCTCTACCCGACAGTCCTACGGTTGTTGGCTCGCAGCGCGGACGGAGTAACTCATTACGGGTTGGCTATAATTAAAAATTCCACACCTATGTTTTTTTCGTTTGGTCTTGTTTCTTGGCTTTCGTTTGGTTTCGGTTTTTCTTCTGCTTTGAATTTTCTACGCAAGCTAATGTGCGTCTGTTTGTCCGCTTTCGAATTTAGGTTTTGTTTTGTCTTCCCGTGTTTTGTGTTATCTGTTAAGGACCTGTGTGTATGCAGGTTAATTAGTTTGGAAACAACATTGCAATATTGCTGATCATTAAACAGTTGCCTTATTTCACACAGTTCCTTGGCAGATAAATGTGTTTTCCACCAAAAAATTCTAAACTTTTTGTTGAGTTGTTTTTTCTTTGTTCAATGCTAAGCATATTTTTGTATCAAAGGCTTCATTATGCTATGTTTATTTTTGTAACTTAAATTCCATCGCTATATTTCCATACGAAATTCGATAATTAATTTTGTAAAAGTGATCGATAACAACTTTTCTATAAATAAGATTTTTCTATAACAACTTTCCAACGGCCGAAAATGTATTGATAACTTAAAATCTATAGAGCAATGTTGCCGATAGCAACTTCTTTATAGAGAAAATGTACCGATAATAACTTTCATAGGCAATAAAATTATCGATAACAATTTTTTATTAAAAATTTTTTTTAGATAACAATTTTTCCATAGAAAAAATATAAAAATTTCAATAGTATCGATAACTAATTACATAGGGAAAAACCTTTATAACTTATCGATAATTATTTGTCCATGAAGATAAATTGTCAAAAACGAGTTGAACAAGTTGTTATCGATAAATTTTTCTTTCAAAATTAAATTATAAAGCAATGTTATCGATAATAATGATTTTTGAAGAAAAGCACCCAATTTCCAAATTTCGATAACAAATTTCCGGTCGTCTAAAAGAATTTCCGATAGAAAAATGTCATCGATAACAACATGTTTGTGGAGTAAAACTTTTGATAACAACTTTTCGGTAACATATTTTCCATTGAGAAAAATCGATAATAAATTTGTTATTGAAAAAAGTTATCGATAATGATTTTTTACTGAGATAAATTTTCGATAATAATTTTTTTATTGCGAAAACTTATCGATAACAACGTTTCTATAGGGAAAAATTATCTATAATAAATTTATGGATAAAAGTTATCGATAACAATTTTTCTATATATAAAAATTATCGATAATAACTTTTCTATTGATACAAGTATCGATAGCAACATTTCTATCGATACAAGTGATCGATAGCAACTTTTCTATAGAGAAAAGTAATCGATAACAACTTTTCTATAGAGAAAAGTCATCGATAATAAATTTTCTATAGAAAAAAGTTAACGATAATATTTTTCAAGTTTAGAAAAGTTCTCGATAACCATTTGTTTATTGAGAAAAGTTTTCGATATCATAATTTTACTATAGAGAACATTTATCAATAATAAATTTTCAGAGAGAAATTTAACGATAACAACTTTTCTATAGAGAAAAGTTTTCTAAAGCAACTTCTCCATATTTCTATAGCGAAAAGTCATCGGCAACAATTTTTCTGTAGGGAATGTGTATCGATAAAATAATGTCTATATAGAAAAGTTATCGATTGCAACTTATTGAAAGAGAAACTGTATAGATTACAACATTTATATATAGAAACGTTATCGATAACAAGTTTTCTATAAAGAAACGTAATTGATAACAAATTTTATATACATAAAAATCTTCGAGAACAATTTTCTGTCAAGATAAATGATCGATAAAAGTTTTTTTTTTTTTGAGAGAAAGTATATCGATAACAAACGTAACATACATAATGTGATCGAAAACAATTTTTTGTAAAGCGAAAATATGTCGACAATAATTTTAATTTTAAAAGATTGTCGATAATCAATTTCTGTAATGAACTCTTCTCAATTTCTCCAGACCGATGTATCGGTAACAAATTTTCTTCGATGAAAGTTTATCGAAAATTGATTTTCTAAAGAACATATTAGAATTATTCTTTAAATGTAGTGTTGATAATATTTTTTGTTTATTAAGTTTGTTCCTGTGTTTTGTTATTGTTGTAATTTTTTGTAGTAAAATTAAAAATTTTGCCTCAACTCGGCCTTTGCTTTCCTGTAGAAATTGGTAATCGTTGTTCTCCCCCAATTGTGTTCGATTTCTTTTTATTATTTGTCTTACTAACACATTCTCATTTAACTATCACCACTAAAATAATTGGCTGCACTATTTTTTGTACCACTGTGATTGTGTGCTAACTGTCCTAACCCTTACCCCTACAAAAAAAAAAAACTATTAAAACCTAAAAATTTTGGTTCAAAATTAAAAAAAAAAAAATTATCTCAAATATTTTTGGTATTTGAGTTAATTGGGAAAAAGCCACTCGTAATAGAACATCACGATTATCACCACCACCACCACTATGAGCACTACCACCAACACCTCTTGTATGTGTGTGTCTGTGCGGAAAAGGTTTATTGATCAAGGCACTTCTTGGATGGTTACACCAGCTGTGAAGATGAATTCTGATGACAGAGGACATTGTCAGTGCATCCCGTCGTCCATGAGTCATGCGTGTTACGATTTATCTCTCACCACAAATACCGTTGTTGATGTGTTAATGCCATTACATTATTTTATTAATTTGATTGGAAACAAATATTATAGTTTTGTAAATTAATTAATTGTTGACAATTTATTACTTTTAAATTAATTAATTGATGTTTTGAAATTCGAATTTTTCGAATAACTTTCTTAAACGAGAAAAATATCCTTTAGAATAGTTTTTATTTTTGGGTTTCGGACCTTGTTTTTTCTCTCTCGCCCGTTTGTCTTTTAGATCGATAATGATATTCTGCTGCGTCGTTCATCATCACTGCGTCAGGGTTTACCCAATGTGGGCATTAATACGGGTCGCCGAAAATCTTCACTGGAGGAGATTGGCATTAGCCATTTTACCACACTGATGCAGGCCACCAATCACACAAATCCCATTAAAATTGCCTTAAATGGCAGCATTGGTATGGAGGTAAGTCAAGCAGAACAGAGCGATAACAATTTTATATAAATAATAATACTAATAATCGATTTTCCTCAAATGTGTTTCCCATAGAATCGCATTTCATTACAGGTCACACCACCCGAAGAGCCAACACCCATTCTGGGTGTACCCTGTATTGTCCCAAGTGCACAGAGTGGTGGCATCAATCCCTCCTCATTGGGTGGTAGTGGTGGAGGCGGCGGCGGAGGTGGCAGCGGTGGTTCCACCCTCAACATTAACACAGCTGACTTGGCTGGCAGCTCGAATCCAAATAGCCCCCTACAAGTGCCCCAGGATCAATCACAAAACTCCGCTGTGCAATCGCCCCAACATCTGCAGGGTACAATTGTATGATACAACCTTATGTGGGGTCGCAGACTCCGCTCTTCAATATCGAAGAAAAATAAATGGATTTAATATCGAGCCAAACGAGATTGAGTTGACATCGGGGTGCTGCGACCCAGTTTGGACCCAGTGTACCATAGTCGTAGTCTAACAACAAAAACAATAACAATTAGTAAATTCAAAATCAACGATATGTTTATGAATAAAGAATTTAATTTAATATTTAGAATTTAATTTAAATTTATATATCGATAAGTTACAAAAGCGATAACAACAACAAAAGAAAATGTTATTCATAAACACACCCACATACATACACAAAATATGATTTTGTTTTATGTTGTACAAAAAAAATTATTTCGATGCTGTGAACATTTTATAAATGAGAAAATGTTATCGATAATTTTTCTTTAAAGCCGGAGGTTTTCGATAACAACAACATTACAACTTTTCTCTATTGTCAACTTTTCTCTATAGAAAAGTTATTCTCGACAACTTTTCTCTATAAAAATGTTGTTATCGAGAACACTTCTCTATAGAATAGTTGTTATCGACAACTTTTCTTTATAAAAAAGTTGTTATCAACAACTTTTCTTTATAAAAAAGTTGTTTTCAACAACTTTTCTTTATAGAAAAGATGTTATCGAAAACTTTTCTTTATAGAAAAGTTGTTATCGACAACTTTTCTCTATAGAAAAGTTGTTATCGACAACTTCTCTCTATAGAAAAGTTGTTATCGACAACTTTTCTCTATAGAAAAGTTGTTATCGACAACTTTTCTCTATTGAAAAGTTGTTATCGACAACTTTTCTCTATTGAAAAGTTGTTATCGACAACTTTTCTCTATTGAAAAGTTGTTATCGACAACTTTTCTCTATAGAAAATTTGTTATCGACAACTTTTCTTTATAGACAATTTGTTATCGACAACTTTTCTCTATAGAAAATTTGTTATCGACAACTTTTGTCTATAAAAAAGTTGTTATCGACAACTTCTTTCTATAGAAAAGTTGTTATCGAAAACTTTTCTCTATAGATATATTGTTATCGAAAACTTTTCTCCACAGAAATGTTTTTATCGAAAAATTGTTGTTATCGACGACTCTTCTCTATAGAAAGGTTGTTATCGACAAATTATCTCTATAGAAATATTGTTATCGACAACTTGTCTGTATAGAAGAATTGTTATCGATACATTTTCTTTAAAGAAATATTGAAAGTGACAAGTTTCCGTTATACAAAGTAAATTATCGATAAATTTTTCTTATTTAATTTTATTAATTATTCAAAAAAAGTTATGAAAAATTAATAGAACAACTGAGTTGTACTAGTCATCTTAAAACATTAAAATTGTTATTTCATTCGTTATGTTTGTACATACTAACATTTATTATTTTGTTTTAAACTAACCCTGGTTTTATTTGTTACACAAAATCCCTTACGAAAAATTAATAAAAAAATTATTTATTGAACAAAACTAAATTGTTTAAATTGTAATTGTCAATTTTAAAAAATCATACATTAATTATAACAAAATTAAAAAATATATTAAAAAAATATAACTAATTTCAAAATCTGATTTTACAGTTCAAAAAAACTGAAAAAAAACATAAACAAAGTGTGTTTTGGGAACAAAGAAACTGTAGTTAAAAAATTAAAAAAACAAATATTTGAAAATAAGCCTAGAGAAAAAAATAAACAAAAAAATATATGAATAGGCATGATTAAGGGACAAAGAAAAATAGTAGTTACTACAAATACAACACAAAATGTAGATAAAACATAAATGCAAGTTCATTACTATTGGTTTTCACTTTTAATGTATTTGGTTGGGGGGCAATTGGTTAAAAACTTTCATTTAAAAACCTCATAAATTTTATTTTATTTTTTTTCAGTAAAATTGATTCTTTTGAGTTTTCAAAATTTATTGTAAATAGCATTACATCCATTAAAATGTTTTTTTATTTTCGTTTTATCACCTCCCCAAGAAATTAATAATAATGTTTAGAATTAAGCCAAAAAGCATTAAAATAAAAAAAATGAAAAAAAATACATTTGAAAAAAAGAAGACGCTTTGGTAAACAATAAATGCTTTACATGAATTTAACAAAGAAAAAAATAAATATGATAAAACAGAATAAATTGTAACATTTCATTTATCATGTTGACCTATATCTGCCACTCTTTATTTTTCCCTAGCTAATACTTTGCACAAAACGGAACCAATTGTTTAAATGAATATTACAATAAGAACAATAAATAAAAATTATTAAGTTTTTAATAAAATAATATTATTGAAAATAACTTTTCAATAGAGAAAAGTTGTCGATAACAACTTTTCTATAGAGAGAAATGTTATCGATAGCAACTTTTCTATAGAGACGGATTATCGATAAACTTTTCTATAGAAAAGAATTATCGATAAAACCTTTTCTATGGAGAAAACTTATCGTAATAACTTTTCTATAGAAAAAAAGTCATCGATAAAATTTTTTCTATACAGAAAATATATCGATACTAACTTTTCTATGAAGAAAGGTTATCGATAATAGTTTTTCGAATGAGAAACTTTATCGATATTAACTATTGTATAGAGAAAATTTATCGATAACAAATTTTCTTTGGAGAAAAATTATCGATAATACATTTTTTACAGAGAAAAGTTATCGATAATAAATTTTCTATAGAGATAGGTTATCGAAAAAAATAACTTTTATGTAGAAAAAAAGCTATGGACAACAGCCTTTCTATGGAGATAAGTTACCGATAACAACCTTTCTATGAAGAATAGTTATCGATAATAATTTTTCTATAGAGAAAAGTTATCGAAATATTTTTTTTGATGGAGAATAGTTAACGACATTAACTTTTCTATAGAGAAAATTTATCGATAGTAAGTTTTCTATAGAGAAAATTTATCAAAAGGAACTTCTCTATAGGGAAAAGCTATCGATAATGACTTATTTACGGAGAGAAGTTATCGATAATAACTTTTTTTAAAGAGAAAAGTTATCTATATAATATTTCCATAAAGAAAAGTTATCGAATAAATGTTCTGTAGTGAAAAGTTATTTTTTTGTTATTTGAATTTTGCCTTGTAAGGGCAGTGATCATTTGAAAGTAATTTTAAGTGGTTATTTATACTCTTTCGAGTCGAGCTTGATGATCAAAGTTTTGCAATTATCGATAAAATCTTTTCTCTAGACATTTACAATTTTTTATAGATATTTACATAAGATTTGCCCTTGTTTTCGTTTCACCAATTAATTGGATCAAATGTATTGGTTCTGATAACCTCTAACCCCTTCTCTTATACAAAAAAAAAAAACAATAATGCCTTGTTTTCCGCTAAAAAATGAAGAAAATCCAAACAATGAAGATATTATAGAATAATATAGTAAAAAATTAAATAAAACACAAAATCTGTATATATTCAAAATTCAAAAAATCGGACATGACAAAAAAATCTATGTCTCTTTACTGAACCTTTGTAGACAACTAACAATTATTTTTGCACCTTTGTAGAATATTAAACAACAACAACAACAAAAAAGCTGAACCCTAAATAAAACAATTATACGACAAAAAATTTGGATTTTAATTTTCAATACCCAATAGGAAAAAATAAATACACAAAAATAAACCCATTATTGAGAAAAAAAAACAACTATGTACAAATCTATAAATAAAAAATAAATCTATTAAAAAATATAAAAAATGAAACAAAAAATAAATTTTAATTAAACAAATTGATTTAAATTGTCTTCGTTATTAATTTAAATATTTGTTTTTATTTCCTAATTTCATCCTTTTTTATATTTCTATACAAAATAATTTATTAAACAAACATTACCTCTGTTTCAATATTAAAAAAATATCTACTTTTAAATTTAATATTTTATTTATTAATTTTTTTTATTTTATTTTTTAATGTTTTTTTATTTGAGTTTCCATTTTTTAAACACAAATTTAAAAATATATATATTTAAAAAAGAAACTAATATAACAAAAAACGAAAAACCCCTAGAGAAATGATATAAGAAAATGTAGTTATACGAAATGAACGGGAAAATTGAAGTATATATATATAAAAAATAGAATTATGCAAGAATATTAAAGTAAAAAAAACAACTAAAAAAACAAAACTGAAATGACATTGTTCAATAATGAAAATAAATAAATTCTAAACTAAATATTCACTTTGTTTTATTTCCATAATACCAACCAGAATCTCAAGAACACATTTTTATTGATAAAAAAATCATACAGGACCCCTAGGACTATGGTTGATTTTTTCTATATAAAAAACTGGTCCACTGTGGGTGAATTTTTCTATAAAAAAATATTACACAGGACCCCAAGACTGTGGGCATTTTTTTATAGAAAAATATCATACAAAACTCCAACACTGTAGGAGTTTTTTTTCTATTTCAAAAAATCACACAGGCCCCCTAGGACTGTGGTTGATATTTTCTATATAAAAAAATGGTCCACTGTGGGTGAATTTTTCTATAGAAATATATTACACAGTACCCCAGGACTTTGGTTGTTTGGACCCCAGGACTGTGGGTGCTTATATCTGTAAAAAATCACCCAGGACACCAATCAAGAAATCAAGAAAAATTCATTCTTTAAAAAATTATTTTTTTCTTTAAAAAATAAACGATCTATTGGCAGTTGAAAAAATATTCTTTAACTAATTCTTGCCCCTCTTAAAACTTGGATTAATATTCCTAATAAAGATCTCCAGCCTATTGGTACAAAAATTTCCTTAGGAAATCCATTCGTGTTGTTTTTAGTAAAAAATACCATCTTAACAATTTTTTCCTTGTAATTTATTGATACACATAAAAACTACATTACTTCCCCTATCCGATAGTGAAAGTTTCATTCAAATATCACCATTCGTTGCCGAGTTATGGCCATTTGAACTTGACCCTCTGTCCAAAATATAGCGGCTACACGATTCTGTTTGCCTGGTACGGCAAATGGGAAAACTGAAGAAATTGCAATGCCACGAAAACAGAAAAATGCAGAAGTGCTGCCAAATTGTATGTTTTCTACTTTCAATGTTAGTTTGCGAAATTCTGAGCATACTTTTAGGCGTTGCAAAATGCCGAAAACAATTTGGCAGCACTCCCTTCATTTTGCTGGTTTTGTGCCATTGCAATTTCTTCAGATTTCCCATTTGCCGTACCAGCAGCGTGACCGTTGTGCCACTAAAGTGGCAATTTTGCCACTTTTTTTCGCCTTTGCTACTTTTGTGATACTTTTTAATTTTGATACAAAATGTGCCACTTTTTGAATTTTTGTGAAACTTTTTGTTACTTTGTGTCACTTTTTTAAAAAAGTACATAAATGTAAGCGATTATTCATAAAACAAATTCGAGTGACTTACGACCAAACTCCTTGGTTTTGAAAAATATGTCATTTATTTTTGTTTTGAATCAGAAAACCTTTATAAACATAAATAAAGGTTTGGTCGTAAGTGACTCGAATTCGTTCGTTTGGAATTTTACAAAAACAGGCTGTAAGTAATTAAAAAATAAATGTTATTCAATAACAATATATGGTCTGTTCCCTTGCTGCAAGAATCTACTACTTTTTACTACGATAACAAATTTGCCTTATATGATATCGAAAAAAATAGTAAAATCTAGTATATTCTTGCAGTACAGGAAAAGACCAATAGTATATACCGCTTATATATTGTAAGAATATGTGATTTTATTTAGTTTTTTTCATTTTACTGTATATTAAAATACACATAAATGAATTATTTGTAATGTTTTATATAGTTTTTTATTAAATAAAAAGTAAAAAAAGTGTGCCACTTTTTGTGACACTTTTTCAGAAGTTATGTGCTACTTTTTTTAAAAAATGATACTTTTTGTGATACTTTTTGAAAATTTTCAGCGGTCACGCTGCGTACCAGGCAAACAGAATCGTGTAGCCGCTATATTTTGGATACATGGTCAATTTCAAATGGCCATAACTCAACGATAAGTGGAGATATTTGAATGAAACTTTCACTATTCGATTAGTGAACTATTGTAGTTTTTGTGTGTATCAATAAAATACAAGAAAAAATATTCGAAGTTAGTTTTAATCTACATTTTTCTTTAAAATGGCTCCCAGGACTGTATTTTCATATAGAAAAAAAAATTCCTTAAAAATACTTTTAAATAAAAATCATATTTTTAAATATATTAAAATTAATTAAATTTATTGCAGTAAAAAAGATAGCGATGATAATGGTAGAAAAATGTTTCATTTTGTTTCTGATATGCAAATTGAATAGTTGTTGTTTTTGTTTTTTTTTTTGTGAGTGATTAAAAAAATTATAAATTTTCTTTTTAATAAAAAAAAATACATACATATTATAATTACATATACATGAATTAATTAACAAATTATAATGGTTTACACGCACACGAAAATATTGTATAGTATTACGAATGAATTTATTTTTGTAGTCCACCTACAACACACTTACTATATATCTGATCTTATTAAGTACTCTTTAGAGGTTGGTAAAGGGATTGGGGACATTGCACAGCTTCGATTGGGCTGTACATTTACAACTTTTACCCGAGGGGGCCTTACGATTGACCAAACACAGGCGGCCATCCGAGCAGCCACCATTGTTGATTTGACAGGGGCTATCCATTTGGGAGCAGGTATCCTCCACTGAGGTCATGGCATACATTTTGTGGCTGCCAAAGAAGGGAATTTGTAGGCCTTTTTGGCGATTGCCAAAAATGTCAACACTTTCGAGTTTTTTACTGGAAAATGCAAGAAATTAGTGTTTCGTTTTGGAAACTTATAAACAATATCCTTACGTTGTCCAATCGGTCCAATAGAATTGATCCTGGGTATATACCAAACCGAAGGGATAGGTCAATTCATTGGAAATAGTCCTAATCTGTTTGCCATAGGGATCAATACATTCCACCTTTTTGGTACCGGCATCAGCAAAGCACAATTCACCAGAACGTTCCAAAACCACCAAAGAGTTAGGCAAGGTAACACCTTCTTTACCCAATAACAATTCACGTCCAGTACCATCCAAATCGGACATTTCAATTTTGGGTGACTCACGGTTCCAATCGGACCAATATAATCTCCTACAAGCAGAATGAGGAATTAAACAAATAATTCATTACTTCTCTTTCTCCCTCAACTTACTCTCTGTAGGGATCAATGGCAATGCCTCTGGGATTAACCAAATTCTTGTTGATCAATACCGCCCTCAAACTGGGATCTTCCAAGCTGGCCACTTCAATGGTATCCTTAACGGAATCGGTCCAATAAATACGACGGGATATGGCATCAATAGCAATACCTTCAGGAGATTCAATATCTAGAAAGGAGAGAGGGTGAGAAAATAAAAATTTTGCAATTTACGATTATGGTTCGGACTTACCTTCACCAATAAATGTCTTTACATCACTGCCATCATATTTGGCACTGACAATTTTCTTCGCAGAAATATCGCCCCAATAAATGCGACCCTCTACGCAATCCTTATCCAAGCCAATAGCCATGGAGGCCACCGAAATCGGTCTTACATTTTTACCATTCAAGGGTACGCGCACGATGACCACACCTTGGGATACCAACAGGAAACCGGAATCATGTTGTTTACGTTCCATACACAAGGAGCCATTGCCATAGAAACCTGGAAGGACACATAAAAAGAAAAATATTGGAATAAAGAAGAGGTATTGAAAGAAGATCGGAAAAATTCTACAGTCCTGGGGCCAGAAAATTTTGCTATAGAAAAAACTCAGTCCAGGAGTCGGAGATTTATTTCTATAGAAGAAATCTACCCCCTTCGTCTTTCATTTTTTTTTTTTTTGACTGCTGTACAGTATTGAAATATTTGTCGAATTTAATTCATTTCAAAATTTTTAAGTCCAAAAAATTCCAAATGTCCCCTTTCAAAATTCCGTTTTCTAAACTTCCGCATTTCCTTCCTTCAAAAAACTGGTATGGGTCTATAAATCATAACCAATGGAAATTAAGAAACTATACCACCAAACGTAAAATGGAATCTCTCAAAGTCAACAGTTGTGAAGACCCTAATGGATTACCTAAACGAATTTCCACCTTTCAAGGTTTCAAAGAATTCTTCGGTCATCCCTTAACCTGGCATCGGAATTATGGATACTTCAATATTCTATTAGGTCTAACAATATTTGCCTATATTTTTTGCACCACATGTCCTTCGGAGAAGCCGCGAGAAATGTCAAATGATTCGCGGTCGAAGTGATAATTCAATTCGTTAGATTTTGTTCTGGAGGTAAGTAATAGGTCTACAAATTCCGATATATTGAAAATGATTATTCAGCAGTCAATGGGTCACATTCTGTAGGGATTTATGACCCTGAGATTCCCAACTTACCCTTGTTGCAGACGCACACCAACCCATTGTTGGTGGACAAACATTGGGCATTCATGTCACACAGCTGAGGAGTGTTCAAACAGTTCTGATCCTCAATACAGACATAACCATCACCATTGTAACCGGCATGGCATTGGCACTCATAGTAGGCAGGGTCCCTATAAAAAGAAAATTCCTATTAAAAAAACTCCAAAATTAAACGTTTAAACTTTAAACTTACTCAGTCGGTTCACAGCTAGCATGTGCACCACAATTATACTGGACATTACATGGCACCGGTTTGGCCTTGCATCCAATAGCCGCATCACCCTCATAACCGTCCATACAATCGCAATATTTGACATTTTGAACATGATCCAATTTGCATATGGCATTGGCACCACAGAACACCGCTCCACAGCTACCAGCCAGGACACACATATCGGACATATCACGCTCGTAGCCCTTCAAGCATTGGCACACATCATTATCACAATAGGCATTCAGACCGCAATCCAAATCTTCCAAACATTCAGGAGCCAACGCACAACGGAAACCATCACCCTCATAGCCACGTTTACATTGACATTCGGAACGGCCCAAGGCTTCATTGTAATTGCATTCGGCTTGTGGGTCGCAGATTTCGGGTTTCTGAAGGAAAAAATCCCAAGAAAATAAATTCGGGTTTCTTTTGAGATTCGAAAATTTACTTACCACAGCACAGGACTCATCAATAATGGCACAGGTGTAACCATCACCATAATATCCTGATTTGCAGGTACACATATGTCTCAATTCCAATTCATACCATTCGCAGGTGGCATTGGGATGGCAATTGAATTCGACATCGCAGGGAACTGAAAAATAAGAATTTTAAGGATGAGTAACAAATCTCACAAATTTTGCTAAAAATCAAAGTCCGCGGGACAGTCTTTTTTTATAGAAAATAATCGATGGACCCGAGGACTCCCTTTTTGCTATAGAAAAAAGATCGCAGGACACCAGGCCTTTTTTCTATAGAAAAAAAAAAATCGCAGGAAAAAAGTTCGCAATACACCACGACTACCTTTTTTCTATAGAAAAAAGTTCGCAGGACACCAGGACTGCCTTTTTCTATAGAAAAAAGTTCGCAGGACAACAGGACTGCGTTTTTTCTATAGAAAAAAATCGAAGGACCCCAGGACTACATTTTTTCTATAGAAAAAAAAAATCGCAGCATCCCAGGACTGCCTTTTATCTATTGAAAAAAATCGCAGGACCCCAGGACTGCATTTTTGTCTTTAGAAATTTTTTTTACTAAATCCTGCGATATATTATTTCTTCTTCATAAAACTCACCCAAATCCTCATGTTTCGATTCACCATTATACTGGCCCACCCAGCGGCACATTTGTATGTCCTCCATAAGTTCATAGCCATCATCACAGTTACAGTCGCCGAAGAAATTGCATCTAGGTTCAATATCAGGTTCTTCATAGGATAGCTTAACACACTTGCCATTTTCCCAGACTTCATCGAGATCACAGTTGCTGGCACAATAGAAGCCGTCACCGCTGAAACCTTCACGACAAATACATCTGCTTTCCAGGCAATCGGCATAGGGGGAACAGTGCTGCAAAGGAGGAAGAACATAAGAACCCATTTTGAATTTTAGAAAAAATCTACAACTTACGAAGCAATCATCATAGTGATTATAAACCGGCAATGGTGTACTGGAGGTTGGCACTGGCAAGGGGAATGGTTGCACATTAATTACTTGTTCGGTCTCAGTTTCAACATGTTCGGTATGGTCTTCATATTCCTGTTGTTGTGGCGGTACAACCTGGACAATGGTACCGAAATTTTGTCCACCAACTGGGGACTCAATGTTATCGGCCACGGTATCATTGTTGAGGCAGCGATAACCATTGCCTTCATAACCTTCGAAGCAAACACAGGCGAAACCTCCCTCAGTGTTGGAACAAACGGCATGTTCGTCGCACACATGGGTACCCAAGGCACACTCATCGATATCGACACACACCTCTTGGCCAGCATCATTTACTTGTGGTCCATAACCATGGATACAATCACAGCGGTAGGTGTCCTCATAGGGAATACAGACCATGTTATCACCACAGATGGCAGTGCCATCGGTACAGGCATTGGAGATGGCGCTGACACCCACGGAGGTCAAGATACTGGTACGCAAAGCCTGATCGCGCTCAAAGAAGTCCAACATAATTTTCGAAATCTTTTGGAAATATGTGGTACCGGCAATAGCATGCTTGACCTCCTCATCAGCCACACAACGTTCGAAGTAGATGTTCTGTTCCAATTGGAAGTTAATAACACGATTTTCTTCGGGCACTTCAATGACATGGGCCTGAATGGAATGCAATTCATTGGCGGACACAAATTCATATTCCTCGGTGAATTCAGCCATGTGCAATTTCAGATTGTGATCCAACTTGGGAACTTGACCGTGAATATCGATTTTCAACGACAATTGATCCCAGTAGTTCAAACCCTCATAGGTTTGGTTGATGATCAGAACTTCGCCACTTTCAAAACTTAACTTCGAGGTGTGGACAAATTCACCCCCGGTCAATTGGTAACCGTTCAAGGTGTGGTTCAATGGTTTGGCGAATAACCAACCAATGGAGGTAACCAAAGGCAAGGCCAATCGCAAATTCGAACCCAATTCGGTGGTGATGGGGGTAACGGCTGTGTAACTACGGCCATCAGCTGTCACCACATATGATTGCAATTTGGAGCCATCGTTAATCATTTCACCATTAAGTTCACCGGTAAGGGAGCCAGTGACACGTACAGGTAAATCGTCTTTAATGCATACGGCTCCATTGCCATAGTATCCCGAATCGCAAAGACAGCAGTAACCTTCTTCCTTATCGACACACATGGCGTTCTTGTTGCATACCCTTTGGCCAGCCTCGGCACAGGTTTGGGCCACGGTAGGGGATTCAGTAAAGGTTTCTTCATTGGTGGGAGCTTGGACATTTTGTTCGTAGTCGGTGGGACCGGCACGGTACAACCAGACACCAGCAATGCCGACATTGGATTTGTCAGATAAGAAACGGGCCTAAAATACCACAAAAAGAGAAAGGGTTGAGATTTTAAGATGTCGGGTATTAATTGTCTCTTCTACTTACGTTCTCTGTTCCTGAGCCGTCCAAATTAAAGTAACGACCATCCTCGGCCACAAAACCAGCCTGGGCTCTGATATCAGGCAAGCCCAATGGTCCATTTTCGGCCTGCAACCAATTCAAACCACCCTCAGGATATAGGAATTGGACAAAGGTATCTTCATCATCGACAATGAGGGCAACCTAGAAAATCCGACAAAATAGTTTATTTTTATTAACCTATCTAATATTATTTTTCAATTTTTACCTGGAAAGTATTTTGCATATCATTTTTACCCTCAAAGTATCCGACATTCTTCCATGTGGCCACAATCAAATCGGTGGCCTCAAAATCCGATTTTTCATTGTAAGCATAACGCACCAATTCACTAACTTTTTGCAATTGCTCGGGATCTTGAGAACTGAAAATCGATATCGAGGTTGTTTCATTTGCCTCCGTGGTATCCACATTCGAATAGAAACCAGCTATTGAGGGATACTCAAAGGGAAATGGTTGATTGATATATTCGGGAAATTCAATATTAAATGTCAATATGCCATTGGTATTGATCTGAAAGAAAATTTGAAAAAAGAAGGGAAATTAATGTAAAACATAAAAAAATACGAAGGAGAACAACAATTCTAAAGGTCTGTAATTTTTTAAACGTCCTTATTTAAAATATTTTTGCAGGTCTACCAGAAAATCTAGTCTAGGTTTTTTAAAAATGCGTTCTAAAGGTCCAGCCATTATTTTGTGCCAAATTTTAAGTGTATAACAGTTTTTTAACTGGTATACAAAACTGTTATACACTCAGATTTTCTTCTTCAGTGAACTGTTGAAACAGTGAACTGCTTAAATACGATTGGAACTTAAAATATGTATATTACACTAAATTTCTGACACATTTCATTGTGTATAACAGTTTTAAAACTGTTATACAAAACTGTTATATGCCCAAATTGTATGCGAATTTGTAATTATAAAACTTGTCGGTACAAATTGACAATTCACACATTTTTTTAATGTATAACAGTTTTAGAATATTTAGTGAAAACTGTTATAAGCTCAAAATTTTTGTGAGTTTTAAATTTAAGATTTTTTTTGCAACCACACGAACTACATCATTTGTGACTGCAAAATCCTTTCCCCTAAAAAGACAATCTCTTTCTTTCTTCTTTTTTCGATTTAAAATATTAACCACAACCAGAACATATCGTAATAAAAATATCCACTCAATATAATTGTTTTCTTAGTGTTGAAAAAACATAAGAAAATTATGGTGGGAATTTCCACACCACCAAATGACACATTCAATTCGTCATACTTGACTTGGACGCCAATCAATTAGCGGGGTAATAAATTCTCATCTAAGTACTTAACCCAAAAGAGGAGACCGACTGTTGACTTGAAGTGCCTCACAAATAAAGATCTTCAGATGACAATATTAAGGACGACAGGCTATTAGGGAAAACAAAACACAATACAGAACCCACTTGAAAGTCAAGTGAGGATAAATGTTCCCACCAAGTGATTTATAATTACAAAGAGAGTTGGTTGGCTGGTTAGCATTCCGATGCTGGATAAGAGGGTGTTTCTTTAAAATCCTGCTAAGTAGATGTAAACATTAAGCCTACAATCTCGCCCCCCCTCTCCTCATCCCTAAATTCACTTTCACTTTTTCATAATGGCATAGGGATATGGGGTGGCCTAAGACAAAGTGCATCGCCCCCTAAGTAATTTGAAAAGAACCAGAAAAAACTGGAACAGAGTGGCATGGAAAAAATAACAACAAAACAAAAACACACAACATTAAACACTTCACAGAGACCAACAAGAAACAACAACAACCAAACACCCAAAAGATAATGTGGTGGGGTGGGTGCTGGGAAGTGTATGAAGAAGCTATGCCACATAATGACTGTGTTAATTGCTTTGCAGCCATAAAAACAACAACAACAACAAGAACATATAATAATTTCAATAAGAACAACAACATTATTGTTGTTGTTGTAGCGCATAGTTGGCGGCATCTTATGGTTCATGGTTGTTCGTTCGTCCATTCATTCATTCATGCCACCAACCATCGCCATAATCTACGATCTGTCCTGTTGCCTGTCGATTTGTTGCATCTTTATTGTAATATTTGTTTTATGTTATTTTGCCGATGCTCTTGTTGTTGTTGTCAATATTGATTGGTTTTTCCAAATACAATCCCCTGTCAAGAGCAGGGTATTTTGTGGTTGGTGCCTTCAATTTATTGTTTTGCATAGGGTCTTGCAACAACAGTTGCCGCCACCATTGCGGTGGCAAGTATGCTGTTGTGCCTCATTGCACATTATTTTTATTTTGCTTTTACTTTCGTTGTCTTAAGTGATCGTCTTTAGAATTGTTGACTTTTTTGAAATGTCTAAAAAGTTATACACACGAGACTTCTGTAAAATCTACGCCTATGAATGGACCATAAAATTGTTTTTTTTAATCCACACATATGATCAGATCTTAAAAAAAAATAAAAAAATAGTTTTTAAAAAATCCACTCCTATGGACAGACCTTTAAAAATATTTTTAAAAAGATCCACGCCTATGCCTGCTCCTTTAAAATATATTTTTAAAATGTCACGCCTATTGCCGGACTCACGGCCCCAGCAAAACTTTCAGAAGTGCTTTTAAAATTTAAAACCAGTAAGGAAAATAGTAAAGTCGGACGGGGCCGACTATATGATACCCTTCACCACTTTAGGTATATTCAACAGATGAATCCTAACGGATGTCGCATTTTTGAAGGACAAGTAAAATGAAATTGGATCCTTAAACATGTCATTCTACAAGCTGTACTAAATTTTTCATTTGGTCAGAAATAGAGTTGCTTCTTACAACGACAAAATTATGTTGTGCAATATTTTGTGCCAATCGGACCCACCTGGTTAGTTTGGTGCAAAATCTTGGTTATACTAACTTCGGTACGTTGTGCAATTTCGTGTAAAATCGGACGAAAACATGTATGTAGAAGCTATATCTACATCTGAACCGATTTCAACGAGACTTACAAGAGATTAATTTATATTAACAACAGTTCATTGCAAAAAATTGTGTGGCAATCGGACAAACTGTGGGTCTTTTAGTGCACAATGGGAGCTATATCTAAATCTGAACCGATTTTCATTAAATTTAACACACATCACTATAGATTTAATTTAGTACGCTATGCCAAATTTCGTGCAAATCGTAGGATATGTAGGAACTTGGGTGCAATATTTATCTAAATCGGACGAACATATATACGGGAGCTATATCTAAATCGGAACCGATCTTAACGAAACTTAACACACATCACGTTAGACTTAATTTAGTACGCTATGCCAAATTTCGTGCAAATCGAAGGATATATAGGGACTTTGGTGCACTATTTATCTTAAATCGGACGAAGATATATACGGGAGCTATATCGTAATCTGAATCGATTTTCATGAAACTTTGCACATATCATTCTAGCCTCAATTGAGTACACCGTGCCAAATTTCGTGCAAATCGAAAGATATATAGGGGCTTTGGTGCACTATTTACCTTAAATCGGACGAAAATATATATGGGAGGTATATCTAAATCGGAACCGATCTTCACGAAACATAACACATATCACTCTAGACTTAATTTAGTACGCTGTGCCAAATTTCGTGCAAATTGAAGGATATATAGGGACTTTGGTGCACTATTTACACAAAATCGGACGAAACTATATATGGGAGCTATATCTAAATCGGAACCGATCTACACGAAACTTAACACACATCACTTTAGACTTAATTTAGTACGCTATGACAAATTTCGTTTAAATCGAAGAATATATAGGGACTTTCGTGCACCATTTACATAAAATCGGATGAAAATTCGTGCAAATCGAAGTATATATAGGGACTTTGGTGCACCATTTACATTAAATCGGATGAAAATATCTATGGGAGCTGTATCTAAATCTGAACCGATTTTTCCCAATTTCAATAGAATTCGTCCTTGGACCAAACAAATAAGATGTGCCAAATTTCATCCAATTCGGATCATAAATGCGACCTGTACATTGTTTACAATTTAACATGGATAGACAGGCGGATGGACGGACGGGCAGACGGGCATGTATAAATCGACTTAGAAAGTGATTCTATGCATATTCTCAAAAGGAACCATGTGTCTATCTCGTTTCCTTTTGCCTGTTACAAACATATGCACAAAGAGATAATACCCTGTACTACAGTGTGGTGAAGGGTATAAAAAATCGAGGCCTATAGCTAGACCTTTAATAAATTATTTTAAAAAATCAACGCCTATTTTACAATAACTTTCACATAAATTTAATTGGTTTTGAATTAAAGTAACCACTAGAAAATAATCGTCACTCACTAAGGACCATTCCCAAGAAAATTTACGATGGGAAAATATAAATATAAACAAAACAAATATATATTTTTTTGTAATCAATTGTTTATATATATGTATATATTCCATTACACGTGATTGTAATGTTTGTGTTGTTGTATTTTCTCCCAAAATACCTCGAAAGAAATAAACTTCCAATACCTCCCAGAAAATCTAAACAAAAAAATTATTATTGGGAATTCCAACAACTCCCTAAATAAACAAATGGGGAAATTGACCTCAATTTTTGCAGTATTGACAGGTTGTTGGGTGGTTGCTGTGGTGGATTGGGGAAAAATGTAAACAAATTTCATTTTTTATAGTTTCGGATGTGAAAATCGAATGCATTCCCTTATGTACGATGTGGATTTAGTGGTTTATTTTTAAGAAAAATAAACAATAAACCACATTACAACATACATATATATGTGTGTGTGGGGAATAAACTAAAACAATTGGAAATCTAGATTAGTGGATTATTTAGAAAAAAGAAAATCTAACAAATGAAAAACCAAAACTAGAGCAACATTTCAATTTTGTATAAACAATCAACATTTTAATCTGAATTTACATACACATACATATATATGTAAATGTAAACAAATACATGTAAAATAACAACAAATTGTTTTACAAAAACATAAATACAATTCTATATATATATAGTGCACACACTTTATATGTAAACCTATTAATTTCTATCTGCACGAGATTTCAAACTATTTGCATTCCCAGACAAGTTGCAATCGATCCAAAACTGGGTTGTGTGTGTGAAAATTGATTGCAGGACAAACAACAAATAGAAATACCACAACATAATCGAATTGATAACAACCTCTTGAGTTATTACACTTAACGACAATGATCGATCTATCGATTTCGAATTTATGACCTTCTTGCCTGTCATTTTGATTTTCATCTCAAGTCAAAGAAACATTTATTTACATTTCTTAATTGCAATAAATAAACAAACAAAACAGACAAAAATTCTTAAAATAATGAAATCTGTCAAACCATCCATCCACAGCCAAACAAATGTCAATGGCTTGTAAATGAGTTTCGTAAATACAACCATACAAATATATTTTTGGATGGCGGTGGGATTATTTTCCAATTGTAATATTTTATCTGTCTCATTAATGATTTATATTCCGCAATTAATGGCCGCTTGGAACACCCTTGGCACAAAGGGGTATATGGCGAAATTGTCAATTTCCCAACATGTTGTTTTTTTTTACAAAACTATTTTTAGAAAAAAAACCAATGAAAATCTGTTTCATTTTTCATAATTTCGCCGCCAGCTTGTCGTACGCATGCCATGCCATCCTCTTGGTCTTGTTGGTCACCTTATTCCACTTTCCGTGTGGTTTGCGACATTTCTTTTTTATTTTTGTTGTTCTCTGGCGTCAGATCATAAACTAAATTATTGTATTTTGAACACATTTTTTTTTGTATTTTTTTTTTTGGCTTTCCATATCACAGAAAAATTTTTGCTGTGTGGACAGCAAACATTTGGGGTCCGACGCCCGACATCACGAAGAAAAAATCTGCTAATGACAGCACGCACTTTATGAGCGGGCCATGACACAACAACCGAAGGAAAACACGAGCAAAATTAAAAATAAAAAACCAAAAAATAAACTATATATAATTGGCCAAAAGTATGTTTTTTTTCGATATATATACGACTAATTAACGGTATAAAAAAACTATGTGGAAAATTTTTTCAAAAATGTTAAAACAATTTAAAAATTTTTGGAAAAATTATTCAGCTCAAATTTCCCCAATGTTATACCTGTGATTCCTTAAATGTATTTTTTAGAAGTTTTAATATAGGAATGGTTTTTTTTAAATTTTTAGAGGTCCTGTTTTAGCTGTGTATTTTTTTAATACATTGGGTTCAATTTTAGGCGTGTTTTTTTTTAAATATTTGTTAGAGGTTCTATATAAGGCGTGAAATTTTTAAACGTCCAGCTATGGGGTGGATTTTTTAAACGTCCAGCTATGGATGGATTTTTTAAAAATAATTTTAAAGGTTTAGGCGTGGATTTTTTAAAAATATATTTTAAACGTCCAGATATTTTCCAAATGTCCAGCTGTGGGACTGGGTGTTTTAAAATTATAGTACAAAGGTCCTTATATAGGAACGGATTTTTATAAATATTTTCAATGTATATATTTTAAAGGTCTGGATTTTTGTTTAACCCTTTCAGTGTCAAAGAAAAATTTTGTCGAAATAAAAATCTAACATTTTGTATTTAAAATCATATAAAGGGACATAATTTAGAAAAAATAGCAATTGTTATTTTAATCCTTGGCCAGTTTCGTCTGTCTTCCAGCAAAAACAAAAACATCAATAGTAACGGTACATAGGATAACCGAAAAATCGCAAAGAAAGAGAGTACTTTTAAATGTCGAATATATTCGACAAAAACACTGAAAGGGTTAAGTTTTTAAAAATATTTTTCAAAGGTCCTGAAATAGACATTTTTTATAAAAAAAAAAATTATTAAGGCCGGGATAAATATCAGTTTTTTCCATGAAACATTTTCTTAAGCCTAGGTAAATATAATTGTTCACTATAGAAATCTATTCAACACCGCTGAATATAAAAATTTCTTTATAAAAATTTATTCAACTATGCTGAATAGAAGTTTTTTATAAGGAACATTTTTTGAGCTATGCTGAATGGACGTTTTCCTACAGAAAACTTTATTCAGCCAGACTGAATGAAATTTTTCCTATAGAAAACTTTATTCAGCCAGTCTGAATGGATGTTTTCCTATAGAAAACTTTATGCACCCAACTTGAATGGATGTTTTCGTATAGAAAACTTTATTCAGCCAGGATGAATGGTTGTTTTCCTGAAATAAAACTGCATTCAGCTGGACTGTATATAAATTTTCTATAGAAAAACATTTATTCAACCTGCTTGAATAAAGTTTTCTATGGGATAACTACTATCCAGACAGCTGAATACAGTTTTCTATGGGAAAACTTCTATTCAGCCTAGCTGAATACATTTTTCTTTGGAGAAACTCCTATTCAGCCTATCAGAATACAGTTTTCTATGGGAAAACTTCTACTCAGCCTAGCTGAATACAGTTTTCTATGGGAAAACTTCTATTCAGCCTAGCTGAATACAGTTTTCTATGGAAAAAACTACTATTCAACCAGCTGAATACAGTTTTCTATTCAACCCAGCTAAATACATTTTTCTTTGGAAAAACTCCTATGCAGCCTATCAGAATACAGTTTTCTATGGGAAAACTTCTACTCAGCCTAGCTGAATACAGTTTTCTATGGGAAAATTTATATTCAGCCTAGCTGAATACAGGAAAACTTCTATTAAGCTTAGCTGAATACATCTTTCTTTGGGAAAACGTATATTCAGCCTAGCTGAATATAGTTTCCTATAGGAATACTTCTATTCATCCTAGCTGAATACGGTTTTATATAAGAAAACTTCTATTCATCCTAGCTGAATACAGTTTTCTATAAGAAAACTTCTATTCATCCTAGCCGAATACAGTTTTCTATAAGTAAACTTCTATTCAGCATAGCTGAATACAATTTTCTATAAGAAAAACTGAATAGAAGGAAATTCATCATAGTAAAATAAAGTTTTCTTTATGATATCTTTAATTCAACTTGACTGTCTACAAGAAATCAATAATTCAGCATAGCTTAATATCGGTTCCATTAGAAAAACAATTATCAGCATAGCTGAATATTGATTTTTGATTTAATTTTGTCGTCCTTTCAAATATCATCCTTTCATTGGAACTCCCCATTACTGTTCGTAGAGTGCACTTTGTTAAAAAACACATGCTGGCTTTTTTAAAGAAAATCTTGGCCCAAAGCCAACAATTTTAAGTGTTTTGTGTCATAAAGAGTTATGGATAATTTTTCACGATGAAATTCACAAAATAAAAGGGGTTCATGTAAAAATAGATGCGAACATCGTTTTGTATATGAAGTCACAAAGAACAAGGAACAACACATGGTTTACAACAAAGTTTTGAAATTCAAAATAATACTTTTTTGAGAAAAAAATCCATTTTTATACTTACAAATAATTGATCATATTTTTCACTATAAAAGCTAATTGGATTGTCCAAATGCCAGACGAGGAATTCACTATCACCATAGGGCAGACTTAAGACGGAATCATCCGGACCGGCAGTGTACAATTCATTGAAATGCAGGCTATCCAAAACATGGCAGGACGCTGGGGAAATGCTGAATGTGGCAAGTAGTAAAACGGAAATACACAAATATTGTGTGGCAGTTTTTATGTTTGTTTCAAACATTTTCAAATTTTATTTTATTTCGATTTTTTCTTCAAAAATTTAACACAAAAAAATCAATTCCTTCACAAAATTTACTGCATTATTTTCTTGTTTAGAAAAATTTTATATTTTTTTCAAAATGTTGCAATTTTTTTTTTCTTTTTTACTTTTTGTCTGTACAACACTTTTTTGAAAGTGGTTTTTAAAAATAACTTCACTTTTTTCGTTAGAGTTTCTTTCTTTTCAGTGTCTTAATTGGATATTTTATTTTATTTTTTAAGTTTTATTTTATTTTTTTCGGATCTATGGTCCGATTAGCGTTGTACACGCTCTTGCTACACTTTTGCAACTGAAAGATCTGTGGAAACTGCTGATCCTCAAAAACTCATCAACGATCGAAAAACGAAAGCGAATGAACGAAAGAACGAACGGATATCTCAGTTCGCGGTTGGATGAATTACAACAACGTTCATTCATTCGGCGATTCATTCAGTTATTCTTTCACTTCATTTCACACGATGGAAGAGAAAATAAACCCCTACATACAAACAAACATACTCCGGGTACATGCATGCAATAAATAGACAAAAAGAGATTTCAAATGGCATAAAGCTCTCTTAGGTTGTAATAATGTTTGGCATAACGGTATATTTCTGTGTTTTTTTTTTTTTTCTTTTCAAGCACTTACATTTCGCTAGGGATTACACGCAGACGTACACACACACACTCCTACTTACATACATATATATCTATGTATCCATGCAATAGGTTCTTGTTGTCGGCATTCTCTTTTCATGTTTTCGTTATTTTGTTCTTCTCATTTATAGCCGGTTGTCACTTTTATTGACAATTTACCAGACCCATACCGAAGACCATTGCCATCTCTCGAACAGCAGAAAACTATGATTTAGGCTGCCACCAACCCAGCACCCCCACCCACAACAACAACAGATACGCATTAAAAGGGTGTTGTTGCTGTTTCATTCTGAAGACATTACGACACGCCAAATATGTCAAATGCCCATTTTATCATCGCGCCCTAGACAGAAGCATGCATAGCCGATATTCGGATTTTGTCAACAATGTCAATAATAATTTATTGTGTGGAGGCGCCAAGGACAAAGGCAACATAAAATATGTATTTGGAAGTGGAGACATGGCAATTCATATTTTTGTTTTTCAAATTCTTAACGCATTTTTATTTCACCACTTGGGAAGAGATTTGTTGGGAACCACTTAGATATAATGGGGGCAATTTTAAAAATTAGAGGCCAATAAATAGACTATAATACCAAAATTGGTTGTGATTGCAGATCTATTCACCCCACCCTCCAAAAAAAGTGAAGTATTGTGGGAAATGGGATAATTAAATTTAATAAAGTGCACACTGAACCCAAAGCCATATTCGTGGATACCTTAAAAATATTTCCTAGAAGTTTAAACATACTCTTCACCACACTGTGATACAGGGTATTATGTTTGTGAACAGACAAAAGGAAACGAGATAGACACGGGGTTCCTTTTGAGAATATGCATAGAATCTCTTTTTTTGTTAAATTGTAAAGAAAGTACAGGTCGCATTTTTGATTCGAATTGGATGGAATTTGGCACAGCTCATTCATTTGGCCCAAGGACGAGCCCTATTGAAATTGGTTCAGATTTAGATATAGCTCCCATATTGGCACAGCGTACTGAATTATGACTAGAATGATGTGTGCAAAGTTTCGTGAAAATCGGTTCAGATTTAGATATAGCTCACATATATATTTTCGTCCGATTTAAGGTAAATCGTGCGCCAAAGACCCAAATATCATTCGATTTGCACGAAATTTGGCAAAGCGTACTGAATTAAGCCTAGAGTGATGTGTGTTAAGTTTCCTAAAAATCGGTTCAGATTTAGATATAGCTCCCATATATATTTTCGCCCGATTTAATGTAAATGGTGCACCAAAGTCCCTATATATATTTCGATTTGCACGAAATTTGGCAAAGCGTACTGAATAATGTCTAGAAAGATGTGCGTTAAATTTCGTAAAAATCGGTTCAGATTTAGATATAGCTCCCATATATATTTTCGTCCGATTTTATGTAAATGGTGCACCCAAATTCCTATATATCTTTCGATTTGCACGAAATTTGGCATAGCGTACTGAATTAAGCCTAGAATGATGTGTGTTATATTTCGTAAAAATCGGTTCAGATTGAGATATAGCTCCCATATATATTTTCGCCCGATTTTATGTAAATGTTCCACCATACTCCCTACATATCTTTCGATTTGCACGAAAATTGGCATAGCGTACTGAATTAGGTCTAGAAAGATGTGTGTTATATTTCGGATTTAGATATAACTCCCATATATATTTTCGTCCGATTTTATGTAAATGGTACACCAAAGTCCCTATATATCTTTCGAGTTGCACGAAATTTGGCATAGCGTACTGAATTAAGCCTAGAATGATGTGTGCAAAGTTTCGTGAAAATCGGTTCAAATTTATATATTGCTCCCATATATATATTCGTCCGATTTTATGTAAATGGTGAACCAAAGTCCCTATATATCTTCCGATTATCACGAAATTTAGCAAAGTGTACTGAATTAAGTCTATAAATATGTGTGTTAAATTTCGTAAAAATCGGTTCAGATTTAGATATAGCTCAAATATATACCAAAGTCCCATATATCTTTCGAATTGCATGAAATTTGGATTTATAAGTAAATGAAGAACTCAAAATGTGGCCGAATGCAAAAAGCATACTGAAATAAGTGTAACCTAAGATGTGACAAGTTTCGATGAAATAAAGTCCAGTCTTATGGGTGGATTTTTTAAAATTATTTTTTAAAAGTCCAGCCTTAGGCGTGGATTATTTTAAATTATTTTTTAAAGGTCTAGCTATAGGCGTCTATGTTGATGCTTCTTGGCTCATTTCGCAACCTAAGTGTCTGAAATTTAGCATTCCCGATTCATTTGTATAAAAATCTCCTTCTGTTTTGGTTAGTCCCCCATATATGGGTCGCCACGATGTCTGAGATGTGAAGTCGGACAAGAAAAGGGATTGTAAACATTTTCCTTTTTGTTTAATTTATTATTTCCAAGAAAATATATGGGAACATCAAATTCCAACTATCACCTGTTATATTTTCACACCTTCCAAATAAGATTAGAATATTTCCAATGGAGCATAATTCAGAATTCATAGTAAGTGGCCTTAGGTAATATTTCATATTTTTGTTGTGTGCGTGTGTGTGAATCCCTTTTGATGTAGAATACTTATGCTCCAAATTCGCTGAAAATCCAAACATCTGGCTATAATGAAAACAAAACGGTGAGGAGAGGAGACAAAGTCAATTCAGAAGACAGGCGGTGGACGACACACTTCTGCTGCGGATGTTTTTCTTTTCTCATAATTTTGAAATATTGAATAAATATCAGATTAAATGATTTGCATGCCAAACAGACAGGCAGGCAAACTAACCAACCAGACTGCAAACTCCCAGTATTTTCGTGTAAACATACATACACACATGATGTTTGTCGGAATACAAATCCATACATTTACTACGGATGGTGGGGGAATGATATTTTTCAGCTGGATTTATGAGAATGCAAACATATACTCAGCGGTGAGTGAATGCAGTCTTCTGGGAGTGTGAAAGTTTCCGGAGCTGATCTTCAACATGTGTGCCCTTTTCAATTTCCAATTTTCGCTGTGTTCTCGGCAACTCCAATAAATACATTGCATTTGGAAATTTATGTACAACTCGAGTGTATGAGGAAATTAGAGCATCACTTCTTTCCTTTCCTTGTTTTTTTGGTTGGTGGGTGGGGAAATAGCGTTCATACGTATGTTTGCAACCTGCAGACAGGAAATCTAAATATTCTGTGAAGCTGAAGATGATTCACAATTTTCAAAACCCCAAAAAATAAATTCATTTAATTACATTCAGCTGCCGAAAAATGTGTTTCTTTGTTTGTCATTCACTTTGATGGATTTGTCGAGAAGAAATACATTTTTTGGGGATTATATTATGGTGTGGTTGCGGTGTTGTTGTTTCGGTTGTAAATTTACAACATATGTGAAACAAAGATTTTCCTTGAAAAGTCAAGGAGTTCTAATTAGTTTAGTTGTGGTTGTCTGGCTATGGCCATCAAAAATCTATTTTAAGGTACTTCATTAGAATATGTTTTTTGAAATTTCCATTTTAGATAAATTGGGGTTAGGGTCGTCGTCATAAGATGTTATGTTATTTTTGTCGCGTGCTTAAGTGAGATTATCTCCCACCTAGCGTTTACATAAACGTGGGGGACATGATCTATGTCATGTCTTCGTGTGATCTTTGAAGTATAACATCAATCAATCAATTGGTATTCTCATTAAAATTCTATTAGATTATCTAGAGTGTTATTAGAATATGAAAGTATTTTCATGTTTGGAAAAACCCTTGGATATTGTGAGATTCCTGCAGTTTGGGATCCTGACCTGGAAATTATGTCAAAATTGAGAACTCTGTAAAACAATTTCAAAAAAGTCTGGGAGGATTTTTTTCACCAAGAATCCAGAAAGTCAACCTAATTCAAAGTTCGTGCAAATCGAAAGACATATAGGGATTTTGGTGCCCCATTTAACTTAAGTCGGACGAAAATATATATGGGGACTATATCAAAATCAGAACCGATTTTCTCGAAACTTAACACACTTAATTCTAGACTCAATTTAGTACACTATACTAAATTTCGTGCAAATCTAGAGTTATAAAGGGACTTCGGGGCACCATTTACATAAAATCGGACGAAACTATGTACGGGAGCTATATCTAAATCTTAACCGATTTTCACGAACCTTAGCACACATATATAGCGACATTGGTGCCCCATTTACCTTAAGTCGGATGAAAACATATATGGGAGCTATATCTAAATCTGAGCCGATTTTCTCCAATTTGAATAGGGTTCGTCCTTGGGCCAAATAACTGATTTGTGCCAAATTTGATTCAAATCGGATCATAAATGTAACCTGCACTTTATTTGCAATTTAATATCTACAGACGGACGGACATGCATAAATCGTCTCAGAAAGTGATTCTATGCATATTCTCAAAAGGAACCATGTGTCTGATCCAAACATATGCACATATACCTACATATATAAAAAACTGCAAAGATGGTTTTCAGCCTCCAAGAAACCAGAATGTCAAATTAAATACACATCGGTGAGAAACTGTCTGGAACTGCCAAAATACTAAGAAGTAGAAACATCGTTATGTTCGGCCTGACCGAACTCTTTATACCCTTCACCATGAAATGACAGGTAAAAAACCTATAATTGCTCTATATTTTGGTAGGAACATCTTACACTCAATAATAACCAAATTAAAGCCAATACCGTTTAAAAGAAGTGCTCAATATTCCCAAAATACTGAATTCTGGCGGTTCCTTTATATGGGGCTATCTTAAAAAGTATTAGGTTGTGGAAAAATATCTATTATTTTTATATGAACTATAGGACGTTATTTAACATGCTTCGGAATGTCCGATTTGGGCCAAATATACACCGTTTTACAGTATTATTTGTTACCATTTGAAAGGTAACTTCATTATGCCTCCCTCATAGAGGTACTGCTCTCCATTTGCAAACACTCTAGTAGTAGATTTTCACAATCATCCATAGATACCAATTTTTTATCATTAAAAACATTTGCAATGCAAGAAAAAGATGATAATGGTGCCATGTCCGGACTGTCTGCCGGATACATTAAAACTTCCCAACCAAGCTCCCGAAATTTCTGGCGAGTCAATGTAGATGTGTGTGACATAGCGTTGTCCTGGTGAAACACGACACCTCTCCTGTTTGCCAGTTCTGACCATTTCTTATCAATTGCGATATTCAAACGGTCCAGATGTTGACCGAAAGAAATCAAAATTTATCGTTTGGCCATATGGAAGTAAGCCATAATAAATAATCCCCTTCCGGTCCCACCAAATACATAGCAGAACCTTCCTGGCCGTTAATACTGGTTCGGACACCGATCTTATTCCGTTTGGCCAAGGCTTGGAAAATGAAAATTCGATCCATCCTATTTTTTCTGTTGACCATTCCTCCGATTTTATCGATATTTTCGACGAAAACATAATGGATTTCTTTTTCCCCAACTTAATATATCGAAAATTTGTTGTTAGGGAGATGTGCTGCCCAATGCACATTCTAAGTACCAAATTACAGCCAATTCGGTTAAAAAAGAAAAAGCCAAATACCTCCCATTGTTCGCTCCATGGGAGCTTGCCTGAAACATGAAGCAATATATATATTTTTTGGTAAGGAGATTTTCTATCCAATGATAACCAAAAAAATCAAATTGGAGTTAATCCGTATGGAAATCATGCCCAAACACCCAAAATACCGAATTATGGGATTACCGTTATATGGGGGCTATCCTAAAAAGTGGACAAATATTAATCATTTTCGGTAGCAAGATTTGCTATCCAATGAGAACTCAAAATATCAAATTTCAGCCAATTCGATTGAAAAACGTGCCAAAAATCGGAATATTTGGGGGTAGCTTTATGTGGGGTCTATTATAAACATGGACCGATATATTCCATTTTCAATACCAAACATCCTGAGAGTAATAATAATGTATGTGCAAAATTTGATCCTCCAAGAACCCGTAATCACATCTTACAGCCACTTTGGTTGGAGAATGCTCCTAGGACTATCTAGATATCTATATAGCGGCTTTGTCGAACATGGATCTTTATTAAAAAGATATTTATTAAGAACCCGAAATGTCAAATAACAACCGCTTCGAAAACGTTAAAATACCGAAATGCAAAATTCCAGTATTTTGAAGATTTTTGGCCCAACTAACTTGTGGCCAAAGTGGGCCGTTAAATCCAATTTTCAATACCAAAAATCGTATATGTATTAACAATATATTGTGCAATATTTCAAAGCCCATCTTAAATATTGTGATCTCTATCAAGATTTCAAGAGATAGTTTGGGATCCTGACCTGGAAATTATGTCAAAATTGAGAACTCTGTAAAACAATTTCAAAAAAGTCTGGGAGGATTTTTTTCACCAAGAATCCAGAAAGTCAACCTAATTCAAAGTTCGTGCAAATCGAAAGACATATAGGGATTTTGGTGCCCCATTTAACTTAAGTCGGACGAAAATATATATGGGGACTATATCAAAATCAGAACCGATTTTCTCGAAACTTAACACACTTAATTCTAGACTCAATTTAGTACACTATACTAAATTTCGTGCAAATCTAGAGTTATAAAGGGACTTCGGGGCACCATTTACATAAAATCGGACGAAACTATGTACGGGAGCTATATCTAAATCTTAACCGATTTTCACGAACCTTAGCACACATATATAGCGACATTGGTGCCCCATTTACCTTAAGTCGGATGAAAACATATATGGGAGCTATATCTAAATCTGAGCCGATTTTCTCCAATTTGAATAGGGTTCGTCCTTGGGCCAAATAACTGATTTGTGCCAAATTTGATTCAAATCGGATCATAAATGTAACCTGCACTTTATTTGCAATTTAATATCTACAGACGGACGGACATGCATAAATCGTCTCAGAAAGTGATTCTATGCATATTCTCAAAAGGAACCATGTGTCTGATCCAAACATATGCACATATACCTACATATATAAAAAACTGCAAAGATGGTTTTCAGCCTCCAAGAAACCAGAATGTCAAATTAAATACACATCGGTGAGAAACTGTCTGGAACTGCCAAAATACTAAGAAGTAGAAACATCGTTATGTTCGGCCTGACCGAACTCTTTATACCCTTCACCATGAAATGACAGGTAAAAAACCTATAATTGCTCTATATTTTGGTAGGAACATCTTACACTCAATAATAACCAAATTAAAGCCAATACCGTTTAAAAGAAGTGCTCAATATTCCCAAAATACTGAATTCTGGCGGTTCCTTTATATGGGGCTATCTTAAAAAGTATTAGGTTGTGGAAAAATATCTATTATTTTTATATGAACTATAGGACGTTATTTAACATGCTTCGGAATGTCCGATTTGGGCCAAATATACACCGTTTTACAGTATTATTTGTTACCATTTGAAAGGTAACTTCATTATGCCTCCCTCATAGAGGTACTGCTCTCCATTTGCAAACACTCTAGTAGTAGATTTTCACAATCATCCATAGATACCAATTTTTTATCATTAAAAAAATTTGCAATGCAAGAAAAAGATGATAATGGTGCCATGTCCGGACTGTCTGCCGGATACATTAAAACTTCCCAACCAAGCTCCCGAAATTTCTGGCGAGTCAATGTAGATGTGTGTGACATAGCGTTGTCCTGGTGAAACACGACACCTCTCCTGTTTGCCAGTTCTGACCATTTCTTATCAATTGCGATATTCAAACGGTCCAGATGTTGACCGAAAGAAATCAAAATTTATCGTTTGGCCATATGGAAGTAAGCCATAATAAATAATCCCCTTCCGGTCCCACCAAATACATAGCAGAACCTTCCTGGCCGTTAATACTGGTTCGGACACCGATCTTATTCCGTTTGGCCAAGGCTTGGAAAATGAAAATTCGATCCATCCTATTTTTTCTGTTGACCATTCCTCCGATTTTATCGATATTTTCGACGAAAACATAATGGATTTCTTTTTCCCCAACTTAATATATCGAAAATTTGTTGTTAGGGAGATGTGCTGCCCAATGCACATTCTAAGTACCAAATTACAGCCAATTCGGTTAAAAAAGAAAAAGCCAAATACCTCCCATTGTTCGCTCCATGGGAGCTTGCCTGAAACATGAAGCAATATATATATTTTTTGGTAAGGAGATTTTCTATCCAATGATAACCAAAAAAATCAAATTGGAGTTAATCCGTATGGAAATCATGCCCAAACACCCAAAATACCGAATTATGGGATTACCGTTATATGGGGGCTATCCTAAAAAGTGGACAAATATTAATCATTTTCGGTAGCAAGATTTGCTATCCAATGAGAACTCAAAATATCAAATTTCAGCCAATTCGATTGAAAAACGTGCCAAAAATCGGAATATTTGGGGGTAGCTTTATGTGGGGTCTATTATAAACATGGACCGATATATTCCATTTTCAATACCAAACATCCTGAGAGTAATAATAATGTATGTGCAAAATTTGATCCTCCAAGAACCCGTAATCACATCTTACAGCCACTTTGGTTGGAGAATGCTCCTAGGACTATCTAGATATCTATATAGCGGCTTTGTCGAACATGGATCTTTATTAAAAAGATATTTATTAAGAACCCGAAATGTCAAATAACAACCGCTTCGAAAACGTTAAAATACCGAAATGCAAAATTCCAGTTTTGAAGATTTTTGGCCCAACTAACTTGTGGCCAAAGTGGGCCGTTAAATCCAATTTTCAATACCAAAAATCGTATATGTATTAACAATATATTGTGCAATATTTCAAAGCCCATCTTAAATATTGTGATCTCTATCAAGATTTCAAGAGATAGATGGACATGGCTATATCGACATAGAATTTAATTTTTGAGGTCTCGGGCGAATATTTTAAAGTGTTGCAATCGGAACGACAATTTTAATAAATTCTCCACCTGAAGGTAGAAGATAAAAAAAATCACCAACATTGAATTATATGTATTAGCATGTATATGATGCACTTTTTTACACACTCTAGTTCCTATTTACTATTCAAATTTCAAAATGATTTTGGAACAAAAAAAAATGATCTTTAGAAATTCTATATTTAAAATAATAAATATTTATATACGCACATGAATACATATTCATTTGAACACACGAACACAATGACTGTCTTATTTTGTTGCAATATACACAACGCATGGGTGACATTCTTGATGGTCTCCATTAAAATTAATTAGGTTATATTTCCATTCCCAAAATGATATGACCTGATTTGCACCATTCATTTTACTTTCTCACATAAATAACATTCTTATTTTCTTTCTTTACTTCCTCTACGCGGTTTATGATGCGTTAAAAAATCAATTAATATTTCAGTGAGGGTGATATTCGATGACATTTGAGCGAACACTTTAATTATACATAATTACACCTAAACGTTAAGGGGTGTGTCGTGATGATTTTTCAATTATAACAATAATTTTATACTTAACACAAAAATTTTGAGGTACATATTAAGAAGTAAAAACGTAGTTAAGACGAATATATTTAAAACAATCTGATGGAGATGCTATAGAAGTTCCCCTTGTTTCTCGGTGTGAATCAATTAAAAAAATAAGTCATGTTCTGCAAAATCGATTTTTTATTTATGCCGGTCTTGCAGCAAATGAAGTAAATGCAATAAAATTTTTAAATCTAAACAGTTCAATATAATGAAATAAAAATCCAATGCTTACCCTCTTTCCATGTATTCTTCTCCATACCTGATGAAATTGGCCTTGAAGTAAAATTGTAATGCCATTTTCCATCACATTCAAAAATAATCACTTTCAGCTTATTTTTTCAATTAGTGTTAGTTTTTTTATTAGCATGGTGTTTCTTGCATTTGATGTAAATATTTGTTTTCTTTTTTTTAATCTTTTCAAGAGACTATAACTAGAAAAAAAATGATTTTCTTATAGAAATAAAAATGTTTATTGGTTTCATTTTCTCATTCTGGAAAAGTGTATTTTAATGATGATTATTAAATGATAATATTTTCAGTTTTTGTAGTTGTTGTGGTTGTTTTACATTTAGCGAATAAGGAGCCTGTATTGATTCTTCTGTGTATTTTGTTATTGTGAATAGCGTATTGTTGTTGTTGGTGTAATAATGGACGCAACTGAAATTGTTTTTCTCGTTTTCTGTTCTTTTCTAAACAATTTAGTCACGTTTCTTTTTACGTCGAGGCTTCTTTTTCTTTTTTCTTCGCTCCTATTTCTTACTGCTCTTCGTATTTGTGTCGTCCTTGCTCTTGTCGGTTTTCTCTTCGGAGGCACCCTTCTTATCCTTGGTCTCTTTGTTTTCCTTATCCTTGCTCTCTTTGCTCTTATCTTCTGATTTTTTATCCTTGCCCTCTTCAGCATCACGATTCGCCAGTTTGTTGTTGATCAGATTGTGCAGGGCAATAATTGAGCGGACCATGGAGGCTAAGTAGACGACTAACATTTGATCGTTGGTCTTGACGTACATGGTCTCGGTGAATTGGTCGTTTGTAATGTCGGGCAGAAGATTGAATATATCTTGCAGTTGATATACAATCTGATAATTGATGGGCATTTTGCCATCGCCAACACGTTGCAAATAATTTTTGATGTCGCTCAACTGGGCCTTGAGACCACGTAGACCCATTAGCTGGTTGGTGATTTTCTGTGACAAACTACCGACTGTGGTATCCTTGATGTCACGCAGTAAATGCTCCACACCCACCTCTTCCGCCTCCTCAGCACCAATTTCACTGGGTACATGTTCGAAGGTTTTGCATGTGGGTGAACCATCATCATGGACCTCTTCGACAGCAATGTATGCCTCTGTGGGTAAACCTAAATCTTTAGGTTTGGCATCAATGATCACCAAGACGGAATTTGGACAGTAGCGGCGTATCAATTCGTTGATGGCAATATCGTTCTGGTGCAATTTTGGACCAGTGTGGTACCAGCCCACAACACGTTCTTTGGCATTGACTTTCTTGAACATGCCATACATGTTCTCCAAATAGTCATGATCCAAAAACCAAACAGATTTATCTTTGTCATCCTCATCGAAGGGCACTGGCAACAAACAAAACAATAATATTCACAAATATTGCAAAAAATACAAAAAAAACATCAACTCACCTGCAAAACTGTTGGATATATCCAAAATACCCTTGGCTCTCCAACAGCCAAGGAGGACACCAACAACTCTCTTTTGATTGCCAATTTTGCCCATACGATTGAAGTGATCCACGACAGACAACAATACCAAAGGATGCACAATCACCTTGTTTACAAGAACTTCCGATGTAGGCATTTTGTTGTTGTTTTGTATTTTTTCTATTTCCAAAAAAGTTAGTAGAGTTTGATTCTTTTCAATAATACGCTAGAAGCGTTCAGGCTTTTTCCTTTCTTTATTTCGCTAAACAAAAATTGACCGGATTTTTTGCCAATTTATGCTCACAAGCTAATGACAAGCAGAATTTCTGTTAGGGATGTGTAAATCGAGGTTATGTTAATCGATTAATCGAATCGCTAGGAATTTGCAACTAATCGATATTTGAGTTATCGTTTGGTTTACAATTTCGATGTAGACCTTCACTAATTTGATGTTTGGTTTCTTTTATTTATTTGTTCATATTTATTTAAAAGTAAAAATGTTTAATTAAATTTGTTTGTTTCAAAATGACTGACACTCATATTGCTAATTCTATGTTTTTAGTAAGTTGGCAGCATTGCTTTTGGAATAAAGAGAGCGCGAGGATATGTGATTAAGTGGCTGAGTAACATATCAAATTCTTGAAGCAAAATGAGTTTTTATAAGAAAATGCATTATCTACAATTCTATAGCTAATAAATTCGTGTGAGAAAAACAACGAAAATAGAAAGTAAATATATTGCTTTGGTTGTGTTCCAGAATCTGTAATACCGTGTTTATTGTAGAAATTTTTTGCACCATATCTGTACCAAATTCTTATTTGAAAATAATTTACGCAATAATTTATTTATACAAACATCAATTTTAATAAACTTTCATAACCTAAATGGGATTTCAAATAAACAATAACATTCAATTTCAGAATGAATAAAAGTCATGTAAAATATTTGTTAATACCTTCTTTTTGTTAAATTAATGGTCTGTTCTCATACCTCAAGAATATACTAATTTTTACTATTTTCTTCGATATTGTAAAGGATCGTAATAAAAAATTATAATTTCTTGCAGGTACTGGAACAGACCATAAATTTAGACTGTGGCCAGCACGCATTTTTAAATATAATAAATTGGCAACACTTTGACAAATACGACACAGGATTCGAAGTCTTCGTTATTTTACCGTTGATTTTCTTTGGCATCATAGCTTTTATCTGGATTTGTGTCTATTATTTTATTAACTAAAACTCATTACCAACATGGCTAATAATCCACTTGACAATAAGGAGGCATTTAAGAATTGGCTTAGAAGCTATAATGAAAGCTTGGTAAGTCTAATTTAATATTTGCAACTTTATTCTCTGTTCATTAAAATTCCATATACGATTTCCCACAGAGACTACAAAACGAGAAATCAAAACATCGTGCCGAAATAATCAAAGGAAAAAATAAAGAACTAACCAACGAAATACAGGAATATTATCAAAATTCAAATAAATCTCTGACACCACTCAGTTCCAGCTTCTTGTCAACACAACAAGTGGCCCAAACAACAATGCTGGCTTGTGATGAACACATAACCACAAAATTGGAACAAATACGCAAAGGCAATCAAGCCATTGAAAGTAGAATGCAAGAGGAAACCGAACGATCGCAGCAAGCCCTCTATGAAATTATGAATAAGGATGATGTGGCCTTGAAGGTATGACATAAATTTTAATACAAATTAAATGTCTTAATATTTTTTTATTGTATGTAGCCCTATGACGATGTGGTCTCAGCTACTGAGCAATTACAAAAAGACACTGAACTGCTTAATGCTCAATATGAAAATTTAAAACAAGAAGCATTTAAAACAAAGGAAAATGTCAACTTTGAATTTAATAAACTTCGTGAAGACGCAAAGAATTTGGATGTGGTTTTAAAGGACGTGAGGTAAAATGAGGTATTTAAATTTCTACATGTATAATTAACACATTTTCTTTTCTCTGCAGAGTTGAGATTGCTTCTTTACATCACACTATCAATGACAAGCGCTTCAGTTTGAATCTAAACTCTACGGATAGTGTCACCATGAACTCATCAGAAATGGAAATGTTAAATGCCGAAATTGCCGAATTAGAAAATAAGCTGTTGAATTTAAAATCACAAACAAAACAGTTTGATTTCTCAGCATAATTTTGTGTTAATAATTTCTTATTAATTATTTCTATAATTTTCTTATTAATTTGTATTAATAATTTCTTATAAGTGAATTTAAAAATTGAATAATTGAAATACTTTGTTTTAATACAAATAAGATAAATTTATGGTAATAAATGAATTAATATTTAACATTTTAGTAATAATAAAAAATATGTTGACATTATAAATATAAAAATTTAATAATTGAAATACTTTTTATAATACAAATAAGATGGCTTTATTGTAATCAATGAATTACTATTTTAAATCTTTAATAATAATAAATATGTTGACTTTATAAATATAAAACAAGACCATTAGTTCCTATGTATATAGTGAATAACTCTTAGAAGTATAAAAGAACAAATATAAAGATGTTTCTTCAAAATTTGTTCCCTTTCTGAAGCGCACAACAGGTCTTGACTGGTTTAAGTGCATGCCGGGCCATTTCTTATAGAAGGTCAATATGAGCATATGTCTTTCCATCTAGAATAATTCTAATAAAATAAGTTTACCTAATTATTCATGATATACTATAAAACATTCTCTTCACTGCATCTCATATAGAACAATTAATTTTCTATTATATACACATCAAAGAGATATTTTTATAAAGTAAAAAAACCTTAATATCCCCTTTGACATTCACAAGTTCTTATTATATAGAATATGTGTGGGTAATATATAAGCCAATTATGTCTTCTTATATAGACCAATATGCGGTCTGATTAACTGAAAATATTTGTTTTTATAAAAAATATAGAAGACCAAGAGGTTTTTATATGTAAGACAATGGGATATTCTTATATATGAGAACAAGAAGTCTTCTTATATGAAAGATCGTGTGGTCTTCTTATATATAACTTGAAGTCAGAATTATGGGTTTCTTAATAAAGATATACGTTCCGTTGCAGAACCTAAAATAACTTACTAATTTTACAAGTTTTGCAACTTTTTACTCGAAAACCGTTCTTGAAACCACAAAACTGGTAAAACATAGAATAAAATTTAAGTGAAGTGTAAACTTTCATGGCATAACTATACAAGGTAGTCTCATGCAACCATATGTTTCCAATTTTTTCATTTCCGAACATCGTGGCAATATATTTATATGAAGACTACCAAAAGATGGACGAATATATTCCAAAGCTATATCTTTATTATAGCGATATATTTTTTGATTTTAACAGACATTCTGATCTAGACGATAAAGTAGATAAGAATGCCAGATTTTCGAGACAAGATCATGAGGTCTTTCTATATAAAATTAAGTCTGCCATTGTCTTTATTTTGTTTTTATTAACATTGCATGTTTACCGCCTATCTAGAATGTAGGTAAATATCCACCTTCTTTCATCTTCAATTATTTTGTTAATCTTTATTTTATTTTAAACAATATTTTAATACAAAATTATAGTATATTTGCAATATTTATGTTTTATATAAATAAATTAATATATATCTAAGTATTAACTTTAAAAACCCCCATATTCATCCTGAGTTTCCTACGTTATTTTCCCCATAACCTCAAATACACTCATCGTACAATGCTACTCTTTTAGGTTAGGTCGGTTTTAACCCACCTAACTCAACAAGTTGTTGAACAGCTGTTTTTAAAATCGCCCCACTTTTACTTTAGGTTGCCCTAAAATCGATTATTACAAAAACAAGCTTCCTACAGCAACAGCTGTTCTTTATTTACCAAGTGAAAGTTGGTATTTCGAAATAAGAAGTATACGATCCAAAAAATTCAAAATTTATAAGAATAAAACAATGTTACGAACTATTTTACAACGAAACTGTCAACTGCACCCAAAAAACGTATCTCACATACGATTCTACTCCCAAAACCCATCGACCAGGGTGTGTATTGTTGGTGCCGGGCCAGCTGGATTCTATGCGGCACAACATATTTTGAAACAGCTACCAAATGCCAATGTCGATGTTATTGATAAATTGCCAGTTCCATTTGGTTTGGTCAGGTAAGTTTATAAGTCATGAATATTAAAGAGAAGCATAAAGTAGTGGGCTATCCACTTGGGGATGCGTTGGGAGTGTTCGATATTCTATTGCTGCCGGAAAATGCATTTCCAATTGGATCAAATATGGCATGGAATATATTCTGGAAATAGTCTGGAAATGTTGTAGAGTTTTAATTAAGGAAATAATACACACACCGACATTTACATACTTCCTATGCCAGCAAAGTCTATTGTTGCATCAGCCCCATTGAGCAAAACGGAAAAAAGTAGCAGCACTGATAATACAACTTGAGTTTTTAAATTTATTCCAAGCATTTCCCGAACATCTCTTTAAAAGAACTTACAAATTTAAAATACTCAGACAAAACTCTATTTATATAGTTCCCTAAGATCTCAAGGGCGAACAAATAACTTCCCCATAATATTGTATATGTGCTTGTATGTCCAACATTTCAGAAACATGATGTTGTCATTGTTACTTCTTATCAGTACCGATAGTAATTACTTTAGTCATTTGTTTTCAAGTTCAATGAGTTGACAAATAACTTACTTATTTTTATATGTTTGTATGTTTCTGTTTGTTTTTAGGTTTGGTGTTGCACCCGATCATCCTGAAGTAAAAAATGTAATTAACACCTTTACCAAAACGGCCGGGAATGAACGTTTCAAATTCTATGGCAATGTGGCACTGGGACAAGATGTCAGTTTGCGGGAATTACGTGAACGTTATCATATAGTATTACTTACCTATGGTGCCGATCAAGATCGCCAGTTGGGCATTGAAAATGAAGCACAACCAAATGTTTTGTCAGCTCGAAATTTCGTTGCCTGGTATAATGGTTTACCGGGTGCAGAAAATTTAAATCCTGATTTGTCGGGGAAATCGGTGACAATTGTGGGTCAGGGAAATGTAGCTGTAGATGTTGCCCGTATGTTGCTGAGTCCCATTGATGAATTAAAGGTAAGACGTTGGAATCATTAGTTTTCATATTATCATCATTCATTTGAGATAAAAATTCAGCAAAATTTTTGTTGTCGGCAATTATTCGATATTAACGGAAATTGGTTTCTATTATAACGTTCACTATAGAGTCGTTCATACCGACAAGAACATTTTTGATCGACAACTTTTCCCTATAGAAACGTACTATCGATAAGTTTTCTCTATAGAAAAGTTATTACCGACAACCTGTCGACAGCTTTACTCTATAGAAACAGTCTTTTCGACGACTTTTCTCTATAGAAAAATTGTTATCGACAACTGTCCTCTATAGAAAAGCTATTATCGACAACAATTCTCTATAGAAACGTTCTTATCAATGACTTTACCCTATAGAAAAGTTATTATCGGCAACATTTATCTATATACAAAAAGTTATCGATAGCTTTTCTCTATAGAAACGTTATTATAAACTTTTCTCTTTTTATAAACTTTATTATCGATGACTTTTCTCTATAGTAAGGCTATTATCGATAACCTTCTCTACACAAAATGGTTATCGACAGCTTTTTTTATAGCAAAGTTGTTATCGAGAACTATTTTCTATGTATAATTTGTTATCGATAACTTTCATCCATAGAAAAGTTGTTATCGATAACTTTTCTCTACAGATAATTCGTTATCGAAAAATTTTTTTCTGTTGAGAAGTTGTTATGGATAACTTTTATCTATTAAAAAGTTGTTATCGATAACTTTTATATATTGAAAAGTCGTTATCGATAACTTTTATATATTGAAAAGTTGTTATCGATAGCTTTTCTCTATTGAAACGTAATTATCGATAACTTTTCTCTATAGAAAAGTGATTATCGTTATCTCTTCTGCATAAAAAAGATATTATCGATAATGTTTCTCTATAGAAAAGTTATTATCGACAACTTCTTTAGTTAACCACAAATTTCCCTGTAGAAATTGTGTAATTGACATATTTTCTCTATAGAAAAGCCGTTACTTCTAAACAAAAGTTATTATTGATAACTTTCCACTATAGAATATATATTATCGCGAAATTTCTTCCGAGAAGAAATAGTAATGTTGTTATCGAAAACTTCTTAAAAATTGTTATCGACGAAATTTCTCTACAGAATTTTTCTATATACAAAATTTGTTACCAATAGAGTTTCTTAACGCAGAATTTGTTATTTATAGTTTTTTTTATAGGAAATCTTACATTTACACTAATTGTTCTATATTCGTCTCCATTTGTTTTTTGCTGTAAATATATGAGTTTCTAGGGGAGTAGGAAATCCAATAAAAACAATATTAGCGAAGCTCCCCATATACCAATGCATGCTTTTAAATAATCCTCCCCTAGAAGAGGTTAGGATATTAGCTCATTCTTCACAGCTCATTCTAACTTCTCTCACTTTTTTATTTTTATATAAAATTCCTATTTAAACCCGCCACAAAATGTCATTTGTACTCTGTTTTAGAAAACCGACATAACCTCCTATGCCCTAGACTTTCTTGCCCAAAGTAAAGTAGAAAAAGTATATCTTGTTGGACGACGAGGACCTCTACAGGTAGCATTCACCATTAAAGAATTAAGAGAAATGTTACGTTTACCAAATGTCAGCACACATTGGCGTCCTGACGACTTTAATGGTGTATCGGAAGCCATTGAGAAATTAGCCCGACCACGTAAACGTTTAACAGAACTCATGCTAAAAAGTCTTAACGAACAACCAACACCACCAAAATGTACAAAACAATTTCTGCCAATTTTCTTAAGATCACCAAAAACCCTCAAGGAACAAGAATTAATATTTACTATTAATGAAATGCAACAAGATAAGGCGGTGGCCACTTCATCCACGGAAAGTCTTCCCGCCGATTTAGTACTCCGAAGTATAGGTTATAAATCATCGTGTGCCGATAAGGAACTGTGTTTTGATGCACGGGCTGGTATGGTGGCCAATGTAAATGGACGTGTGCTGAAAAATGCCAACGATGCAACCTCCGTAGATCCTGGTCTTTATACTGCTGGTTGGTTAGCCACTGGACCCACGGGTGTTATACTTACCACAATGAATGTTGCCTTTTCTGTGGCTAAAACTATATGTGATGATGTGGTGGCAAAGAAAATCTCCACGGAGGATAGTAAACCTGGTTTAATGGATTTGTTGAAGGACAAACGTTATGTTAACTGGCAGGCATGGGAACGGATTGATGCTGAAGAGACAAAACGTGGCCAGGCAATTGGTAAACCAAGGGAGAAAATTGTCAGCGTTGAGGAGATGTTAAAGGTAGCTGGATTGTAATAGCTGTGGAAGATTGGGATTTGTTTTTTTTTTTCTTTTAGAAATAAAAGTGAATGTGGAATATTTATGGTGCTATGTTAGTTAGTGTTAAGTAGCAAAAGTATAAGCAATGCAATAAATACATTTTTTAAATCAACGATTTGAGAAATTTCTTATCTTTTCAGACTTTAAAAATATGTCACATGCCCATCGATTTTATATTTTGTGACAGAACAGTTACTCCTAAGGTAACAGATGTAAGATTTATAATAGTTAGACTGAGCAGGTATTTAAAAAAGGAAAATCCTTAAATAAAAGAAGATAGATCAGATACTCGGGATCCTTTGGTCTGATTTAACATTAATAAAAGCCTCATGCAAGGAATAATTTTCAAAATTATAATTATGAGGTTGAATTCATCCAACACCTTCTGAATTTTCCCATCTCCCAATTTGATCGCAGTCAACATAATTACTCTAGATTTTTTCTTGAGGACTACGACCTGATATTTAAAACTCTCTAGGTGTTTGCCGTCAAAGTATATGCATTACTTCTACAAATAAAGCACGATTCACAAGTACTCTTTCAACCGAGCGTATTCATTGTAGATAGCCCTGGGAGAATGTTTTGTATTAAAAATTAGAAATATCGGTCCACGTTTTGGTATATCCCTCATATAATGGTACTCCAAAATATTCGGTATTTTGGATTCTCATATCTTCCTACCCAAAAATTATCAATATTAGTATATTTTCTAGAATAGGCCTAATATGTCGCTACCCTTAAATATTCGGTATTTTGGGGAGTTGGAATATATTTTACATCCGTATTGGTTGTAATTTAGTGTTTTTGGTTCAAATTCGTTAATACATCTCCCTACCGAAAAATATCAATATTGGACCTTTTTCATATAACTTAGGACATTAGGACACATATAAATGGTTGTAGTTATTTTTTTATGTACCACGGTATTTCCCGCCATATATACATGTTCCGAATAATTACTGGTGTGGAGGGTATAAAAAGTTCGACCAGGTCAAACTTCTTTTACTACTTTACTACTACTTTTACTTTCATAGCTTTTGTGATTTCTTATTAAAATAATTTATATTATAGGAATATCTGCTATAAAATATGCTGATTTATATCCTTCTCATTATAGGAAATTTTAGATAATAAAAATTCCTCTTTTAATATATAACTAAAATAACCATTCCCACAATAAGGACATACTATTTTGACAAAAAGGATATAAGAGGGCTCACTTCATTATTATCTACAACGATAAACCATGTACAGTTACATCTATGACTAAAAGCTCTCTGCTATAAACCAAACGTGTGGGTGCACTACAACTATTCACAATAACAAATTGGGGATTTATGGCATCTCCTTTTATTTGTAAACAATACAAAAGGATTAATTCGTTATAATCTAAAACGACAAATCCCATTTTATAGCATTTGAAATAATAGCTACATTTAATCTGTCATAGTCCAATTGTTGTTAATTCACAATATTTGATAACTATTTATAGGATATAAAACGACTGCAATTGTTTATTTGTATCATAAAATCATCCTATAATATAAAGAGTGACTGTTTTGCTATGCAGTTGAATTCGCTTATAACGACGGCCAAAGGACCTGTCGTTATACACCATATCAAAGATAACGGCAAAACCTTTCTTGGGATTTTGAATACAGCCGTTATAACCGATATGTTGCTATAAATGTCGTCGATTTCGACTGTAATTATATATATTAAATTTCTATATTATAATTAGGGTCCTAAGTAGGGTCCTAGGTATTGCTACAAAAATATTAAAAATATATTTTATATGAAGTCCCTAGTGAATCTACTTCGAAAATAAGACTCGGTGCTTCCCAATATCGTCCATGGTGTCACATATTTTGTAATGTTGTGTTGTTATGATATCGTAACAACTCTGAATTTCCCAGGGGCATCAACAAAAAATTTAGCTTAACAAGGAAGGACGGACATAATAATTTCAAAAATGAAAAAAATCAAGAATATGTTTTTTCTGTTTCAGTCATTCCTCAAGTGAGAGAATAATTTTTATTACACTCTGAAGGGCTGGCTAGTAGCTTTCCCAAAAATTCCACTGCATTTCAGAGAGAGAGAGAGAATTTCACTCAAAAAATACGATAATATCGTCGATATAGATACCGTAACCGACGATTTTTTCATTTTTTTCCTATAAAATTCAATCGAAATTTTATCGAAAATGTTGGATAAGGTTGGTGTCTTGACTATAATTACGGATAATAAAAATTTTCGCGGAAATTTTTTTTATCCGTGAACAAAAAACATGTTTGTTTTTCCATCCAATTTTCGCGGAAATAATCAACAAAATCAAAAAAATAATCAAAAATCATTAATTTTGGAAAAAATTTTGATGAAAATTAATAGTATAACAGTTAACGGTGAATTGTGAAAGTGTCATAAACTGTTATACGCTTAGCGATTCAACCAACCATCATGACCTTTTAACAGCGGGCACTAGATGGTGCCACTGAATATCCGAAACATAACTAGATGCCGGTAACGCATATCGCTATAAAAGGTTGTAAGCTGTAATAAGTAAGACTTCCATTTAGTTGCACTTAAGGTCGTGTGATGTCGCTTTTTCCATAGCAATACTAGATGGCGATGGCGCATAAATTCTTAGAGATTTTTGTCTTCGCTAAATGTTTGATTTTTCCAATTCGTCATTATGTGATTTCGAAAGACTGCATAACGATTTTCGTTATAATTGCTTACGAGAGCATTATGATAAATATTCAGCACTTTAAAAATAAATGGAAGAGAAAATAAATAATAATAAAATTGGACATTATATATTTAGCATTTATGTTACTGAATTTGAATAAAAATTTTAATAGTAAAAAGTATAAAAAATGGTTATTTTTTAATGTAAAATATCATGTGAAAATAAAAATAAATTTAAAAGTTTGCCATCTATTAGAAACAATTAGCTGTTTCATTTGGTATTATATTTTTTGTCCAGTTGGCAATTGACGAAAAACTTTCAGCATTTATTTTCCATAAAACATGTTCCACTAAAATCTAGGATATAATTATGTGAACACGCAATAAAGTCTGACATAAAAGTATTATTTCTGTTATAACAAAAATTGGGACAGGCGAGATAATACATAAAATAAAATCTTCCATAAAACTATAAATATTCGTCATAAAAATTATATCAGTCTTAGATATTTCCGAATTATAGAGGATAATAAATATCCCTTAAGACGCCCACTCCTTACTTGACGTTATTCGAAATAAAAAGTACCTTTTTCAACTGATATACGGAAATTAATTTCGTTATATCACGAATTTTACTATAATTTGTTGGTTGCTTTCAACCTAATCTAAAATATGACACCAGTACGGGTCGACTATGTGATACTCTTCACCACTTTGGTTACATATAAGGGTCAGTAGAACAGAAACAATACGGCTATGCAGGATCTCGGAGCCCTTTAATACCGAACGAGAATTCAGACAAGGCGACAGTTTGTCGGGTGACCTTTTTAACATACTGCTGGAAAGGGTCATACGGGAGGCAAAGGTGAAACGAAATGGTACTCTGTACACCAAACAACACATGCCAAAGTGGGTCTGGCAGTAAACGGCGAAAAGACCAAGTTGATGGTATCAACGCGCAAGACATCCAGTAGACTCGGACCAACTGTGTAACTTCGAGCTTCGAGGTAGTCAAAGATTTTATATACTTTGGTACTGCCATAACTAAAACTAATGACATCAGTTTTGACATTCGGAGTAGGATAGTGTAGGGTAATGTTGGCCAACAGATGCTACTATGATCTAAGTAAGCAGTTTAGAAACAAGGCCACCTCCCGCCAGACCAAAGTCACAAGACACTAATACTACCCGTGCTGTTATTTGGATCGGAATCATTGGTACTTACGCAAGCAGCAGCTCTTGGAGTGTTTGAGAGAAAATTTCTCCGAAAGATCTATGGACCGATCTGCGTTGACGGTGAATATCGACGTCGAATGAACCATAAGTTGTACCAGCTATTCTCGGACATCGGTATTGTCAGACGTATCGAGCTGCAACGCCTACGTTGATTAGGTCATGTTGTGAGAATGGATGAAAATGCCCCAGCCCACAAGCCATATAAAAGCGAACCAGCTGATAGCCCATGCAGAAGGGGAAGGCCACGAATTAGATGGAAAGATCAATTGGAAAAACTGCGCCAAAGGACGACGTACCTAGAAATTTTTTTAAACTCGGTTTATGGAACGAAAGTTCTGTCACAAGTTAGCTAAGTAAGGCCGACGAAAAGAGAAAAAAGATAATACGTGTTTAACCATCAACCCTATCGTACCATATTGTGCATAAGTATATAGTATATAAATATATAAACGGATTTTAATCAATGCATACCAACGTCATTCTTAAATCTATACAATATGTCACGTTAATCGAGCAGACACGGCGTCTTTGGTGTAAAATTATAGAAGAACGATGTGCCTGAAATTGGACGAAAATATATAAATCTGTACCAGTTTCCATCAACTTCAATAGGGTTAAGTTGATGGAAATGATGGAATAATACATGGACAGACAAATTAACGGACATGCATATTCGACTTTAGAGATATTCTATAGATTAAAATAGCTTCTAGAGACCCTATACCGATTTCTACATTTCTCGTTTTGGAGGTCTTTTACAAGCTAATGGACCCCAGTTGCTAGTCCAAGCGGAGGAGGAAATTTTCATTCAGAGTCTATAATATTTGTAAAATGCGGCTAACGCCCATTTCCATATGAAATGTAGGAAATAACTCGGCTTAGCATCAACATATGAAGAAAACACAAAATAGAACTGACTGGAAATAACGCCAACTAGAGGAAAGTGGCAACACTAAATAACCAAGGACACCATCCACTGCAAAAAAATTCAATGAGACGTTGTTTTTAGGCAACGTTAGATGGCAGCTCCTTTCAATACGAAAAGCTACAGTCCGTTCGCTTCATGTTATATTTAACAATATTTAAAATGTATTTAACCCTTTGTGGCCCAATGTTGCCCACAGGCAACAAAATGTTTTAGACCTTATATTTAATATGCAGCTAGTAGACATATGCTATTTGGATTTCATATGCCAAGACCTGATTATGGACGACGCATATCAAAAGAAAAATCAAAAAATAATATCAAAATGTTGGTAAAGTTATTGGCTTTTCATATATAGAGAAGAGGGTAAATTGTGTACAGTACTAACTTGTGTTTACAGTCCAAATTATTTAAAACGCTTCGTATTCAAATTGTATGAATTCTGCCATCATAATTATTTTTGATTCTTGTAAAAATGGATATAGAGAACAAATTAAATGATTTTTCAGCCAATTTTGCATATTGGACTTTAATTTTTCCGAAAGAATGTACTGTATCTCCCGAATGCAAAGGTGTAGCGATGCCAAATTTTGTACATGTCCTATTTAGGATAGTTCCATTAAATCTGGGAAACGGAAATTTTTTCTAAGGTTGCGGAAAAAAATTCAGGGCTCAAAGGGTTAATAATATTCAAATAAGGGTCTACACGAAGAAGTGGACCGATAAGTTCTATCTTCAAAATTTAAAAATGTTTGGTTAAAATATTAGGTTGTGTTCGGATGTTCTGTTCACATGATATTATAGTATTTTGATATTTTTGTAGGGTAGTTGTCAGAAGAAGTGGACCGATATTCCCCATCTTTGATCTTGGTGTATGTTTGGAAGAAATATTTCGATGTGCAAAGTTTGGTAGAAATCACTGACACCCTTCGAGAGTTATTATGCGCACCAGCCAGACAGAAAGACGAACGGGCTTACGACATTTGTACATCTACTCTAAACTTTCTGAATTGGATTTCGTCCAAAGTAACTTGAAGTCTAAAACCACCATTTCGATAAGGCACATTTTTGCCTAAGACTGATTCAGACACCTATATTCGCACCATATTATATATTTGTGTCTTTGCAAAATAATGACCATTTTGTGGAGGAGCTTCCAGATGAAGTGATTCGATATTCTACATCTTCGAATTTGTTCGAAGTTTGAAAAAATATTACGGATATTACGATGGAACCATTGGTCCAAAGATAAATGGTCCCGTTTTAGATTAGGCAATTGTAAGTCCCGTTTTAGATTAGGCAATTATACTTATAACAGTTTAGGGTATGTAGGCGAAAGATATGAAGGTTTGATATTCCCATTGACATTGGCGCAATTACAGATATAAAGATTAGATCGATTACTTTAATTATCTTTTTTTATTTTTCTATAGCAACACATTTTAAAGACTTTGCTTTCCAAAGTGGCTGATAATAACATTTGCTGGCGGTATCTTAACTTATTTAACACACATTCGCAATTTTTCAGACACGTTTCAATTCTTTGTAACATTAACATAATTACACAGGACCTTCTGACTTGCCTTGTCTATAGTGTAGGACATTCTGCAACATTTTCTGTTTGATCTTCCTGAAATAGCAAACGATTATTTCCAGGAATTGCCAATTGCTATTCGATAAGGAAATATCAAACATTTGCTATCCACACACACACACACACACACACCCCAACCCAGAAAAATAAACAATTTCAATGAATTTCCTTATTTTCCCTAATAATCCCTGATTGTTATTCATGTCATAATTCGAACAAAGTACGATATTTCCATCCAATACTTATTCAGTTGACAACAACAACAACAACAGAAAGTATCTATCTATCTTAAATGAATTGGTAATTTGTCATATTGTCGTCGTCGTCATCGTCGTTTTGTTTGAATTCTTTTCTGTTGCCTTCTATCCATTCATAGGTCCGCCCGCATAACTTGCCGAATGACTGAATGAATGAATGACTAAATGATTTTCCATGGAAAAATCATTCATTTGTAAAATTATCCTTATTATTTGGTCATTACTGGTGTTAGAGAATTTGTGGCAAACTAAGTTTGTCTGTCTGTATGTCCGTCGGTGTTTTGCAGTTTGTGGTGTAAATTTGTAAATTATTAATCTTCTAAAAAGCCGATTTGCAAAACTTTACGATACTATGCTAATAACTTGGCCTTTGTGGGGGCGGAGATTGTGGGGGCCAATTTCCCAGTAACAAGATAGGAAATACGCAGTAATTTCATTGAATAAGGGAAGGGAAGGAAGAAGAGCGGGAAAAACTTCTTGGAAATTGCCTAACTAACTTTGATTAACGGAAAAATGATTTGAATATTTATTATCAAATTATTTAAATTGATTGATTTATTTCGCTTCATTTTTTGGTTTGTTTTTGCTATTGTTTTAGTATGCCAACCGAAAATGTCACAGGAAGTTTGACATTTATTAGTGATGGCAACAACAACAAGAAACAAAATTTATTTTTGGTTTATGAAAGCCAAAAGGCGAGTCATCCCTCAATTATTTCATAATTACAGGTGGCAGGGAGGGATGAGGACAGAACTATGAAGGTATGAGAATGGTCTTCTCAAAATATTTCATACAAAAATTTTGCATAGAAAAAATATGAGAGACATAAGGCGAATTTTCTCTATAAAAATATGAGAATATGAGTTTTTTAGAAATTTATTTAAAAAACTTCTTGCTAATTCTTATTCCTTAATTTTTTTAAATCCTTGAAAACAAATTTATAAAAAATCCAAACCTTGTTTGAGCTTTGAAAAAATATTTGAAAAAAATTACATCTTGTGTGTGTCTTAAAAAATATTAAAAAAATCCACGCCTTGTAGTTTGAGTCTTGAAAAAAAATTAAAAAAAATTTAAAAATTTCACGTCTTGTTTGAGCCTTGAAAAAATTTAAATTTTTAAAAATCCACACTGGCGTATACTTACATACTTATCTGGCTTGTTACAGAACGGTTGTTCCATAAGCCGAGTTTAAAAAGGATTTCCAAGCGCATCGGTGTTGTGCGCATCTCCTCAAAGTTGAAAAACCATTTTCGGCAATGTTGTCTTCGACTTGATCTTTCCATCGTATTCGTGGCCTTCCCCTTCTGCGTGCACCATTAGCTGGTACGCTTTTATATGCCTTCTGGGCTGTGCCATCTTCATTCATTCTCACAATATGACCTAGCTAACGTAGTCGCTGCAGCTCAATACGTCTAACAATGTCGATGTCCGAGAATAGCTGATACAACTCATGGTTCACTCGATGGCGATATTCCCCGCCAACGCAGATCGGCCCATAGATCTTTCGGAGCATTTTCCTTTCAAACACTCCAAGAGCTGCCTCATCTACTTGCGTAAGTACCCATGCTTCAGATGGATATAACGGGTAGTATCAGCGTCTTGTAGAGTGTGAGTTTGGTCCGGCGGGAGGTGGCCTTGCTTTTGAGTTGTTTGCTCAGACCATAGTAGCACACGGTTGGCCATAACTATTCTTCTCCGAATTTCAAAAGTGATGTCATTCGTTTTATTTATGGCGGTACCAAGGTATATAAAACTTTAACTACCTCGAAGCTGTAGTTCTCAAGTTCCACAGTTTGTCCGAGTCTACTGGACGCGTTGATACCATCAGCTTGTTCTTCTCGCCGTTTACTACCAGTCCCACTTTGGCAGACTCCTTCTCAAGCTGTTACTGCTCTCAATGTTCTACCCATTATGTTGATGTCATCAGCGTAGGCGAGTAACATGTGTTGTTTGGTGTACAGAGTGACGTTTCTGTGCACTTTTGCCTCTCGCATGACCTTTTCCAGCAGGATGTTAAAAAGGTCACACGACAAACTATAACCTTGTCTGAATCCTCGTTCGGTATTAAAGGGCTTCGAGAGTTCCTTTCCGACATTAACTGCTGATATTGTGCCTGTTAAAGTTATCCTGCATAGCTGAATTAATTTTGCAGACATGGCTTTATACACCTCTGAACGGATAGGGCTGGCGACTGCGGCTTTATATTCCACGAATAGGTGGAATGTGTCGATGGGTTTTTCGTGGGTTTTTTTCCAGGATTTGGAGTGAAAATCTGGTCAATGGTGGATTTGCCAGGTCTGAAGCCACATTGGTATGGTCCAATAATGTCATTGACCATTGGCTTTAGTCGTTCACACAGTACGCTGGATAGCACTTTATATGCGATGGGAAGGAGACTTATTCCTCTATAGTTGGCACATATCGTCTTGTATCCTTGAGGTTCCAATCATTGTGCATGGATTCTTCTAGCCAAATTGTACTAATCAGCTGGTGCATGCTCCTTACCAGCATCTGACCACCAGTCTTGAATAGTTCGGTTTGCAACCCATCGGCACCTGCTGCTTTATTATTCTTCAGCCGATTAATTGCTATTCTGACTTCATCTTGGCTGGGAGGTATACACTCTATACCGTCATCTATTATTGGTTCTGCGGTATCGACTTCACTGCTACTATTTGATACCAGAAGATTTTCAAAATGCTCCTTCCAGATCCTCAGCACGCTGTCTGTATCTGTCACCAGGTCTCCTTCTTTATCTCTACAGGAGGATGTGCCTGCACCAAAGCCTTCGGTTTGGTGTTTTACCTGTTGGTAGAATTTTTCATTCTGACTCCTGTACATCTCGATTTGTTCACGCTCTCGTTTTTCTTGTCCTTTCTTCTTTTTTTCTGAAAATACGTTTCTCCTCTCTCCTTTTCTCCCGATAGTTCCCCATCGCATTACGTGTTGCTACTGTCCGCAGGGTTGCCTATACCAGGGTTAGCCAACAATACACATGCAAACTCCTGTGATTGTGTTGGACACATGCATAGATCCGTTGGGAGAGTACTTTTCGCTCTCTCGGTACAGATCGTATATGTTAATGCATTACCAAGAATACGACATGTTCGATGTCGAGAATAATGTTGAGTTCGAACACAGAACTGTGATTGTATTGGTACTCTCCCAAAACGCCCGTGGGCGCCCGTTAGGTGAACAGTGCCCTATACGCTGCGTTTTTCATATCAGTAGCATTACGACACTCCTGATCGTACCGCGGATTTCTTGATGGTGGTCTTTGGTACCCAAGTGTTGCTTTTGCTGCAGTTTGTAGGGAGTGGGCAATTCTCTGCCATTGTGCTTCTATATTATTATTATTATCGGGACAAGGGGTGCGTTCGTCAAGCAGTTGGGTAAGTTGAGCGGAGTAAGCTTCTGCTATCTGTTGTGTTTGCAGCTTTTCGACGTCAAATTTTCGTGATACATTAGATCGCAGCTTTGCTGCTACATTAAGACGGATGCGTACCTTGGCTGCCACAAGGTAATGGTCCGAATCGATATTGGCTCCCCGGATCGATCGGACGTCTAAAACACTGGATAAATGCCTTCCGTCTATCACAACCTGATCGATTTGATTTCTCGTTGTTCGGTCGGGAGAAATCCAAGTGGCCTTGTGTATATCGAAATGAAGTGGATATCCAGTTTCCTGTTTTTATTTTCTATAAATCTGCATATATACAATTTTAATTCTATTTGAATATGTGAATACCGGAAAATTAAAAGTTGTTCGAGGGTGGGTAGTTGGTTGGCTGATTGTTGGAATTGTTTTTGAATTAATTGTTTCGTGTTCCTGGCAAGCCAAGCCATGGAAAATATAAACAGCACAGCCAAAAATAACACTGAACCCCCGGAACCAGAACCAGAACATGAAATTAAAAGGTTCCTTGTTTTTCGGAACAAAATGCAATTTAAATAATTACAAAGCGAAATAACAACATTCCAGTGAAATTGGAAAAGAATGATAAATTAACAGATGACATACTTGGGCATTTGCATGCATACCCACCCGACCGGCAAAAACAACGACGAGGACTTTTACAATTCTATTAAAACAAAAATGACACACCACACATACACACGGGCTAGATTCGGATGATGATGGTCCATGTCGTCATGTACGTGAAAATATTTTCCATGTGTGTGTGTGTGGGAATTTTTATATGGTCCATATAGGCTTCGGTGGGGTTTCTGAGGTGGCTTGACGACCGGCCTACATATAACATAATGGTAAACCGTTTGCCATTTATTTTAACTCACTCCCAGCCAGCCACCAAAAAACAACTTTTGCTGACATTTTTACCAAAAAAAAAAAAAGAACAAATGCCCCGAAACTTTGCTTGGCAAACTGACGGCCCATTTTAAATGTTATGCCTGTTTTTATGTTGCATAGTTTTTGGGTGCAACCACTTGTTTTAGTTTTACCCACACTAGCATTTTGGTTTACACCAGGGTTAGCCAACAATCAGGGATGCGAAATGAAATTATTAAAATTGTACTGGCTTTCAATAAAAAGTGTACTTTTTTCAGTCCGATTGTACTTTTAATATATTTTTTAATACAATTTTTATTGTTATTAACAAAACACACATAAATAATTCATTTTTATATACACATAGATAAAATGAAAACTTAAAAAAAAACACCTCCATAGGTATACTGACAGATACTTGAAATGAAAATATAGGCAACATACCAAAAAGTGAACCTATACCGATAATTCTACAACCGGTTTATATAAACAATTGTGGACACCAAATACAAATTTCAGCAATTTGTAATGAAAACCCCAAAGCGTGGATTTATACTCATAACACATTGTATATACTAATAACGCATGGAATATACAATCCTCAAACTATTGCAATTTAGATTACTTAGTGTAGGAATTAGCGAATATTTGGGGTTATACATATATGAGGGCTATGTCTAATTAATGACCGGGAACATACCATTTCTAAATACATTTCTAAAACGGGATTATGTAAACTATAATACAAATTTCATAAATTTTTAATGGATGATTATACCCTTAGCCTTATGGCTAATGAGGGTGTATACAATTTAACACGGTGAAAATGTGCCTCATCGAAATATTGGTTCTAGAAAGAAATTTTAGATTTCATCCAAACTTTGCCCATCTTATTCTTCCAAACTTAGTTCAAATTTAAAGATGGGGAATATCGGTCCACTCCTTCTGGAACCTCCACACAGGACCTATATTCATAATTTTTTGTGGGGAGATTTGTTACCTATTAAGAACTCAAAATCCTAAATTACAGCTAATTCGGCGGAAAAATATGATCAAAAGCACCAAAATACTGAAAATTGGGAGGTACCGTTATATGGGGACTACCAGAAAAAAGTGGACCTATATTAATAATTTTTTGTGGAGACATTTGGTTCCCAATTCGGTTGAAAAACACGCTCAGGAACCTCAAAATACCGAAAATCGGGGGGTATCTTATATGGGAGCTATGTCTAAATGTGAACCGATATACCCCATCTTCGAACTTGACCTCCCTGTAGACAAAAGACAACTTTATGCAAAATTTCAGCACCCTATCTCAATTCCTTCAGAAGATAGAGTGATTACAACAGACGGACGGACAGGTCTAGATCGTCTTAGAATGAATGAATATTTCGATGTGTTACAAACGGAATGACAAAATTAATATACCCTTCATACTATGGTAGAGGGTATAAAAACAACATGAATATCTGTACCGAACTATTCCTGAAACATTGAAAAATCATCTCTCTCATAGAACAGTTACAGAAATAATAATTAATATTAATATCTTCACTGAATTTATCAATCTGATTGGGAATACTGAATTTTGAAGCGGCATAGGACACTACGTTTAAACTATGGCAAATTCATGCATTCGTAACGACAGCGGGGGATGGCGATTCATTCCATATTGTATGTTTAAGCACTTCTAATACTTTTAAGTGAGAATAATTTGATACAATTTAGAAATAGTGCTAAATATGTCATTGGGGTGCTATTGTATTTTTGACTTCCAAATAGTGTTAAAATTAGTACAATTGTACCAACTTTTGCATCCCTGCCAACAATACATATGCAAACTGCTATGATTGTGTTGGACACACGCATAGATCCGTTGGGAGAGTAATTTTCGCTCTCTCGGTGCAGATCGTATATGTTAAAGCACTGCAAAGCATACGACTTGTTCGATGTCGAGAATAATGTTGAGTTCGAACACAGAACTGTGATTGTATTGGTACTCTCTCAAAGCGCCCACGGGCACCTGTTTGGTGAACGTTGGTTTACACACACTTGCACTCACAGCATTATATCTGTGTGTGTAACCTGCATAAATATAATGCAGTCAATGCGCCAAAATGTTGTCATAGCCTCCACCGATATATGTGGAGAGCAAGTGGAGCCGAGCCGCCAGAGTCCATGAATGGTTAATGGCGAGAAATTTAAATTTTAATTGTTTCAAAGAACACAAAAAATAAACAAACTCAAATAATTTATATTCATTGTAATTTTTTTAATTGCTCTCATTGTTGTTGTTGTTGCTACTATCACTTTAAAATTAAACGCTTTCTAGCCAAACAAATGTTAACTGCTGTTGTTTCCATAAATATTTACTCGGCAATAAATTTTACCTTTTGCTGACACTAAACCATATTGGCCACTGGACTGGCCGACCTCTGACCCTAACCTGCCCTGCCGCTCGGACAATTAACACTTTATTAACTGTTAATATGCGAAAAATAATAATAATTATTTGTTTTTGTTTGTTTGTAGTTCTAGTTAAAAATGCAACTGTTTTTAAATAAATATTTACATAAATTCAGATCACGGATTTTTTTTCCAACCATTACTACTACTGGTGTTGTTGTTGTTGCTGCTGCTGCTTTAACTATTGTAACTATTTGTGTTATAAAAGAGAGATGGCCATTTGCAAACAATACAAAATCTAATTGCGTATGTATGTGTAAACTCAATTTATGAATAAATTGTAAAATTGCCCAAAAATAACATAAAAACATAATCACTTGAACAGCTAGCAGGACAAAGAGCAAAAAATAAAATTAAATAATAATGAGAAAAAAAAACTATGTACAAATAATGTAGCTAACAATAGAACACGTTTTTATTTACATATGTAATACAGGAATACATATCTATAGACATTTTTATGTATGAAAATTTAATTATAAATGGGTCATTACATAGAGGATTCGGCGGGATTATAATGAATGTTTTAAAAAAGGTTTTTAAAGGACCAACAATAGGCGTGGATTTTTCAAAAAGACCAATAATAGGTGTGATTTTTTTTTAAATATTTTTAGGGGCCAAATATAGGTGTGGATTTTTGAGAAATATTTTCAAAGGAGCAATAATAGGCATTGACCTTAAAAATATTTGCTCCAAGAAACTCCTGTATATGGTCCAGAAAAAAATATTTTTTAAGGACCAGCGTTATGCGCGGAGTTGGAGAACATTTATAAAAAACCACGACTTGAAAAAAAAAAAAAAATAATTTGTAAAGAAACCAAGCCTTGTCTGGGCTTGAAAAAACATTTAAAACCAGTGAGCGGAGCAATATAGTCGGACGGGGCCGACCATATGATACCCTACAAAACTACTACGAAAATCAAACTTTAAATATTATATCCCTTAAATATTTCATTGGGCCGAACCTATTCTCCATGCAAAATTTGGTGAAGATTGGTCCATAACTGTGGCCTGTATCGTGTTTACAAATTATAATGGACAGACGGACGGACGGACACACATGTCTAGATCGACTTAGCTGGTCAAGATATGACGATCGGTATACTTATTGGTGGGTCTAGGACCAATATTTTGCGGCGTTACAAACTCTTTGGGGCTGCACAAAGCTATAATACCCTGACAACATAGTTGTGTAGGGTATAAAAATCCGCGCATTGTTTGGACTTAAAAAAATATTTTTAAAAAATCCACGTTAATATAATTTTTTTTTAATCTTTGGTTAAGCCATTGAAAAAATGTCATGGTCAGGGCAATGATCATATGCTGTTTCTAGACGCTCGTAAAATATGTCTTTGGTCTGTTTATCTTTATCTTCGGTCGGAGCATGGGGGCAAATGAGACTGATAAAGAAGAACTTTTAATATCCTAGCCTTGGTTAAGACTTCCAAAAATATTTTTAAGAAATGCTAGCCTTGCCTAAATTTGAAAAAATGCCCATGCATTGTTTGGACCTTGAAAAAAATATTTTTAAAAAATCAACGCTTTGTTTGCGCCTTGAAATATATTAAAAAAAACAACGCCTTGTTTTAGCCTAGAAAAAATATGTGACCAAACCTTTTGAAAATTCGAACTAGAAGGGTACGAAATGTACTAAAATGTATCAAATATGGTAACCTTTGTATTAGGCAATGGGAAGAGCTAGAATTCTGAAATTTGGAATGTGGGTCACTGAGGGAAAGTTAGAAGATGTACAAAATGGTTTTTGGAAATTAAACCTATAAGTGCACTAAAAGTACTAAAAATTACTAAATTTAGCTCTAATTAAATATATATATATATAGCTAGAATCTTGAAATTTTATATTTGGTATTTTATTTGGTACTATTTGCATTTGGTTGAGTGTATAGAGATAGAATCCTGAAAATCGGAATTAGGACTACTGTTGGAGTACAGGATTGTGGCAGCTTTAAAAAATCATACTTATGTGTACGAAAAGTACTTAATGGTATTAAATTTGGTACAAGTTGGATTTCGGTTCACAGATAGAGCTGGAGTCTTGAAATTAGGAATTAAAATGACTGTTGCAGTGTAGAATTGAAGTAGTTTTGGAAATTCGTACTTATTGGTACGAAAAGTACTAAATTTAATACAATTTGGATTTTGCTTGAACGGAGAGAGCTGGAAATCTAAAATTTGAATGCGGGTCACTGGCGGAGAGTTAGAAAGAAGTACCAAAGTAAATGTGGAACCTGCACGTATTTGCTAAAATATATTATTGGAATTCTGATCTATTTATACCCTACACAACTATGTTGTCAGGGTATTATAGCTTTGTGCAGCCCCAAAAGTTTGTAACACCGCGAAATATTGGTCCTAGACCCACCTTTAAGTATACCGATCGTCATATTACGACTAGCTGAGTCGATCTAGACATGTGTGTCCGTCCGTCTGTCCATTATAATTTGTAAACACTATACAGGCCACAGTTATGGACCAATCTTCACGAAATTTTGCATTTAGGAATGGGTTCTGGCCAATGAAGACCCCTATTGTTTTTGGAAAAGATCGGTTAATATTTAGGGGATGAAATGGACCAAAAACTTTATTTTTGTCGGTATTTCTGGTCGCTCCAGAGGCCGCAATTATGACCCAAACACCGCACGGAGAAGGAGATCGGTTAACGAATAAGTATGCCTGTTTTGATAAAGATTGGTCAATATTTAGCGGGTCAAATGGACCCTGAATTTTTTGTGAAAAATTACAAAATTTGTATTCTATGGGGTATATATTTGCACCTGAAGGTCCTAGACCCGAGAAGTTGATAGTATGTTCAAGAGGAGTGGTTGACCTTTAAATTGATACTAATTATATTGTCGTATGTACTCGGATGCGGGCTTGCACATAAATATTTACAGGCGCTTACGTATTCATATATTATTTAGCAATCCATTACCACACTAGAGGGCGGAAATATAGCGCTGATGAGGTTCAAGTTATGGTCACCGACAACGGTGATCAGATAATAATTTTTGGATGAAGTGGACCGAAAACTTATTTTTGGTGTTTTTTTTTTTTGAGTCGAACTATAGGCCAAAATTGAAAGCCGAACATCACAATACAGCCCACGGTGAAGGGAATCTGGACAAGTGATTAGAAGGGCTGTACTGAATATTTGTAATATTTGTTGACCTCTAGTCGGTCAAGAGGGTGCAAATATCGCGAAATATTGCCCAAGCTCAGAATATAGAACCACAGAAAGTTATAGTTTCGTGGAAGTTGTGTAGGGTATCATATGGTCGGCCCCGTCCGACTATACTGCTCCGCTCACTGGTTTTAATTTGTGTAATGGAAGTAAGAGAGATTTCGGAAAATAGGGTTTTTATGTGTATGAAGATTACGAAATCGTAAACTATAGAACAACAAATTTACAGTATTCACAATTCCATTTGAAATATTTTTTTTTTGTTTTCACTTTCCGCATACGAAGTTGCGGGCGCTTTGCTAGTTAAAAACAGATTTTTTTATCTAACTCTTCCTTTTATTTTCTATCCCCAAATTGTCTTTCAGTTTATATTTCATAATTATTTCCAATTATCTATAAATTATAATCAATATTGAACATAATTATTAAATTAGTTATAGATTTAATATGATTGATTAAATGTGCATTAATGAAATTAATATAGAATTTATTTTTTCCTTTTCATTTTAATATCCCATTAAATATTATTAACTATTCATATGGCTGAGCAAATCTGGCGATAATTTCATTTGATGTCCGACCAACAAAAGTAATCAACTGATAAATGTAATTTCCTATGAAATGTTTCATATAAAGCATAAAATGATTTTGGGTGATAACAATTTATGGCGTTGTATTTTTTTTTGTTCATCTATTCACACATACACACACATGCACCTATTTACAAGCCATAAAAATGAACGCACACACACACATACACCGACACAAACTACAAATCAATGGTATATTTAATTTAGCTTTATCTCCGTTCAATAAATGGGTAATTAACGGTTTATGTAAATCATTTTCAATACTATTGTTGTTGCTGTTGTTGTTTTTTGTTTGTTTTTAATATCATGGCTTTGTTTGACCTGGCCCCTGGCCGGGATCAGTAGGATTGCCATGGAGTTGCCGGCCTTTTTCTGGTTGTGAGAAATTAAATTGCCCTTTTTTGTTGTCGCTCAATTGTGTTGCTATTGTTTTTATTGTTGTTGTTGTTGCTGTATAAAGAGCACACGAATGGTATTATTTATTTACAATAAACAATTATGGATTGTGTTTTGTTGGTATTGTTGTTATTGGTCGCCTGCTTTTTTGTTGCTGTTGTTCATTTTGTAATTTATTAAATAGTTCATGTTCATGTTAAACCAAATAGTCAATGACAGTCTGTGTTTGTATTGGTTTTTAACTGAGTGCGTGTGTGTCCGTGTGTGTGCCAAGGCACGAATTTTATTACTTCTTGTTAGTTGAGGTCGTTGTTGCTGCTGTTGTTATTGGCTTTGGCATTAATGTTTGTCAAAAAAACCAGCAACGACAACACAAAAACTGCTCAATTTTTTGTTGTGGAAATTTAAACAACAAAAAAATCAACAACAACTCAGATGGCAAAAACGTGACTACTCGCATTTATAAATCATTTCAATTTTTATTTCTTGTTTATTTTGTAGATTTTTTTTCCTCCAGTTCCAGTGAACTGTGAAGCCAAACATACACACACAGCCACATCTATACACCCACCCACATACATTCATCCATCTATCCATCCATTTATAGTTGACTTTATTTGAAAAACGCTGTGTTGTATTCATGACATATCCCCCCCCCCCCCCCCCCCCCCCCCCCCCCCCCAAAAAATGTGTATTAGTGTGAGTTTGATCCTAGTCAGAAATGAACAACAACAACAAATTTATTTTGCAACTTGTTATTTTGTATATCCGCCCAAACAAATTGACATATCTTCCCCCTCTTGATCCCGTCCCAAATATAATCGAAACTAATATTCGATTCTTTCGATCAGATAGCCAGATAATTTGATTTGAAACTTTGTTGCAATTGTGAAGTCTGACCGGTCTGGTCTGGCTGACCGGCTGCTATTGATTTCCCCATTCAATCTCAAATATCATTCATCGGTTTTTAGTTTCAGTTTTCAGTTTTTTTTTGCTCTACAAATTGCAAAAAGCCAATTAGTTGTTAGATTTATTTTTGACATATTTTACGCTACGAAACTAAAAACATTATTGAATTATATAATAAATCTGGTAGTTTATAAAATCAATAATTGAGTTCAGTTCGGATATCAATATTTGTCCCGCATAAAATATTTGCATAGAGGGGGAACGAAATTTGATCAAGTTTTTATGTGGTTGTTCGATTTATGGAGATGAAAATTTACATTTGGGCAAGAGAGAGGGAGAGACAGAGGGAGGGAGGGGCTGGATGGGGACGTTTTGAAAGAAGTTTGTATAGAGGAACTGCTGCTGGACATATTTATATACGAAATGTAGGAGAAAGTTTTTTCATAGTCTAGCGGAAGGGGTGTCATCATAGTCGAACTGAAGTAGGAAGTTTTTTTTAGAGGAACTGGAGGATGTCTTTAAGCTTAGCTGAATGGAGTCTTTATAGATGAGTTGGAGGCTGGCAGTCTTTATAGATGAATGTAAGGGAGTCTTTTTAGACGAACTTCAGGGAGTCTTTGTAGCTTTTTGACGAAATAAAGAGAGTCTTTATAAATGAGCTGCAAGATGGATACATAAACGAGCTGAATGGAGTCTGTTTAGAGGAGCTGGATGTAGACTTAATAGAGGGGATCGAATGTGCTTAATAGAAAATATCGAAGGATGCTCTATAGAGGAGCAGGAGGGCTGGTGGAAGTCTTTATAGACAATCTGGAGGGAGTTGAGGTACCGAGTTTTTAGAGGCCTGAAGAGCTGATCAGGGATTATTTTTAGACTACCAAAAGCTAAGAATGTCTTAATAGACTATCATAAGCTCAGGATGTCTTCATAGACTACATGAAGCTCATTAAGAATCGCGGAAGGAAGTCTTTACGAGTACAGTAGATATCGGATATAAACACATCTCATATAAGAAAAAATCGCATATAAGAAAGATTATAAAAAAACACCGAGCTTATACTTTCATATATCCGATAATTCCATATAAGAAAAAAAACGCATATAAGAAAGAAACCTCCGTTTTTTTTTAGTTTCTTATATCCGAAGGGAGATTCTTTAGGGACGAGCAGAAGGGCTGAATCAGGTATTCTTTTTTTAACTACCAAAAGCTAAGGAAGCCTTCATAGACTATCAGAAGCACAGGATGTCTTCATAGACTATCTGAAGTTCAGAAAGTCTCGCGGAAGGAAGTCTTTATATACAACCTGAAGGGAGACTCCATAGACGAGCCGAACGGAGTCTCTATAGTCTTTTAAACGAGCTGAAGGGCCATTGAGTTTTTATAGAACAGCTGAAGGGAGTCTTCATAAACTATCTGGAAGGACAGAGATTCTTTGTAGATGGTCTGAAGCAGGGATTCTTTATATACTGCCAGTAGCTGAGGAAGTTTTCACAGACTACCGGAAGCCCAGGAAGTCTTTATAGACATGCTGAGACTCTTCATAGACGAGCTGAAGGCAGTCTATATAGACATACAGAGTCTCTATAGAGGAGCTAAAGGGAATTCATATACATAAGTGAGGTGAAGGGAGTTGTCATAGTCGATTGAAGGGTCGAGTAGATTATATATAGGTGGTCCAAAGGTTCAGAGGGTCTTTATGTACATTTGAAAAGGTGAAGGAGCATTAAGGGAAATGTTCAACTGAATGGCCGGCTGAACGCCCGTGAGTTTTTACCAATAAAAAATGGGTGTTCACAGCGATGAATTTTTGTGTCTATTGAAACATCTTCATTCCGATGAATGAATGTCTCATCGTGAACTTTTTTTAAAAATGTTCACTCCAATGAAATCTCCTCTCAAGGAAAATTTACTTCTATAATATCTTATAGATTATATATAGGTGGTCCAAAGGTTCAGAGGGTCTTTATGGACATTTGAAAAGGTCAAGGAGCATTAAGGGAAATGTTCAACTGAATGGCCGGCTGAACGCCCGTGAGTTTTTACCAATAAAAATTGGGTGTTCACAGCGATAAATTTTTGTGTCTATAGAAAAATCTTCTTTCCGATGAATGAATGTCTCACCGTGAACTTATTTTAAAAATATTCACTCCAATGAAATCTTCTCTCAAGGAAAATTTACTTCTATAATATCTTCTGAAGAAAAAAAGCATTGCTATGAACTCATCGGCAGGAAAGGTTCATTCCGACGCTCATCTGTGAACGAAAGGTTCTCTACAATGAAATATTCTAAGCAAAAGTTTCACTCCAATAAAGTAATTTGTAGGGAACTATAATTCCGATAGATATTACTATCAGAAATAATTCCATCCGATGAACTTCTGTTAGGCCAAGTTCACTCATATGAACTATTTTATAGGGAACCACTGATTAACTTCTCTAAAAGAAATGTAAATTTCGCTGACCTATTCTAAAAGAAAAGTTCACATTTTGGTGAAAATGTTCACCCGAATGAACTCTTCCGAAGGAAATGTTTATACATTTCAACTCATCATAAGGAAAGGTCTACTCCGATGAACACTTCTAAAGGAAAGGTTAACTCTAATGAACATATCACCCCGCAGACAATTCTTTAAGAACGGATCATTCCAATTAAATTTTCTTTAAAAAAATGTTTAATCTAATGAATTCTTCTGAAGGAAATATTCACTCTGATGAACTGTTCAGAAAGAAAGGTTCACTCCGATGAACTGTTCTGTGAATGAATGTTTCATTTTGATGAAAAATTCACTTCGATGAACTTTTTTTTATGAATTTCTCTTGGGAAATGATCATGCCGATGAAATTTTTGTATAAGAACTTTTCTGAAGGAAAAGATCAATTTTATGACCTTTTTTTAATGAATCGTTCACTTTTTTGAAGAAATGTTTCACTCCGATGAAATAACCGTGTCGAAGGTCTTTCCTATAAAACTCCAACGAAACTCACCTGAAATTAATGTTCATAACAATGAGCTTCCATGAACGAAAGGTTCACTCTTTTGATGAAAAGGTTCACTCCGATGAACCTTTCTATAAAAAACGGATTTTTAATAGGTTTTTTATATGAAAGTTAAATTTGTATATAGAAAAAGTGAAATTGAGAAAATGTAGAGAACATTAACGAAGTGTATTTTCTATAAATTTGTTTATGGGAGAAAATTTGTTTATGAGAAAACTTCATTGGAGTTCATTTGTCCTTTAATGATATTCATTAGAGCAAAATTTTCTTAAAGAAAACCAAATTCAATTTGAATTTTTGTGGAACAAAAATCAGATTCATTTTTGTGAAGAGAAAAATTTCTATTAAAATTTCCTATAAAGGTTTGGGGTAATACCCATTCTTGTAGGTTCCCTAATAAATCATCTAACCAAAAATATTTCATAATCATCTTTCACCTCTACGTGGAATTTCAAAACTCCCATGATTTAGAAATGTATGTATTTTCGTGTAACACCAACTCAAAAGCAAAACGAAAGAAAATTCCATACATAGCTATCCAATTTTTGGTACAACATAACAATTTATTTTGATTAACTCTCTAGTTCAAGACATACAACGAATGAACCACAGAAAAAACTGTCACATAGCTTTCCATGCCAGCAAAAGGAGTTTTCAACAAATGGAGCAGCAACGACACCAACCAGGCAACCAAAAAAGGGCACGTCTTTGCTTTGTGTCCTGTACAACACAACTATGTCGTGAATGTCGTTCGTGACATTTTTCCGGATTTCCATATAAAATCATCATCGTCGTCGTCATCGTCATCATCAACATCACAATCAGAATCTGCAACGGCGGCGACATTGTCGTCTGCGATATGATGATCCATGTTGAGCGTGGTCGCTTCACACACTGAGAGAGTTGTCCGCATAAAACCCAACAACAACAACAACAGCAACAAAATGCGAACGAACCAACCAACGAACGAACATTTCAATAAGTGTCAACTATTCCAGATGATTTCGTTTCGAATTGCCACTGGCATAAATGCAATTTTTTTTCGGATAAATGCACAAAAACACACACACACACACATTTACATTCGGTGTGGTGTTTGTGTGTAGGTTGTTCGGTGTGTTTCTGTGTGCTCGGAATTGTGTACTTTGGTACTTAAATTAAATATCTCTGTATGCTCATGTTGTTCATCTGTGACGAAATATTTACAGTTGTAAATTGTAGTTGTTGTTGTTGCTGTTATTGGCTTACTGGATGTTTGTTGTTGATTCATTTCATTTTGAAATTTATTTTATTTCATTTATTTTTTATTGATATGAAAAGAAAACTCTGATTTTCGACACCAAACGACAACAACAGCCATCCGAGAGAGTGGAAAAAAATATTACATTACATTTCATGACAATGATAAAAATCGATGCCGTGTTATTTGGCTATGTCAGCATATTTTTTACACACAGCAAAAAAACAAAATAACAATAACTGATAGCGTAACGAAAAAAGGATGCTATCGGCATGGATGAATAGTTCATACCCTATACGATAAATTACGAAATCCTAATCACGATTGATTTTTCTCACAGAAAAGTACTTCTGATCGGAGAAATTTTCCTACGACGATGTTCGCCAGACTGAACTCAAAGACGATGAATGTCAACTTTTGCCAGAGAAAATAACTCATATTAAATATTTCGTATAAAAGAATGAACGCTTCCTATAGAAAATCTAATCCGAACGAAATGTTCCCATATAAATGTTAATCTGTAATAAACACCTCATTTATAAAAAAAAATCATCCAAATAAACTCCTACCTTAGAAAATTGCAACCAAGTGAACTTTATGTATACAAAATTTTACAAAAAGTTCATCGGAGTGAACTTTTCCCTTAGAGGTGTTCATCAGAGTTCATTCAGCAGATTTGAACAGTTCAAATGATAAGTTCATTGGAAGATACTTTTGCTTTATAAAAAGAACCATGAAGTGATTTCCTAAATTTCCTTACACGTTTTAATCAAAGTAAAGTTTTTAGAAAAGTTCAACCAAGTGAACTCCTCCTCTCAAATAAAATGAACCGATTGAATAGAACAATTTAGCAAAGTAAATTTTTTATGTAGAAAATTGGATCGGAGTGCATATTTCTTATAGGAAAGTTCATCGGTGTTAATTTTTCCCATAAACAAGTTAATAGGAATGAGGTCTTCCTATAGGAAAGTTCAAGAGTGAAACATTGCTTCAGAGGAGTTCATTGGTTTTAACCTTTGTCTCAGAAGAGTTCAGTGGAGTTCATGGCCCTGAAAAGCTCATGGAGTGAACTTTTTCTACTGAAAATGTCATCAGAATGAATGTTTCATACAGATAAGTTCATTGGACTGAGCTCTCACTCTATTGAAGTGAACCTTTCCTTCAGAAGAATTCATGAGAGTGAACGTTTCCCATAAAAGAGTTTATCGGAGTGTACATTTCACATAGAAGAGTTCATCGTAGTGAACATTTTCCACTAGAAGAGTCCTTCGGAGTAAACTTTTTCCACATAAACGTTCATCGGAGTAAATGTTCGCACATAGTGGAGTCCATCTGAGTGAACCTTTCCTTTAAAAGAGTTCATATGTGTGAACCTTTCTTTCAGAAAATTTCATCAGAGTGAACCTTGCCTTTAGAAGAGTTCATTGGAGTGAATATTTCCCAGCGAAGCAATCATCTGAGCGAACTTTTCCCATAGGAGAGTTCATCGTAGTGAACATTTCCCACTAGAACAGTAAACCATTTCCACATAAAGGTTCATTGGAGTAATTTTTTTCATATACTGAAGTCCACCTGAGTGAACCTTTCTTTTAGAATAGTTCATCTAAAGGAACCTTTCCTTTGGAATAGTTTATCTGAATGGTTTCAGAAGACTCAGAGTGAATATGAAGAAGAAAAAGGCCTACAGCTTTATTGTATTCTGGCTCTCTGCCTTCAGATATGCTATGGGACTCCACACTTCCACTGCACTTCGTCTACAAAGAGCTGAGCTTCAGTTAATCTGTCTGTAAAGATTTTTTGCCTGATCAGCACCTACAAATACTTTTCCTCCGCATATAAAGATTCCTTAAGTTTCAGTTCGCCTATAAAGACTCCCTTCAATTTGTCTATAGAGCCTCCTTCAGATCGTCTATAGGGAATCCCTTCATCTCGCTTTTGGAGTCTCCCTCGTCGTGTACAAACACTCCCATTTGCTCGGTTACAAAACTCCATTCAATTCGCCTATAAAAGCTCAATGATTTCCTGCAGCTCGTCTACAAAGACCCCCTTCAGCTGGTCCATAAAACTCTTTTCAGTTCGTCCATAAAGACTCCCTTCAACTCGTCTATAGAGAAACTCCTCAGATCGTCTATAGAGACACCGTCCAGATCGTCTTTACAGACTCTTCAGCTCGTCTACAGAGATTCCCTTCAGCTCGTCTACAAAGACTCCCTTCAGTTTTTCTATAAATACTCCCTCTATAGAATGGGAGTCTTTATAGAAGAAACTCCTCAGCTCGTCTATATAGACTCCGTTCAGATCGTCAAGATCATCTACAAATACTCCCTTTAATTCATCTACAGAGGCTACTTTCAGCTCGTCTATAAAGACTACCTTCAGCTCGCTTATAAGTACACCCTTCAACTTCTATAGAGACTCTTCAGCTTGTCCACAGAGACTCTCTTCAGCGTCTACAAATACTCCCTTCAGTTTTTCTATGAAGACTCTCCTAAGATCGTCTATAAATACTCCCTTTAATTCGTCTACAGAGACTACTTTCAGCTCGTCTAAAAGACTCCCAGCGTGTATATAAAGACTCCCTCCTTCTGGTCTATAAAGATTTCCTTCAGCTAATCTTAGGGAATCCCTCCAGTGTGTCTGCAGAGACTCTCTTCAGGTCTTCTATAAATACTCCCCTCAGCTTGCCTTTAAAGACTTCCCTCGGTTCGTCTATAAAGACTTGAAGGGAGCTTGTCTATAAATACTACCTTCAGATCTTCTATAAAGACAATTCAGCTCGCCTGTGGAGGCTCCCTTCAGCTCGTCCTACTTCAGGCATAGGACGAGTTCATTTATAGAGTCTTTCCTTGTCATTCTGGAGAAAATATCGTCCTAATAATAGTGTCCCTTGGTAACCAACAATTGTTCCCTATCGAACCTTTTCCCACACTTTTTTAGGTTATATCGAATCTAGAAAAAAGGCGAAACACACACATATATGTATATGAAAATAAATTGTTTACATTTGGGTTTATCACGTACGCTGGAATAGCAGCATCAGCAGCACCCGACAACAGTGACAGCATTAGCATCAGTGACGACAACGATTCCGATTTCGACTTCGAATGGTTGGTTGGCATGACATGGCAATGGCAATACATGTTGCTTAAATATTGAATCACCAAAGCTGCTGCTGATGATGATTTCGATTTTGTTGGCTGCCTGGCTACATTTTAAATATCAAAAACTTTTTCTTGTTTAGATTTTTTTCCGAAATTTCCTCTCCTCGTTATCCTTTGCCATAGAAATAACGAGGACAGGGGATACAACAGAGATTATATCGATGCTAAAGTTCATGCAAAATGAATTTGGGCCACACAAGTGTATACGTGTGTGTTCTCCATTATCTGTACATGTGAGTGAGTGTGTGTGTGTATTGGTTTTTCTCCATATGTGTGAATTGAAATCTAAATTAGAAGAGACACGTTTTAGATGCATGACAATGTAAATTTGTAGTTCTATTGCTACGATATTCGACATAATGGATATTCAATATTAAGGATAATACCCGCTTCGAAGTGGATTCTCTGCTCAGTTCGTTCGAATATTTGTATGGCTGTCTGACTGACTCAATAGTTGTCTTCTGTCGTTCGTGTGTATTAAAAATTTAAAAGAAAAACCACAAAATGTTACTTGTAATAGATAATAAAAAAATGCTATAGACTAACTTAAATGTGTATAAGTATGTGTGTGTGTGTGTGTGTGTGTTGGTGTGTATATGAGCTTATTTTCTGTATGTATATACATATATATGAAAGCATGAATCTGTCGTTTCTTGTCTTGTTAATAAAATCTAAACAATGAAGAGCCGGATTTTTTTTTGTGGCAATTTTTATTTTCTTTCACTTTTTGTTGTTGTTTTTACAATTACTTGCATGGTTTTGCTCAAATTGCCCTGATATGAATCAAAAACCAAATGTTCAAGATATGATAATTTGTTGGCAATATTTCAAAAAATCTATCGAAAAAAAAACAATTTTAATTGAAATGCAAACAATAAATATATATTTTTTTGCTTTATAAAGCTTAGCTAATAAATCAAAAAGGTTTTCCAAGAATGGCAATTACATATTTTAAATAATTGTAAATTAGATTTAATTTTTGTTGTTGTTGCTGTATTAAGAATATGTAAATGTTGTGTCAGGTATTCGATTTTGGCAATGTCGAAAATGGTCTTTAATTTTATTAAGGATAAATATTTTAAAGTGAAAAATTAAAGAGGACAAAGTATGTTTTTAATTAAAGTATGTTTTAATAATGAGAGATTGACGAGCATTTAAAAACGAAATTAAGAACAGAAGGCTGCCCCAATGGACGAGCTGATGTTGGTCTTCGTAGATGAGCTGAAGGCGATCTTTGTAGTTGAAGAATGTCCCCTTTATAGGTGAGCTGAGGGTAGCCTCTATAGGCGAGCTGAAGGAAGGGAGCCTCTATTGACGAGCTGAAGGAAGGGAGTCTCTTAAGGCGAGCGGAAGGTAGCATCTATAGGTGAGCGAAGGGAAGAGAACATCTATAGGCGAAGTAGAGGGAAGGGAGCCTATATAGGCGAACAGGAGGGAAGGGAACTTCTATAGGCTAAAGAAAAGGAGTCACGAGTGGAAGGTAGCCTCTATAGGCGAGATGAAGGGAAGGGAACCTCTATAGATGAGCTGAAGGGAACGGAGCCTCTATAGACGAGCTGAAGGGAGTCTCCATAAACAAGCTGAAGGGAGTCTCCATAGACGAGCTGAAGAGAGTTTCCATAGACGAGGTGAAGGGATTTTCTATAGACAAGCTGAAGGAAGTCTTTTTGGATGAGATGAAGAAGGGAGTCTTTATGGAGGAGCTGAAGCAGGAATTCGGGTGGGAATCTATAGGCGAGCTGGATGGAGTCTTTTCGAGACCTACAACAAAGGACCAAAAAACGTAGATTTTTAAATAAAATTAAGGAATATTAAATAATAATTTTCTAGGCCCAAGATGGCGTAGATTTTTAAAAAAATATTTTTTTCAAGGAGCAACAAGGGGTAGATTTAAAAAATATAGTTTTTCAAGAACCAAGAAGACGTATGTAGATTGTTAAATGTTATTTTTTCCAGGCCCATCAGGAGCGTAGATTTTCAAATAATATTTTTTTCAATCAAAAGCGTAGATTTTTAAGGAACAAAAAGGCGTAGATTTTTAGAAAAAAAAAAATCAGGGTCCAAGAAGCTCACATTTTTAAAAAATATTTTTTTTCAAGGCCCATCAGAAGCGTAGATTTTAATAATTTAATTTAATATTTTTTCTTGGCCCATTCAGAAGCTTATATTTTGAAATAATATTTTTCAAGGTCCATCAGAAGCGTAGATTTTGAAATAATATTTTTCAAGGTCCATCAGGAGCGTAGATGTTTAAATAATATATTTTTTCAAGTCATCTTTTGTTCAATAAAATTGGCCAATCCAGTTTTGTAGATCCTCTACTGTTACAATATTTGACGGCATTTAATAAATTTTGCCTTATTGGTCAATTCAAAGGATTTTCCCAATATGAATGTAAGTATGTGTGTGTATTCAAATGTATTCATTGTTCACACAATAGGCAAATTACAGCGTCATAACACAAAAATATTTTTCAAAATTTTCTGTAATTTCAGGGCATGGCCATAAATGCTTTTGTTTTAATTGTTGTTGGGTTGCATTGCCACAACAACTCCCAGTGGCATTATCCAAACGAACACATTCACACACATATACACCATACACACCAACAAACATACCAAAGTCTATTTTACAACCATATCCGATTCTGTTGGATAGCCTTAATTGAAATCGTGTTAAAAGTTCAAAAGTTGTCAAAACCGCAGGGCAAACAAAATAATTGAAATACATACACCCGCTTTGTCTTCGGTTCCTTCCTTCCTCTCTCATTCCCCGGTCCACATCTATCTCCAGCATATAGTTGTGTAGAATTACAGTTTGTAGTTATGCTTGGGGAAAATGTAACTACTAATGTATGTAAGTGTGTCTGTCTGTCTGTCGGTGTGGCACTCATTCGTCCGCCTACAACTATCGGAATGACAACAACGAAATACCAACGATGCTAGCCAGAATTCTACAACAACCACTAGCATCACTTCGCTTTGAAATATACTTACATATGTATGTGTCTTTGTACACTCGTACGTACAAACAGAACTATTTTAATTATTTATGCAAAGTACAGCAAAAGAACTAGAAGGCGAAGAAGAAGACTTCGAAGTAGATGATGGAGAATTTAATGAAACGTTAAATGAAATGAAATCATTTCTCTCGTTGCACTTAAACGCTGTGTCGATGATATGCCGCCCGCCGTTTGGCATTTCTGCCACAGCGTCATCATAAGCCATATGGTATTCATGGCATTCAACAACAACAACCACCAACTTTGAAATGTTGTTGGTTTTCAGTATTCGACATATGTCTGGATTATAATGTCCTACTCGGTGTGTGTGTGTGTACAGCTTCTAATTACACCTAAACAAACATAAACATAGCCTTAAATCAAATACTTACTGCCCAGTGAACCTAGTCGTGGGTGAGTGATCACGATCTTAGAAGTTTGTCAGGAGAAAACTATTTGAATAGAGCCATTGTAGATAAGCACAGGGCCAGAACCTAATCACAGGAAACCAGGGAGACTTTCTAGGCGAATATAAGTACCAGGAAGTCTTTAAAAACGAGTTGGAGAGTCATAGTCTTTTAAGACAAGCTAAGGGGCATTTTGCCTTCTTAGACAAACTGAAGGGCCTGGGAGCCTTCTTATGCATATAATTTAAGGATTTCGAAGTATTTTTAGACTAACTGAAGGACCAGGAAATATTTCTAAACTAGCCGAAGGACCTGATAGTATTCTAAGATGAACTGAATGACCAGAAAGTTGAACTGGAAGAGCTTAAAGGCAGTCTTGTTAGATGTATTGAAGGGCCAGCTGGAGTCTTCTCAGACAAACTGAAGTTCCAAGAAATATTACTAAAAAAGCGGAAGGTCCTGATAGTCTTTTAAGATGAACTGAAGTACCTCAAAGACTTCTCGGAATAACTGCAAAACCTGGAAAATTTTCTAGACCAGCTGAAGGTCTTGGAACGTGGTTTTCCAAATTAGTGGACTTGCGCACAAGACCGACGCGCTTGGAAATCTTTTTTAAGCTCGGCTTATGGAACAACCATTCTGTAACAAGCCAGCTAAGTAAGTAAGAAGGGCTTGGTACCCTTTTTGGGCGAACTGAAGGGTCTGGGAGTTTTATTGAAGAGCTAAACTATCAATAAGTCGTCATGGAGCTGAAGGGCTTTTTTATATAAGTACTGAACCGCCATTGGAAGGGGCATCCAGGTCCTTCTTGATCAAACTGACTCTTCAGAACAGAACAGGAAGTATTTCTAGGCGACATGAAGATCCAGGGAATTTTGTTTGACGAACTTAAAGAGATTCTCTATAGACGAGCAGAAGGGAGATCCTATATACGATCATATGGATACTCCATGTATCTATATCTGACCTAAATGGAGACGACATATAGACAAGCTGAAGGAAGTATCTACAGAGGACATTAATGACGTTTCGAAAGGCGACCTAAATTGAGTCTTAATGGACGTCCTGAAGGGAGTCTCTATGGACGACCTGAAGGGAGTCTCTGTTGACGAATTGAAGGGAGTCTCTATAGTCCGAATGAAGGGAGCCTCTATAGACGACCTGAAGAAAGGCCCTATAGACGTCCTGAATGGAGGCTCTATAGAAGAGCCTAAGGGAGTCTTTATAGACGGCTTAAATGAAGTCTCTATAAACGGCCTTAAGGAAGTATCTATAGACGAGCTATAGGGAGTTCTTATAGACGACCTGAAGACCTCTATAGATTACCTAAATGGTGTCTCTATACACGAGTGAAATGGAGTCTCCATAGTTGATCTGAAGAGGATTTCTATAGACTACTTTAAGGCCCATATAGATGACCTAAATGGAGTCACTATGTACTACCGAAATGGAGTCTACATAGACGATCTGAAGGAAATCTCCATAGACGGCCTGAAGGGAGTTTCTATAGAAGAGCTGCAGAGAATCTTTATATGGACCTGAAGAGAGACTCAATAGATGGCTACCTGTTCTCTATGGAGGGGCAAAAATGAGTCTCTATAGACCTCAAGGAATTATTTATAGACGAATTGAAGGAAGTCTCTATAGTGGACTTAAAGGAAGTCTCTATAGACGAGCTAAAGGGAGTTCCTATGGACGACCTTAAGACTTCTATAGATTACCTAAATGGGGTCTCTATACACGAGTGAAATGGAGTCTCCATAGTTGATCTGAAGAGGATTTCTATAGACTACTTTAAGGCCCATATAGATGACCTAAATGGAGTGACTATGCACGACCGAAATGAAGTCTTCATAGACGACCTGAAGGGAGTTTCTATAGACGAGTTGCAGAGAATCTTTATATGGACATGAAGAGGGACTCAATAGATGACTACCTTTATGTTCTCTATGGAGGGCCAAAAATGAGTCTCTATAGACCTGAAGGAAGTATTTATAGACGACTTGAAGGAAGTCTCTATAGAGGACTTAAAGGAAGTCTCTATAGAGGACCTGAAGGAAGTCTCAACAAATGTAAATCGAAGGGTGTCTAAACATATGTTATGTAGGGACAGGGAGTCATAGACAGGTTGAAGGGCCAAGGAGTCTTTTCTAGTCCAGCTGAAGAGCCTGAAAGTTTTCTTGGTATTAAAAGAAGAAGAGCCTGGTAGTCACCTTAAAACAGCTGAAAGTCCTAGACTATCTACAATGCCTATGAAGCTACAAGGCCTATGAACTGGAACTGAACGGTCAAGAAGCATTCTTAAAGGCTAGATTGTCTTTTAAGAATAAGATTTCCTAAACGAGCTAAAGAAATAGAGGAAGATCTTGGATTTACTCTAAGACTAGCTGATGTAGTGTAAAACATCTCAAGTCCATATGAAAGCTTGGTAGTGATCTTAGAGAAGCTGCGAGATGATATTGACGATGAAGTAAGTTTTTAGACGAATAGGGGACCATCGAGATATCTTCGACGAATTAAGTTTGTTAGATGAAATGAAGGAGCATGAAGTTTTTTAACTTATTTAAAGGATCAGGAAGTCTACATAGACCTGTTGAAGTCCCTGAGAATCTGTTTATGCCGACTGATGGATTTAATATTTATTAAACACCAGGAAGGTATTATTATTTAAAAATGATTTTAATTGAGACCACGAAATGTTATCTGGGAAATTTCCCAAATACACACTCTCTTACTTACACACACATTAGCACATATATGTATTTGCACATTAATAGGTAACAAGCTAAAGACCAGCTTTGAGCGTTAAACATTTTGATAGACTTTGCATAATGTCATATTTAATTTGTGTGACTCAGCGAGTGTGTCAATCAGTCAGTTAGCCACTACGACAGCCAGACAGTCATTGAAATTAAATCCGACAACCATAAACTAAAAATAGTTAAATTTGTTGTTTCATTGTTTGTATTTGTTTAATTTATTTATCGGGCCATTCATCCATTTTATTCAAAGGGAATAAAATTCATTCAATTTATTGCTGCAGTTAATTGAATTTTTTGTATTCACTTTTACCACAAGTTTTTTTATTATTATTGGTGAAAATTTATTTTCCCTGGTTGTCGGAGAAAAACGTTTTAGTTTTTATTCAGTTTTCCATTCAAACTGGCTGAACAAAAACGAAAAAAAACTTTTAATCGATTTTATTTCTGCACCGCCACATACTCGTACTCGCCGATTCATCTAATTCCCCCAACAAAATTTATGGCTTTTTAATATTTTATGTTAATCAGTAATAATTGTGGTCCATAAAAAAATGCAGAAAACAAACAAACGTGGTCCACTTTTGTGGGAGAATGTTCCATGGTTCAAAGTGTGGGGGCTGACGCTAGCCAGCAAGTACTTTTTAGTTATAATTAATGGCATTTTTACAGTCAACCAAAAACACTAAAAAATAAGCGCCGCATTACCCAGGACTAGCAAATAAAAACACAATAAATAAATAAGTTTTATGTAAACCGAAAAGGACAAACGAACGAGCGAGCCAGCGAACAAACCAAAAAACCGCTGGCCTTTGTGTGCAGGTGTAAATGGTTTCAGTTGTTTTTTATGGGTTTCGAATTGCAACTTTAATGGCCGAATGTTCAACTTAATTTGCCATTAAAGTCCCAAAGTTAATCAGAATGTTTTGCGGAGGGCGAGAACGATTTAAATTTTGTGCAATAAAAATATATCGTTTTTTGTTCGGGGTGTCCATTAATAATAATGACAGGTCGATCGGTTTATGGCATAATCTGTAGATATTTTACGGTTTTTGTTTTTCGCTGGCTCAAAAAAATAGCAACTTTTTATGGACAATGTTCTGTATGGGAGTGATATGGTGCGAAATGAGTCTCTAGCTGAAATTTAGGATCTTTAAATGCAACTAAAGCTCAGAATGTGTTTTCGACATACTGGATATCAGCACATCGTTTTGGCGACTAATGAAAAAGGAATCTATATAGATTCTCTGGTTCATCTAATCTTTTCTTATTTTCCTATGTATATTTTGGATCCTTGGCTCCCTAGCAACAAATATGACTTTGGAAATTCTATAGATTTTTTCTGAACTCAGTATATGCTCAAATCACTTTTTTGGGTTTTTGGGCTCTCTGTGAGCTTCATAGATTTGTGGGCTTTAAAACAGTTCTATAGATATTGTCCTGACCACTCTTTTAAGCAATCAATGGATTCCTTAAAAAATCTAAGTCTTCTTTTGGTTGAGCCGAAAAGAAGGCTTTTATTTTTTATGGAGTATAGAAACTTTTTGAGTCCAAATTCTATAGAAATTTTCGTGCGTCCTCATTTCTACTCACCATATTTTTTTAGCCAATTTTGGTCTCAACAGGTTTGTGTAGAAATTATCTGAGTCTTTCCATGGGTCTGGGTCAAAAAGTTTCAATAAAGATACCTGCCATAGGATCTATAGATTTCTTTGGAAAATTGTGCTTGCCTACACAAAAGGCCCCCTCTAGTAGGACCGAAAAAAACTTTTAAAGTCTATACCCTAAGAAAAATAAAAGTCTATACCCTAAGAAAAATATTTTTAAAAAATCTACGCCTTACTGGACCTTTAGAAAAATATTTTTAAAAAATCTACGCCTTACTGGACCTTTAGAAAAATATTTTTAAAAAATCTACGCCTTACTGGACCTTTAGAAAAATATTTTTAAAAAATCTACGCCTTACTGGACCTTTAGAAAAATATTTTTAAAAAATCTACGCCTTACTGGACCTTTAGAAAAATATTTTTAAAAAATCTACGCCTTACTGGACCTTTAGAAAAATATTTTTAAAAAATCTACGCCTTACTGGACCTTTAGAAAAATATTTTTAAAAAATCTACGCCTTACTGGACCTTTAGAAAAATATTTCTAAAAAAATCTACGCCTTACTGGACCTTTAGAAAAATATTTTTAAAAAATCTACGCCTTACTGGACCTTTAGAAAAATATTTTTAAAAAATCTACGCCTTACTGGACCTTGAGAAATATATATATATATATTTATTAAATCTACGCATTGTTGGGCCTACACAGACTACTAGGTTCAACAGGTCCCCTCTAGTTGGGTCGACAAGGAAAAAAAATTATTTAAAAATCTACGCCTTTTTGGTGATCCTTGAAAAATATAAATTAAAAATCTACGTCTTCCGTTCGTCTATAAATACTCCCTTCAGAAGCTGGCTTCTGAGACTCTCTTTAGCTCGTATGTAGAGACTCCCTTTAGCTCGACTATAGAGACTCCCTTCAGCTCGTGTGTATATACTCCCTCTAGTTTGTCTATAGAGACTTGCTTCAGCTTGTCTATAAAGATTTCCTCAGCTCGTCCATAGGGACTCTTTTCCCCTCGTCCATAAATACTTCCTCCTTCTCCTCCATAAATAATCCTTCCATTAAGACTCCCTTCAAATCGTCTATAAAGATTTCCTCTCACTTCCCTTTCTTGGATTTCATCTGACCTCATGTGTTATCCTTTAAATAGGCACAACAACAACAACAAAACAGCAACACTATCAACAATGTGTTTGCTGTAATGAAGACGACTATGATGCCCATTTCAGCTTAATGGACTGAGGAAAATTAATTTCCTTTATACCATCATTACGACTTATACGGCTTAACATACATCCTACCCCCTTCCCGTCCTTTACATACTGACATATATATATTTCGTTATAACACATCTAGTGTTACTTAACTGGACTTTATCATGTCCTTAATTGTCGTAAAACCCCAAAAATATTTCCATGGTGGTTGGTTGGTTGGCTGGCTGGATTGCATTCAAAGTTAATTGATTGGAAATATAACAATCTATGCAGATATAATTCTGTGTGTGTATGTGGGTGTAAAAGGCAGAGGATATTCATTTACTATTTAAACCAAACATCCATCCCTATGGTCATTTATCATCATCGACAATGGGAAACCACAGCGGTAATAATTGCCAAAAAAAAGAAAAAAACAACAACCAAATTTGCTGCCTCAAAATTTTATAGTTTGACCAGCAAAACCTTGTTCCACATTTTCCACACCATTTCATCCCGGCTGCAGGCCATCATCATTCCTAATACCCTTGGGTATGTTTGACAAAAAATCCATTTCATCGGATATTATATTTTTATTTGACATGAATTCAAAATTAAATAACCAAAAATTCCAAATTGTGTAATTCCCTGAACCGATAACCACCAATGTGAGGCAGAGCGATAACCAATCACCACCGTGACACGAATCACCGAACATTGAACATCTGTAAACAGGTATTGTTGTTAGCTGTCGTGCCATATGGCAAATTGTTGTTTGTATTATGACAGCGGCAATTGTTGTGTATGTGTGTGTCTGTTTACACATACATACATACACATGTATCACATATGTTTTGTGTATTTAAAATACATATGAATAATGGGCAAACAACAAAAACAAAACATAAACCTCATCAGGAACAATAATAATATTAAAATGATAATACCAACAACAACAGCGGCTAAAAACAATACCAATTTAAGTTTGGTAAAATATTTACAATTCCAAACAAAAACAACAACAACGTCAACAAAACTTTGTGTTTAAAAATGTCACGCCTCTCTTGGTCTTGCTAATAATAAAATGTTTTTTTTTTGCTGTTTTTGTTTTTTTAATTCGCAAAGTAAATATAAATGAATATATTTGCTGTGATTCACACAAACACACACACACGTATACACATGCGTGTGTCATATGTGTATATCCTTATTCTGCTTTTCCTGGAAATATTCAATCGCACACACACTCGCATATGCATAGTTGACATGCACACACACCCAGACAGACAGAGACACTGCCATGGCTATACCACAACAAACTCTTTGAACGTGCCGTTCGGTTAAAAACCAATTGAGTTTTTCTTTTTTTGCACACACTTTTAAATTTCTACCCAATTTTGGAATATTATTTCAATATAAAAAGTTAATTAATTTTGCGTTTTGTAAATTATAAAATCATGTATGGCATTCGGGCATCACATATGGTAATGATGGTGTTTTTTTTGTATTTATCGTTGATGGATATTAGGGTGGATGGGGAAAAATTGGAACGAAATAAAATGAAAGGATATAAAGGAGATTATTATTTGAAAGGAGTACCGATAGACGAGCTGAAGGGAGTCTTTATAGAAGAGCTCAATGGAGTCTTTATAGAAGAGCTCAAGGGAGTCTCTACAGACGAGTTGAAGAGCCAGAGATTTTTATAGAGGCCAGGGGGTCCTTATATGCGAGCTGAAGGGTCAGCGAGTCTTTATAGATGAGCTTAATTATAAGAATATTGTTCAAGGCTTATATAAAGCGTGGATTTTAAAATAATATATATTTTTAATGGCCAAGAAGGCGTAGATTTTTTTAAATAATACATTTTTTTCAAAAAATATTAAAAAATAAAATATTTTTTCAATGACCAAGATGGCGTAGATTTTTATATAATATATTTTCAAGGATCAACGAAGCTTAGTTTTTTAAGGGAACCCCCCCATTCTCGATTTTAATTTTTCAAGATTTTCAATGGGCTGGTAAATGAATACAAATGCTTGTTAAGGTTTGTAACTGTGCACATATATAATTGAAGATTTAAAAGAGAAGAAAAATAATTTACAAAAAAATTTTGTTATTGTTTTGTTGTTGTTTTTTGTAATTAAAGAAAAGTCCTTATTTTTGATGGCGGGCATGATAACTCCTCACTGGAACATCGGAATCCGAAAATTCCAACGGTGTTAGAAAGAATACATGTCTGGCTCTCGTATGAACTAGGATTATTGACTTCGCTATAAAATTAACAAAATGGTGGACCTTTGAAAAAATATTTTTGGAAAATCGCCGATTTTTTACCAAAAACCAAGTTAAAAAATAAGGACGATCTTCATATTGGCTTTATCCTGAAGTTCATAGAGAGCTATACACTAGAGAAACGTTGCAAAATTTGGAACCGATTGGATTATTAGTTTTTGAAGGCTTATATAAAGCAAAAAAATTTTAAGAATAACGCTTTTTTTGAGGGCCCTTCAGCCGTCATTGATTTAAATAATATATCTTCAAGAGTTCTTGAGGTTTTCACTTGAAATTTTGTAGATTTCTAAATAAAGCAAAAAAGAGATCCAACAAGGATCTTGAAAAAAGATTAAGATCTAAGGTATAGATTTTTAAAAAATATTTTTTTCAATGCCAACAAGGCGTAGATTTTTTAAATATTCTTCAAGAACAACAGGCGTAGATTTATAAAAAATATTTTTTAAAGATCCAACAAGGCGTAGATTTCTAAAAAAATATTTTTTTAAAGATCCAACAAGGCGCAGATTTTTCAATATTTTTCAAGGACAACAAGGCGCAGATTTTTCAATATTTTTCAAGGACAACAAAGCGTAGATTTTTAAAAAAAAATTTTGGGATCCGACAAGATGTAGAATTTTTATAAAATATTATATTTTCAAGGAAATTTTTAAAAAATATTTTTTTCAATGCCAACAAGGCGTAGATTTTAAAATATTTTTTCAAGGACAACAAGGTGTAGATTTTTAAATATTTTTTAAGAATCCGACAAGATGTAGAATTTTTATAAAATATTATATTTTTAAACCCTACAACTATGCTATGCGAAATATTGGTCCTAGACCCACCTTTAATTATACCAATCGTTATATCTCGACTAGCTGATCGTCTAGATCGACATGTGTGTCCGTCCGTCCGTCTGTCCATTATAATTTGTAAACACGATATAGGCCACATTTATGGACTAATCTTCACGAAATTTTGCACGTAGAATCGTGTAGGATTTTGCATGTAGATCGGTTAATATTTAAGAAAATGAAATAGACCAACAACTTTACTTTACTTTAAGACCCGAGAATATCCAAGAAGAGTGGTTGACCTTTAAATTGATACCGATTATATCGTCGAATGTACTCCGATGTGGGAGTTACAATTGAATATTTACAGGTGCTTACGTATTCAGATATTATTAAGTAAACTATTACAACACTGGAGGGCGGAAATATAGCGCTGATCGCTTTGGAATGTTCTATAGGTTTTAGTTATGGTCAGGGAAAACGCCTATAATTTTCGGTGATGACCACATACACAATTTTTGGAGTCGATTTATAGGCCACAAGCCGAACATCACAACAAAACCCACGGTAAAGAGAATCTGAACAAGTAATTAGAAGGGCTGTACTGAATATTGGGAATATTTGGAAAATATGGCAGTGTAAGGAAGAGGTGCTGTCGATCTCTAATCGGTGAAGAGGGTGCAAATATCCCGAAATATTGCCCAGGCTCGAAATAAACATCCGCAGAAATTTAGAGTTCCATGGTAGTTGTGTAGTGTATCGTATGGTCGGCCCCGTCCGACTACACATCTCCGCTCACTGGCTTTTAAATAATAATTTTTCAAGATATAACAAGACGTAGATTTTTTTCAAATTATAAGAATTTTGAAAATATATTTTTTGGCAATGAACTATTCTTAATCCTGAATGTAAAAAATCTCTGAAGAAATGTCTGCTGTTACCTTGAACAGTATCTCTCCTTGATGTCTTCTGGGTAAAATTTGCAAATATGTCCAACTAGACAAACTCTAATGTATTAAAGTAATTATATACATATTTGTATCTTGTTCGTATCATATATTTCTCTCTGCATGTATATGTGTCAGTGTATCACATATGGGTGTGTGTATCTATGCCTGTGTGTTTGCAAACGAATCTGTTCTGAGGTTTGCTGTATCAGTTTATAATTGCAATAAAAATATTCCTCTAAATGTTGCTCGTTATAAACTGTATGCATATGACTGTGTGTGTGTATATCCATGTCCGTCCGAACAATATGCCCGTCTAGTTGTATGTAAATTGAACACATGATAATGTTGATATTATAATAATTTGGTAACATTGTGATTTTTTGTAAACAAGAGCAAAACTACATATAAATATATATTCTAAAATATGAATATGCATAAACGACACATACACACACACTCACAGACATCCGTACATGATTTTGGAAATATCTAAATGCCATAGATATCGGACATGTATCCATTGCCCAAAACATGTGTATATATCTATTTGGAGATTATTGTGTTGGCAACTCTGTGTGTGTGTGTGCCTGAGTGTCTGATATCCACATAGGAGCAATGGTGATCTGTTTAAAATTTTTAACGATAGAAAATCTCTTTTTAAACTAATTTCCATATTTTGTTAAAACATGTGTGTGTGTATGTTACATACACACACATGGATACACATATTCTCATGCAATTATTTTTATTTGCTAAATAAATTGGCTCAAAACTTATAATATCACCGCCATGGACAATGAATTCAATTGCTTTTTGAAAATTACACTCAGGTGGTAGGATACATGATTAGATCGAATATTGTTTATCTGGACGACAGTGATTTTGCAAAAATATATTATAAACAAATAGCAGTAATAGTAACTATATTTTTTCTATACAGAGGAGGATTATTTTGCAAATAAAGTATCAAGAGAGGCAATATTAATTACAAAATTATTTTAGAACAACAAAGGAGTGGAATTTTTAATGAATATTTTTTCAGGGACCCATACAAGGCGTGGATTTTTTAAAAATATATTTTCAGAGACCTATACAAGGCGTGGATCTTTAATATTTTTTTAAAGACTTGTTAAAAATTTTTTTTCAGGCTCAAACAAGGCGTGGATTTTTTAAAAATATTTGTTTTTGTTTTTTTTCAAATAGTTACCATATGCGTGGATTTTTTTTTAAATATTTTTTTTAGGCGTGGATTTTTTTTTTTTAAATCCATATGCGTGGATTTTTTTTAATATTTTTCAAAGAGTTACCATAGGCGTGGATTTTTTTTATATATTTTTCAAAGAGTTACCATAGGCGTGGATTTTTTTAAATATTTTTCAAAGAGTTACCATACCATAGTCGTGGATTTTTATACCCTACACAACTATGTTGTCATGGTATTATAGCTTTGTGCAGTCCCAAGAGTTTGCAACGCCGCGAAATGTTGGTCCTTAGTATACCGATCGTCATATCTCGACTAGCTGAGTCGATCTAAACATGTGTGTCCGTCCATCCGTCTGTCCATTATAATTTGTAAACACGATACAGGCCACAGTTATGGACCAATCTTCACGAAATTTTGTTTTTGGTAAAGATCGATTAATATTTAGGGGATGAAATTGGCCCAAAACTTTATTTTTGTCTGTTTTTCTGGTCGCTACAGAGGCCACAATTATGGCTCAAACATCTTGAAAATTTTCATGGAAAAGGGTATCGGGCCAAAGAATAAGAATGACTGTTTTGATAAAGATCGGTGAATATTTAGCGGGTCAAATGAATCCTGACTTTTGTGTGAAAAATTAAAAAATTTGTACTCTATAGCATATATTTTTACCCCTGAAGGACATAGACCCGAGAAATTGATAATATATCCAAGAGGTTGACCTTTAAATTGATACCAATTATATTGTCGTATGTACTCGGATGTGGGAGTTACACTTAAATATTTACAAGTGCTAACGTATTCATATATTATTTAGTAACCCATTACCACACTAGAGAGCGGAAATATAGCGCTGATCGCTTTGCAATGTGGTGATCAGATAATAATTCGAGTCGATCTGTAAACCACAATTGAACACAACCCACGGAGAAGGGAATTTGGACAATTAATTAGAAGGGCAGTACTGAACATTAGAAATGTTTGTTGACCTCTAGTCGGTCACGAGGGTGCAAGTATCGCGAAATATTGCCCAAGCTCAGAATATAGAACCACACAAAGTTGGATTTTCGTGGAAGTTGTGTAGGGTATCATATGGTGGGCCCCGTCCGACTATACTGCTCCGCACACTGGTTTAAATATTTTTTGGAAGAGTTACCATAGTCGTGGGTTTTTTAAATATTTTTCAAGGAGTTGCCATTGGCATGGATTTTTTTTAATAGTTTTTCAAAGAGTGGATTTTTTTTTTAATATTTTTTCTGGAAAAATATTCCATGACCCTAAAAGGTTGGAAAGGTTGGATTTTAAATTTCTCAAAAATTATTTTTGTATCTTTCCAATTTTCAATTCTTATCCCTACTTCTAGTTACACAACATAAGTTCATATAACAAAATTTAATCTCAATGTGAAAAGGAGGCATTTAATACATTGTGCTCGGCTTAGGATTTTCAAACTAACTTTAAAATCGCAATAGCAACAACAGATCATATTTTTCCACAAAAAACGGCATTGTGTAAAATCGAACATATTGTGGGCTATTTGTTCGACAAATATTATATGCTTCCAACTAACTTCTATTCTTTTCTTTTTTTTGTGCTTAAATCTCACTCTTAACAACAAAATATTGGATAAATGCTGCAACAAAAAAATTAAGAATTTTTTAGAAAAAAAAAAACAGCAATATCATATAAAGCTTTTTCCGTAACATGGTTTTTATTGCAAGAGTTGTTGTTGCTTTTTTGCAGCTTTCTTTTGAAGTTAGCCAACAATGCTTTGCTACACGAAAGCGCTGTTTTTATAATAACCAGGAATAGAAACAAAAAAAATAAAATATAGGAAAAAATGAAAAACAATAACCAGGACTAGAGGAAATAGGAAACCTAGACAACAACAACAACAACAAAACTATTGCATTTTTGTAATTGTAACGGATGTGCAAATGAATGTATTCTGATTGGTTGCTTTGCTTGCTCGATTGTTGTTTTTGTTGTTGCTGCTATTTGCCTGTTAGCTTTGTCTATCGCTGTTGAAACTAAATATGAAATCATTGAAATACAAAACGATAAAAATATATCGTATCTATCGTACCATTGTCCACCACCACTAACTCCCCTGACAACCTAAATAACGTTTAGAACACACATACACACTACCTGCTACATACAAAAATGTATGTCATTGATTCGAACAATTGCCACAAGCTAGCCAGTGTTCAGTGTCCAATGTCCGAACGTAAAACACCGCTGTTGTTGGGACATTAATTCGATGATTACAAAAGGATATTTAATATGCAATTTTTCATTGTCTCTGCATTGTGCTTTGGTATGTGTCTCTATGTGTGTGTGTGTGTTTTACTCAAATAAACTAACACAAATATCCAATTATGGTCACACGACACACGCACACCGTCACACACACACACAGCAATTATTTAGCTACTACTACACGAGTCCATTGTTCATTTTATTTCATTGGAAAACAATGCAGGGTAATGGATAAAAATGTGTAAATCTCAGCGATTTTGGATATTTAAAATTAAAAACAAATACTAAAAATATGAGGAAAATAATGAGCAGAAGTGTAAGGAGAACGATGATCATCCCTACACTAACGAAAAAAAAATAATAATCCTAAACATGGATTTTTCAAAACTATACTTTCAAGGATTATAAAGAGGCGCGGATTTTTTAAAATAGTTTTTCAAGGATCATAAACAGTCGTGGATTTTTTTTTTAAAATTATTTTTCAAAGATCATAAAAACGCGTGGATTTTCTGGATCTTTAAAAATATGTTTCAAGGACCATAAACACGCGTGGATTTTTTTAAAAATAATAATAAATGCAAGGTCCTAACGAGGCTTGAATTTTTTAAAATATTTTTTCAAGGCCCAAACAAGGCGAGGATTTTTTTTAAAATATTTGTTCAAGCTTCTAACAAGGCGTGAATTTTTTAAAGTATTTTTTAAGTCCCAAATAAGAAGTGGATTTTTTAAAATATTTTTCAAGGTCCAAATAAGAAGTGGATTTTTTAAAATATTTTTCAAGGCCCAAACAATGCGTAGATTTTTAAAATATTATTTTGAAAGGCCCAAAAAATTCGCGGATTTTTTTCAAGACCTAAATACCCTACAGAGTTGTAAATATTGGTCCCAGACCCACCTTTAAGTATACCGATCGTCATATTTCGACTAGCTGAGTCGATCTAGACATGTGTGTCCGCTCGCCCGTCTGTCCATTATAATTTGTAAACACGATACAGTCCACAGTTATGGACAAATCTTCATGAAATTTTGTACGTAGGATGGGTTCTGGTCAATGAAGACCCCTATTGTTTTTGGTAAAGATCGATTTATATTTAGGGAATGAAATGGATCAAATACTTAATTTTTGTCGGTTATGGTCCGAACATCGTGAAATTTTACATGGAGAAGGGGATCGGGCCAAAGATTATGGACCAATCTTCACGAAATTTTGTATATAGGATGTGTTCTGGTCAATGAAGACCCTTATTGTTTTGGGGAAAGATCGGTTAATATTTAGGGAATGAAATGGATTTAATACTTAATTTTTGTCGGTTATGGTCCGAACATCGTGCAATTTTACATGGAGAAGGGCCAAAGAATAGGCATGCCTGTTTTGAGATCGTTCAATATTTTGCGGGACAAATGGACCCTGACTTTTGTGTGAAATATTACAAATTTTTTTCTGGTCGCTCCAGAGGCCGCGGTTATGGTCCGAACATCGTAAAATTTTACATGGAGAAGGGGATCGGACCAAAGAATAAGCATGCCTGTTTTGAGATCGGTCAATATTTTGCGGGTCAAATGGACCCTGACTTTTGTGGGAAAAATTAAATTTTTTTTCTGGTCGCTCCAGAGGCCGCGGTTATGGTCCAAACATCGTAAAATTTTACATGGAGAAGGGGATCGGACCAAAGAATAAGCATGCCTGTTTTGATAAAGATAGGTCAATATTTTGCGGGTCATTTACGGGAGTGTATACTTGCTCCTGAAGGACATATATCCGAGAAGTTTTTAGTATATCCAAGAGGAGTTGTTGACCATCAAATTTATTCCAATTATATGGCTGTATGTCCTCTGATGTGGGATTTATGCGTAATTAGGTAAAGGCGACTATGTGCATAGTATAACTATGACTCCACTAGAGGACGGAAATGTAACGCTGATCGCTTTGAAATTGTACATGAAGTTCCGATTATGGTCAAGGACGACGATGAAGTTGAGATTTCATTCAGGGCGTGCAATGAACCGAAAACTTTAATTTTGTAAGATTTACTAGTTGCTCTAGAGGCAGAATATAGAACCGCAGAAAGTTTGCTTTTCGTGGCAGTTGTGTAGGGTATCATATGGTCGGTCCCGTCCGACTGTACTGATCCGTTCACTGGTTTAAAAAAATTTTTTAAAGGCTCTTCAAACAAGTCATGGATTTTTTAAAAATAGTTTTTTCAGGGCTCAAACAAGGTGTAGATTTTATAAAAATATTCTTCAAGACCCACACAAGGATTGGCTTTCTCTAAAATGTTTGTAAGGCTTAAACAAGGTGTAAATGTTTAATAATATTTTTCAAGGTTTGAAAAGGCGAGGAGTTTTTAAAAATATTAATTTGTAAAATGCGAAGATTTTTTCAAAATATTTGTTTGTAAAATGTCTGGATTTTTTTAAATATGTTTGTGAAGGTTCAACCATGTGTGGATTTAATTTTTCAAAGACCATATGGGAAATTACAAAATTCTTTTAAAATTCCATTAAAAAAATTTTGAAAATTTTTTTTGCGAGCACATTTATGATTTTTGGTACATAGGTTAAGAAAAATATGCTGATTCGAAATCTGTTCGCGTTCACAAATTCGGATGCTGCGCACAAAAGTTATAGCGGTTTTAAATCTTGTATTTCAAATATATATTAAATGGATTCCTATTCGTTGTAATTCGCGAATTTCTTCACAAATGCTTAAACACCATTGTTTTCTTTGCATACTAGTCAAATCACACTGAAATACGGTTTAATAGTCGCGAAAAACAAATAGAAACATGAAGATATCGGAAAATAAAATAAATTAATTTTTGAATTAAAACTATTTTTTTTTTTTTTTTTTGAATTTTCGATTTTTTTAGTATGGTTAAGAGGATACGGTTTTGCCTTAATCTTCTAAAATATACGACGCTTTCTTCTGCAAATTCTTTTAGATGATTGTTAAATATCGGCAGATTCATCTGATAAGAGTTTCGACGTCATTAATGGCTAAATATATTGCATTTACAATACATAAAAATGATCAATATTGAAAAGCTTGCAATTCGCGAATTAATTGAAATCAGTTGATGCGCATGCGATTTTCGTATAAACCGAATCAATGTCTTTCAATAATTATTAATTTTTCAATGTTTAATTTAGCGGTCAAAGTGTGCCACTCGATGCACTTTACTATGCAAAAACCCTAAAAATGGCTAAAAATCACGCAACGTGCATACGATTTTTATGCGCATCCGATTTTAGTAATCTCCTATGAAAATACGCAAAAGGACACCTATTTTAAAAGGATCGGTTAAGAACCGCGGATGTGCCTCCACAATCAATTTTGGATAAAATACGCATATTATTCGCGTATCGATGTATTTTTGACCTATTTCCACGCAGATTCGCGAATTTGACAATACAAGCATAAATGCATGTAAAATTAATTCGAAGAAAACCGCGATTATTTACGCGAATTTGTCAAAATAAGTTTTTGCAGTTTTTCCCACATTCAAGGTACCTATATCCGCCGTTTTAATGGGCGGAATTGAACATGGATGGGCTCATTAGATCCGGCACGTAAAAAAACTAAAATCACGCGGGGTTCCACGGAATTTGAATGGACTTTCTTAATTTTAGACTAAAAAAATATGTTTTTTATAAAAATTTACGCACTAAATTTTCGTCTTTGGAACCCAATTGCAAAGAAGCTACAGTGAGCACATTCATGAGATATACACTAAACGAAGCAGAATCACGAGTTCTACGATCCTATAATTAGTTTATTCTATTGTCTGGATGCGCATCCTAATTATAAGAAAAATTCAAAAAACACCGAAAATCCGGCTTCAAAATGTCAGCATCCATTTTGGGTGGATGCAGTGATTATATCGAAAAATCATACATTAGAACCATATTGTCCATGGGGTATTCTGCAACTTAGTCACTGATCACATGTGTGTGCGTTGTGTAGTTTAGCCACAAATCGGGAACGAACACAAAAAACTCGTTGGCTTCAACACATTTTCACCCATTTTTTTACATTACCACCATCACAGCTTCCACGCAACTTATTATTTATTACCAATATTTCAAGATTTTGACAAGAACACTTCATTTTATAGAATTGAATTTAAATTTTATGCAATATGTTCATATTTCGCGAGTTATAACCTTGCAAACCTCAGCTTCAAGGAATTTAAAAGATTTTTGTAATTTCCCATATATAGGCTCCATAAATGAGCCTACATTTTTTTTAATTAATAAAATGTTATTAATAATATCTGATTGTACTCCTGTAGGGTACAACAACTATCCAAAATGAAAACTCTGCGAAAATGTTGTGTTAAAAATCTGTAATTTTGGAACAATAATAAATCACCATTGTTCGAATGATGGCAGCGGGTACAACAAAATACATGTACTCATTTTTAAAACTCACCAACATATATACATACACATACATATATGCGTTACACATACACACACACAAATGTTGCTGTGTATAGACAATAAATTTTACCTTTCATTATTTCTTTAAATATAAATGTTATCCTAGGTAGGAGAGGCCGCAAGCGATATATGAAACTTTGTGTGTGTGTGTGTGCTTGTGTAACGTAAGCTTTGCTCATTTTTCAGCATTTAACCAACCAACCAGCCAAGGCAGGCAGTCAACCTGCCATTCCACCCACGAAACCCGGCGAACCGACCGACCACCCGTCCGACCCACCGACCAAGCAACCGATACAATGGCATAAAGCCTTTAAAACCGCAATAAATTCTCATATAACATTAAGTACTATACTTAAATATTTCAGCAGAGTGTAAATATATGTGTGTGTGTGCGTGCGTGTTTTGTAATGTTGCTCATGTGTATGTGTGTGGCTTTGTAAGTTGCTACAAATACCACTACCACTACTATATGTGGCCGCAGTCGTTTCGTTTTCGCTTACAAGCCACACATTGTTGACTGTAAAATTACACAGCCGTGTGTGTGTAATGTAATTGTATAAATGCGTCTGATGGCGATGTGTGTGTGTGTGTGTGTGCGATTGTGTGCGTGCGTGAGTCTGTTTCCTGAATTCCTTTACAACTATTACCACAACTAGTTGTGTTGCTACTCCCAGCAGCCGTTGTTTTGAAGTCCCACCGATCGCTTTGCTATCTCTCCTTTTTAAGTGGCATAATAAATAGTAGTTGTTGTTGTTATTATTACTGTTGTTGTTGTTGCTGCTACTGCCGTTTTTAGTTATATCATGACAATATAAAACAATGAAAAATATCTACGTACAATTTAATATCCATCCATCCATCCGTTCAAGAAGACATACGCATGTGCACACACACTCACACATACACACACCAGACAACACCTTTTCTTCCTCTCGGTTCGATGCTTTGCTACAAAGGCTTGAGTAGGCCTCTTCATAAATGAACTTTAGATTCAATCAGCTGATATGGAACCCATCCACCATAAAATGTGTTGTAACTTTAGAAAGTGTGTGTGAGTGTGACACAGTGAAGATAATTTTTCAATAGATTTTTACAGGCGAACTTTAGTACACCATGATATGATGTGGTTATAGGGGAATGGAGGAAAGGGGCGAAGATACCTAATTAGGATGGGATTAAAATGTAGGCACTTCACAAAACAACGTGGATTTTAAAAATATTTGTTTAAGTTTTGAAAAAAATATTTTTAAAAATTACACGCCTCTTTTAAGCCTTGAAAAAAGGTTTTTAAAAATTACACGCCTTGAAAAAAATGGTTTTAAAAAGTACACGCCTTGTTCAAGCCTTGAAAAAAAAACATTTTTAAAAAGTACACCTGTTGAGGCCTTGAAAAAATGTTTTTATGAAGTACACGTTCTGGAAAAATGGGTTTAAAAAGTTCACGCCTTAAAAAATGTTTTAAAAAAGTACACCCATTGTTTAAGCCTTGAAAAAATATTTTTAGAGAAGCAGTATAGTCGTACGGGAACTTAAAATTTCTGCGGATGTTTATTTCGAGCCTGGGCAATATTTCGTGATATTTGCAGCACCACTTCCTTACACTGACATATTTTCCGAATATTCAGTACATCCCTTCTAATTACTTGACCAAATTCTCTTTACCGTGGGTTTCGTTGTGATGTTCGGATGTTGGGCTTGTGGCCTATAAATGGGCCGATCCTCTTCCCCTTGTAAAAATTCGCGATGTTTGGACCATAATTGAGGCCTTTGGAGCCACCAGAAAATCAGATAAAAATAAAGTTTTTGGTCCATTTCATCCCCTAAATATTAACCGATCTTTACCAAAAAACAATAGGAGTCTTCATTGGCCATAACCCATCCCTGCCTGTATCGTGTTTACAAATTATAATGGACAGACGGACGGACACATGTGTTTAGAAATATGACGATCGGTATACTTAAAGGTGGGTCTAGCACCAATATTTCGCGCCGTTACAAACTCTTGAGCTTCACAAAGCTATAACAACCTGACAACATAATTCTGTAGGGTATAAAAATTCACGCCTTGACTAGGCCTTGAAAAAATATTTTAAAACCAGTGAGCGGAGTAGTATAGTCGGACGGGGCCGACCATACGATACCCTACACAACTACCACGGAACTCTAACTTTCTGCGGAGTTTTATTCCGAGCCTATGTAATATTTCTAATATTTGCACCCTCTTTACACGGCCATATTTTCTGAATATTTCTAACATTCAGTGCAGCCCTTCTATACTTGTCCAGATTCCCTCCACCGTGGGTTGTGTTGTGTTGTTCGGTTTATAATTGTGGCCTATATATCGACTCCAAAAAACACAACAAATTAAGTTTTCAAGCAACTTCATCCCAAAATTATTATCTGATCGCCATCGAAAATTATAGGCGTTGTCCTTGACCATAATTGGAACCTCATGGAAAATTTCAAAGCGATCAGCGCTATATTTCCGTCCTCTAGTGTGGTAATGGGTTACTAATTAATATCTGAATACATAAGCTCCTGAAAATATTTACGTGTAACTCCCACATTCGAGTACATACGACTATATAATTGGTATCAATTTATAGGCCGACCACTCCTCTTGCATATAAACTTCTCGGGTCTATGTCCTTCAGGAGTATAAATATACGCTATAAAATACAAATTTTGTCATTCTTCACACAAAAGTTAGGGTCCATTTAACCCGCTAAATATTGACCGATCTTTATCAAAACAGGCATGCTTATTCTTTGGCCCGATCCCCTTCTCCGGTATTTGGGTCATAATTGCGGCCTCTGGAGCCACCAGAAAAACCGACAAAAATAACGTTTTTGGTCCATTTCATCCCCTAAATATTAACCGATCTTTACCAAAATATATTGGTCTTCATTGGCCAGAACCGATCCTACATGCAAAATTTCGTGAAGATTGGTCCACAACTGTGGCCTATATCGTGTTTACAAATTATAATAGACAGACGGACGGACGGACACACATGTCTAGATCGACTCATCTAGTAAAGATATGACGATCGGTATACCTAAAAGGTGGGTCTAGGATCAATATTTCGCGGCGTTACAAACTTTTGGGGCTGCACAAAGCTATAATACCCTGACAACATAGTTGTGTAGGGTATACAAATACAAGCTATGACTAGGCCTTGAATAAAAAAATTTAACATCGAACCCTGTCTATGATCCTTAGAAAATTTTTAAAAAATCACCTCATATTCAGACCCTAAAAATACTTTTAGAAATTAAAATTGTTTATTGTTTATCTGTCACTTTATTATTTGACATTCCCCTTTGAATACAAATCAAAATAATTAAACCCTTAAACGTTTGTCTTTTCGGTTGCTTTAATGTGTCCCCCTTTTTGATTCTAAAATATGGGAAGTGAGTCCTGACTAATTAACATTATATATTTCCTTTTAAATTATCTTTTCTATTTTTAAATGAGTTCAAAAACGACAACAACAACACAGCACAAATAGTAAAGCACTCTGACATAGTAGGTATCTCCTGTCGGATAGTGTTTTATGTATTGTTCTGTTCTGTTCAGTTCGTTGTTTATTCTGCTCGACTACTTCGGCAATTTATTACAAAAGGAAACTTATCTACCCCGGTTGGACCGAGCGACGAGAACAAAAGGTAGGAAAAGTAACTGAAGAATCGTTGGAGTGCGATGGTAGCTGTTGAGTGTTTATTGTTATCATTGTCTATGGTTATGGTCGGTCATCTCCAGTTACGGTTACTTCAGATCCGTTCCCCCTCTCCCCCTTGGTCCTAGTAATCTAACGTAAATATATCAGGATCTGTGAATTGTTTTTTATTTGTTACTGCTGGTGATGTTGCTGTGGTTTTTGTCGTTGCAATAGCGGTTTGTCGTTTTGTTTATTTATTTTTTGTTGTTGTTTTTTTTTTAACAAATGTTGCACAAATGTCATGTTACACCTTACACACACACACACACACACACTCACTACCACATACATGCGAACACACAAGTGCACACGTAGATCCATGGAGAAATACATTACTCTTCTAGAATATTAAACAAGAAAAACATTAACAATAACGAGCAACAACAGTAACAACAACAATAGAGACACCAGAAAATGTATAAAAATACGAAAACGTTTCATTTTCACCGTTTACCACAAATGCCACACTTCAGAAGCACACCGCAATTACACACACTTGTACACATGGGTATATGAATATGTGTCTGTGTGTGTGTGCGAGTCATGTATAAACATTTAAAGGAACAACGTGTAACATCGACCATTGCCATCAGAATCAGAATGGTCCGAACCAGGGGCAAAAAACACACACACACACACAATAAATGCCAACATAAAAAACGAAACAACCAAAAAACGTCCAACTGTGCGAAAAGGCGTTGACGAAAAACCATATTGCGGAGCACAATAGTGGCGAAACATAAAGCGGCGAACGAAAAAAAGCGCAACAAAAAAGCAAAACAATACAAAAAAATTGATAATTGCTAGAAGTGTATCTGTATGGCTGCCGGGCAGGCAGGTATGTATGCTGTGATCTGGCCGGTCCCTCATCGCTTGGCACTTGCCGCCTGCAGCTTCCATGCAGATTGTTGGCACTTTAAATGGTTGTTGGCTGGCTGACTGGGCGGCTATCCGGCAATCACGACAGAATCGATGACACACATTTGTTAACCCTCGCCCATTACCGTGCAACCAAAAGTTGACTCTATAATTTATAAAATCTTCTTTGCACTTTACACTTCACGTTTGCTGTGCCAAAAAAATGAAGAACGAAACAAAACGAAGGGCGATTTTTTTGCATACTGATGTCTGTTCCGTTTTGTTTTGTTTCTGGAGGGGTCTTGCGTGTTGCGTTTATTTTCGATGAGCCCTACATAATAACAGGAATGGCATTCAAATTCGTTATATATTGTTGGAAAATATAGATGAGTCGATCTAGACATGTTTGTCTGTCTGTCCATTATAATTTGAAAACACGATACAGGCCACTGTTATAGGCCAATCTTCACGAAATTTTGCTTGTAGGGTGGGTTCTGACCAATGAAGACCCCTATTATTCGGTAAAGATCGGTTAATATTTAGGGGATGAAATGAACCAAATACTTAAATTTTGTCGGTTTTTTTTACATGGAGAAGGGGATCGGGGCAAAGAGTATGCATGCCTGTTTTGATAAAGATCGGCCAATATTTAGGGGGTCAAATGGACCCTGACTTTTGTGTGAAAAATTACAATATTTGTATTCTATGGTGAATATATATTTACCCCTGAAGGACATATACCCGATAAGTTGATAGAATATCCAAGAGGAGTGGTGGATGTATCTATTCGGATGTGGAAGTTACACTTAAATGTTTACAGGTGTTTACGTATTCAGATATTATGTAGTAACACATTACCAAATTAGAGGGCGGAAATATAGCGCTGATCACTTTTTAAAAATGTCCATGAAGTTCCAATTATGGTCAAGGACAACGCCTATAATTTTCGGTGATGATCAAAGATCAAAGACGGAGATTGAAATAATATCCTCATAGTTAACGGGTGCGTATAAGTTTTTACATATATTGCGTATAAGTGCTGACGTTGTGTATACGCCCGCCCCAATATTCATAATTATTGACACGATTTCTGTGACATGTTGGAAAATATTTCAAAATGGAAGTGAACTTCTTCTTCTATTTTTTATGTTTCTCATAGACCTTAAATAGACATGTGTAGGGTATTATTTGATCAACCCATCACAGTGCAATCTCCCTTCAATAGCCAGCATCTTTACCTGATTTTCTTGGTTTGCTTTTTTCGAAATGGGTTTCCTCGGAATCTGTGTACTTTTTCTGTTTTCCATTTTTTTTACCCAACCATACCTTCCAATTGAAAGAGATGACTTCACAGTTGCGGCTGTTGTTGTTCTTTGTATTTTTTTGTGAAAATTTCTCTTCTTAATTGAATCCATTATAACGTGAACGAGAATGCCAACAACAACAGTAGCAGGAGCAGCAATTTTGCAAGTGTTCGTTTTCTGGTAGCTTGAGTTCTTTTGTTTTTGTTGTGTTTTTTTTTTGTTTGGTTAAGTGCAAAATTGTTGGTTGGTTTGCTACGGGGAAACCCTCTCATTATAACAGCAAAATCATCATTTCAGGTTGGGGAACAAGAAACCAAACCAAATCAAACCAAACCAAGAACCCAGGCAACCTGCCATCCAAACGAAAAGTCTCGATCTCTAGTTCTGCAACAACAGCAGCAACAATGGTACACTAAGTATGATGAATTTCAATTCGAATTAAAAATGACGTACTGCCACTACTCTGACTCAGCTATGGCCAAACAGGAGGAGACCCGGCAGCAGCAGGTACACTACGGAAATGAATCCTTTGTACTTCCGATGTTGTTTTCCATCTCCTTTCCCTCTTGGTGCTTTGTGCCACTCCTCTAGGGGGGCTTGTTAAATTTAAAATGGATAATTACGGGCACTTAACAAACATCAAGTCAGTGCGGTTTCGGGGCGAGGGGGCGAGAAGTGTTTATTTTAAAGATTTACCCAACTTGACAAGTAATTGTTTACCTTTGGCCATAGTGTATGCGGTTTTAAATGCTAAATGTCGAATAGATGCCCCGTAGGCGTTGTTGGCTTGCTCAAATACTACGACAAGACCACAATAATTGTTGTATGCCTTAATTTTAGAGAGAGTGGGGGAGGTGTGACAACTGAGTTAATTATTAAGGTATTAAAATGCGAAGTGTAAATGCGGCCAGGTGATTTTGTTGTTGGTCAACACCAAAACTAATTTTGAGATGCAAAGTGGATTTGGTGAAACGAGGAAAGTAAGGAAGGGATCAAAGTCGGAAGGTGATCGACTATATGAGGAACAAATGAAAAGCTAGGTAAGGGACGGATCAATTTAACCATATACTAATTTTTTCAAGACTCAAACAAGGCGTTGATTTTTTGAAAATATATTTTTTCACAAATTATTATTTTAAAATAATTAAAAAAATCAAAGACCCTGAACAGGCGAGGATTTCTTAAAAATATTTTTAAGGACCTTTTTCAAGGACCCTAAATAGGATTGGATTTTTTAAAATATTTTTAGGGCCCTAAATAGGCATGGATCTTTTAAAAAAACTTTATAGGCCGTAAACCGAAGTGAATTTTATAAAAAAAAAATAAATAAAAATGAAAAAATAAAATAAAAATAACAATAATAATATTTTTCAAGGACCCTAAACATTCCATTTTTTTAATACTAGCATATGACCGCTACTTCGTTATCGAATGTGGGAAATATTTAAATATGTATTAACATACAATTTTTTACAGAAAACTGCATATATCAGAAAAACTAAGCAATTCACATATTAATATCGACAGTAAATTAAATTTGAGTACCATTTTGTACCAAATTTCATGATTCGAGATCTAAAGGTTCACCCAATTCCAAATTTTACCAAATTCAGTTCCATTTAGCACACATTATTTCCATAAGTACCCACCTCTACCATCCAACAAAACTTCCTGCATACCCCGATCCTAAACCCCCACAATGATTCCAAATTCAAATTTCAGGATTCCAACTATATCGGTTCGCCCACAATTTAAATTGTACCAAATTTATAGTAGTACGAATTTCCAAAATGTCATACTTAACCCAAACTTACATCCCACAGTGATTCTTAATCCAAGTTTCAGGATTCAATTATATCGGTTCACCCACAATTCAAATTGTACCAAATTTAGTTTGAATTTCCTAAACCTCCTACTTACCCCAAACCTACACACCCACAGTGATCCCAAAATCCAAGTTCCAGTATTCCAACTCCATCGGTTTACCCACAATTCAAATTGTACCAAATTTAGTACACAGCAGTACCAATTTCCAAAACGTCCTACTTAACCCAAACTTACACCCACAGTGATTCTAAATCCAAGTTTCAGGTTCAACTCTATCTTTTCACCCACAATTCAAATTTTACCAAATTTAGTACGAATTTCCAATTAATTACCTCAAACCTACACACACACAGTGATCCCAAAATCCAAGTTCCAGGATTGCAACTCCATCGGTTCACCCACAATTCAAATTGTACCAAATATAGTATACAGTAGTACAAATATCTCAATCTTACACCTCAACAGTGATCCTGACTCCAAATTTCACGATTCTAGCTCCATTGGTTCACCTAAAATTCAAATTGTACCAAATTTAGTACCATTTAGTATCCATAAGTATTAATTTCATAAACTGAATCCTGACCCCAATCCCACACCCCTACAGTGATCCTGACTCCAAATTTTATTGTTCCCACTCTATCGGTTCATACAAATCCAATTTGTAGCAATTATGGTACGATTTAGTACTTTTCATACACATAAGTAACAAAATTTCCAAAACTACGTAACAAAACTACCTACACTCCGACGATGTTTCATTTCAAGATTCCAGCTCGAGGTGTAGCTCCAAATGTACTGTATCAAATATAGTACCATATAGTACTTTTCGTACACATAAGTACACGCTTTCAAAACCCTTCCAAATTTCATTTTAGCTCTATCCATTCACATTCTACTAAATTGTACCAAATTAGTAAATTTTTGTACTTTTCGTATACTTATAGTTCAAATGTCAAAAACCCCTTTGCGATATCTATTCTACACTCTATGAGTGACCCTCATTTAAAATTTAAGAGTTCTAGCTCTACCGGTTCGTCAAATACAAATGGTATCACATTTTGTACATATTAGTACTTTTCGTACCATTCTAGTACGAATTTTCAAAAACCCAGCCTTATCTGACCAAGAATGACCCTCAACCCAAATTTCAAGATTCTAGCTTCAGCCGTTTCGTCTGGGCGTTGATGAATCATTAAATCAGTCAGTCAGTGGGAAATATATTTCCTGATATGAGCCCAAAAAATGTTGCTCCGAATATCAAACGGAGCTAAAAGCCCACAGTTTGCCAATTAGCTAAATTTTCTATCTACTTGTTCTGGATGCCTGGTAGGTTTGAGCAATTTCTGAAAGAAAATATCCAGCTGAGCCTGACATCGTTCATCAATTTTGTTCCTCCACACTACCATTGTATTAAATACTATTAAGTAAGTAGTGTATGTAGTTGAGAATTATTACTCTATGTACTTTGTTTGTTTATTTAAATAAAATAAAAAAACAATAATAAAAAAAAATTTAAAATGTGTTTTATTTATGGACGTCTAAAAAATTTGTTAGTGGGGGTTCACAATGTTAGTTTCTTAGTGCTACTGTAAAAAACAGTAACGCCACATGTCAATACTATCTTCCAATGAATTTGAAAAAAAATCCAAAAATTTGGTGCAATTTTACGCAAATTTCACAAAAATACCAGGCGCCCAGAATGAAGTAGCAAGTTGCCCGCCAAAAAAAAAAAATAAAAAACTTTTGTCTGGCAACACCCTACCCGCAAAAAAAAAAAAAAATCCAGCGCCTAAAAGTATGCTACAAATTTTGTAATTTCTTTGTATGGCATTGCCAGATGCATTTTTTTTAACTTTTTTTTTGGCGCGCTACTTCCAATTTTCTTCTGGGCGCCTGGTATTTTTGTGAAATTTGCACAAAAATGCATACAACCAGGTGAATGAAAAATTGTGACGTCATCACACAAATTATGTCGCATGCGTAGGGGCATGTATACTTACCATATTTGTTGTATCCGTAAATAATAACAACTAGTATTTTTAGTAAATTCATTATTCTTTATTTTTTTTATTAAATAATCTTTGTAAAAATATATATACATCCGACTTAACCCTACTTGTAGGATTTTATGATTGAGAGATGAGGATAATACCAAAAGATATAATTATCAGCATAGGCGGGCCTGACATATTTTCAAATTATTTGTAGATCGTTTAGGATAGGCGGGCCTGACATATTTTCAAATTATTTGTAGATTGTTTAGGATAGGCGGGCCTGCCATATTTTCAAATTATTTGTAGATCGTTTAGGATTTTCATCGTACGGAAATCCGAGCATATATAATTTACAACAATCTGAAATGAAAAATAAAAGATAAATTAAAAATATATATAAGCATTAAATAAACATTACTAATAAAAGACGATTCATCAACGCCCAGTCACTTTTGGTCCAAAGCGTTCAGATAATGCTGGGTTTTTGGAAATTCGTACTAAAACGGCACGTACTTTTCGTACCAAATGTGGTACCATTTGTATTAGGCCAACCGGTGCAGCAAGAACTCTGAAATTTGGATTGAGGGTTATTGATGATGTGTAGAATAGATGTAGCAAAGGGTTTTTTGGAGATTCGTACTATAAGTATCCGATTTATTAAAAATCTTTTTCTATTAAGGGGACCACTCCCCCCATTCTCGGTGTCAAAGTTGGTACAATTTCGTAGTATGTGAATGGATAGAGCTAAAAACTTGAAATTTGAAATGCGAGTTAAGGTTGAGAAGTAGGGTCGATATGGGCAGATGGTTTTAAAAAAACGTGTACTCATGTTTATAAAAAGTACTATATGGTACTATATTTGGTAAAATTTGAATTTGGAGCGACAAATGGGGGCTGGAATCCTGATCCGGAGTGTAATATAGTGATATGTAGGAAATAAGGAAATATGACTGCATTGTAGAATTGAAGTATGTTGGTAGTTTGGGAAATTCGTACTTATGTGTACTAAATTTGGTACAATTTGAATTTTGGGTGAACCAATAGAGCTGGAATCCTCAAAAATTGGATTTAGGATCACTGTTGTCGGAGTGTAGGATTGGGATACGTAGGAATTTTGGAAATTACTACTAATGTGTACTAAATGATACGACATCCGGTACAATTTAAATTTAAGTGAACCGGTAGAGCTGGAACACTGAAATTTGGAATTAAGAATGGAGGTATGTGGTACATTTGGTACAATTTAAATTTAACGTGAACCAATAGAGCTGGAATCTTGAAATTTGGAGTTAGGATCACTGTTGGGGTGTAGAATTGGGATATGTAGGTAGATTTGGAAAATTATACTAACGTGTACTAAATGGTACGACATTCGGTACAATTTAAATTTAGGTGAACAGGTAGAGCTGGAACACTTAAATTTGGAATTAACAGAATTAATGCATTTTAGAATGGTGGTATGTTGGTAGTTTGAGAAATTCGTTCTTATGTGTACTAAACTTGGTACAGTTCGAATTTTTGGTGGACCAAATTTTTTTTAATAACGTGTACCAAATTTGCTACAATTTCGATTTAGATGAATCGGTAGAGCTGGAACACTGAAATTTAGATATAAGATTACTACTGCATTGCAGAATGAAGGTATGTTGGTAGTTTGGGAAATTCGTACTTATGTGTACTAAATTTGGTACAATTTGAATTTTGGATGAACCAATAGAGCTGGAATCCTAAAATTTGATTTAGGATCACTGTTGGGCTGTAGGATTAGGATGTGTAGGTAGATTTGGAAATATGCACTAAATTTAGTACATTCGGATTTTAGGTGAATCGATAGAGCTGGAAACCTGGGAATTTGGAGTTCGGGTCACTGTTGGGGTGTAGGTTTGGGATATATAGGAAATTCTGAAAATTGGTACTAAATGGTACAAAATTTGGATTTGGGAGAACCAATAGAGCTGGAATCTCGAATTTTTGGAGTTATGATCACTGTTGGGATGCAGAATTGGGCTATGTAGAACGTTTTGGAAATTCGTACTTATGTGTAGTAAATTTGGTACAATTTGACTTTTTGGCGAATCGATGGTGCTGGAATACTGAAAATTGGAGTTAGGATCACTGTTGGGGTGTAGGATTGTGGAAGGTAGAAAGTTTCGGAAATTCGTACCTATTTGTGTTATATGTTACAAATTGGATTTGGTTGAACTTGAATCTTAAAATTTGAAAATGTGATTTCTATTGGATTGTTGAGGAAGGTATAAATGGAAATTTATATTAAAGTGCACTAAATTTGCTACAATTTGGATTTGTGTAAACCGTTTGGTTTGGAATCTTGAAATTGGGAAATAAAATTTCTATTTTTATTATTGTATACTGCATTTGGGAGGCTTTGGTTTTAGGTAAACATATAGAACTCGAATCTTGAGTACAAAAGGTAATAAGTGGTACAAAATGGAGTATATAGATATATTTCTGTAGCGTTTAGAATTGGTGTGTAGTCTTGAGATATGTAAGTAATTTTGGATATACATACTTTAGGATATCGATATCGGTCGTTATTTCTGTGTAGGTTGATACGCTCTTCTAACATATACGTTTTCTGTGAAGAAATTGTGGAAATTATTAAAAAATTTTGACATGTTTTATTAATTCCCACATTCGCTAACAAAGTAGCGGGCATATGCTAGTTTGAAAATAAATTGTTAATCCAATATTTTTCTTTTCAGCCGGAATTATCAAAACCCTACTACAAAAATGGTGATTCTGCCACAGCAGCATATCGTGCTTTGACAGGAGATTACGGGCCAACTACGCAAGCAATTCACAAAAGTCTGGGACCATTTGACACGCTAAATATTGGCGGACTATCATGAAAACACTTATACTTTTTCATTGGCAAAATTCTTCTCCCCATGTAAAAATTCATGATGTTCGGGTCATAATTGTGATATTTGGAGCGACCAGAAAAACAGACAACAATAAAAAATATTTTAGTCTGGAAGACTAAGGTCATATCTAAAATCTGGTAAACAAATTATACAAATATGACTATTAGTTTCTGAGATATTGCAATTTGAAGATATCCTTCATTCATCTTCGAAGTCGATGTATAGCATTTCCACATTAAATGAACCCTTTTCCAAATTAAATGAACCCTTTTCCAAATTAAATGAAACCTTTTCCAAATTAAATGAAACCTTTTCCAAATTAAATGAAACCTTTTCCACTTGAAATGAAACCTTTTACAAATAGAATGAAACCTTTTCCAATTGAAATGAAACCTTTTACAAATTGAATGAAACTTTTTCCAAATTAAATGAAACATTTATTCTTATCTAAGGAAATATAATATTTGCACTAATTTTAAACCAATATTTGAAAATTAAATCAAAGAATATTAACAAATATAGTTGTATGGCTATGTAATTAACATAAATATTATTTAATTCGGTGTGATTTCATTTAATATCTTTACTACATAAAACTAAATAAATAGTAATACAAACTGGGGTATTTCTTGACATTTTAATAAATAAATATTTAAGAACAAGAATTGAATACCCGGTCCTAAATGCGAAATACATATTTGACTTAATAAATTGTTGATGATAAGGTAACTGCTTATCTTAATGAAGGGGTTCCCGACTTGCAGCTTGTGGGATTTTCAAAACCATGTCCATAACGTAGTTAGAACAATCTTGCCGAGTAAGCTTTTGAATACTTCGCTCGATTACATCAACAATGTTATGTTCCATTGAAACGTCACACAGCTCAGCTCTTGCACATAATTTTATTTTTGAAAATGCATTTTCGATTGGATTTAGCATTGGAGAATAAGGTGGTAAGAATTTAAGGTTGCATCTTTTGGATTCGATCAAATTTTTTATGTCATGTCGCTTGTGTATTTGAGCGTTATTTTCCAACTCTGGATTGATTTTCTCAAAAAAAAATTCTATAAATAATTTAAATCTGTCTGCATTGACACTGGAATTAGAAACGATTGTGTGATGTACAACTCCCGCGTTGTTTATTGCTGCAATTATAGTGACATTACGACCTCTGACCGTAGGCAACACAATGTGTGCTCTTGTTCCTTGTCTTGAACGGGCTTGGGTTCTTCGTATGTGAAGATTAAATCCACACTTATCAATGAATATAAATTTTTCTCCTTGTTGGGGTATCCATTTTGTAAAGTCTTGAGCATATTTTTGTCTCAAGCCTAATGTTCTGGAGTCATTCTTTCGTTCTATTTCAATAGAGGCCATCTTAAACGTAATTTTTAATTTCCGTAATCCATATTCTATGCAGCTTGTGGAAATATTTATATCATTTTCTGTCAACAGTTTAGTTTTTATGGCTTTGAGGGTAATTCCAGTTTGACTTTCTACATAGAACTCGATCAGACTTAAAACTTGTGATGTCAACAACTTAATTCTATTTCCTCCACGCTTATTTTCCTTCAATGTTCCAAAATGTTGTTTGTAATTACTTCACATTGTCGAGAGTTTACTGTTTTGGATGTTCACATTATCGAGAGTTCACTGTATTTAAAAATAGCCACGTTTAAAATAAATGCGAACCTGATTTTAGCTCGGGAAGCTCTGATAATTGGGAACCTGAGGAAGAATCAATATCCTCGCCAAGTATTGCAAGTGGAAATGATCCAGAACCTACCGAAGCTACATCTACAAGACCCCGAAACAAATTGGGTCAGTATAACAAAATAACAAAAGACATGAAATTGTTATTATTTAAATTCTATGAAGAGGGGAGAACCATTTCCGAGGCTGCAAATTTAATCTGCATAAACATAAATTCCGAAAAAAACATTTATATGAAGATACAAACAAAATTTTGGAACATTGAAGGAAAATAAGCGTGGAGAAAATAGAATTAAGTTGTTGACACCACAAGTTTTAAGTCTGATCGAGTTCTATATAGAAAGTCAACCTGGAATTACCCTCAAAGCCATAAAAACTGTTGAGAGAAAATGATATAAATATTTCCACAAGCTGCATAGAATATGGATTACGGAAATTAAAAATTACGTTTAAGATGGCCTCTATTGAAATAGAACGAAAGAATGACTCCAGAACATTAGGCTTGAGACAAAAATATGCTCAAGACTTTACAAAATGGATACCCCAACAAGGAGAAAAATTTATATTCATTGATAAGTGTGGATTTAATCTTCACATACGAAGAACCCAAGCCCGTTCAAGACAAGGAACAAGAGCACACATTGTGTTGCCTACGGTCAGAGGTCGTAATGTCACTATAATTGCAGCAATAAACAACGCGGGAGTTGTACATCACACAATCGTTTCTAATTCCAGTGTCAATGCAGACAGATTTAAATTATTTATAGAAATTTTTTTTGAGAAAATCAATCCAGAGTTGGAAAATAACGCTCAAATACACAAGCGACATGACATAAAAAAATTGATCGAATCCAAAAGATGCAACCTTAAATTCTTACCACCTTATTCTCCAATGCTAAATCCAATCGAAAATGCATTTTCAAAAATAAAATTATGTGCAAGAGCTGAGCTGTGTGACGTTTCAATGTAACATAACATTGTTGATGTAATCGAGCGAAGTATTCAAAAGCTTACTCGGCAAGATTGTTCTAACTCCGTTATGAACATGGTTTTGAAAATCCCACAAGCTGCAAGTCGGGAACCCCTTCATTAAGATAAGCAGTTACCTTATCATCAACAATTTATTAAGTCAAATATGTATTTCGCATTTAGGACCGGGTATTCAATTCTTGTTCTTAAATATTTATTTATTAAAATGTCAAGAAATACCCCAGTTTGTATTACTATTTATTTAGTTTTATGTAGTAAAGATATTAAATGAAATCACAACGAATTAAAGAATATTTATGTTAATTACATAGCCATACAACTATATTTGTTAATATTCTTTGTTTTAATTTTCAAATATTGGTCTAAAATTACTGCAAATATTATATTTCCTTAGATAAGAATAAAGGTTTCATTTAATTTGGAAAAAGTTTCATTCTATTTGTAAAAGGTTTCATTTCAATTGGAAAAGGTTTCATTCTATTTGTAAAAGGTTTCATTTCAAGTGGAAAAGGTTTCATTTAATTTGGAAAAGGTTTCATTTAATTTGGAAAAGGTTTCATTTAATTTGGAAAAGGGTTCATTTAATTTGGAAAAGGTTTCATTTAATGTGGAAATGCTATATATGAATGTCATTTTTGCTCCTAGAAGTATGCTACAATTTGCTACTTCTTCGGTGAACCCAATGAAATTTAGCCAAAATTTTAAAATCAATTTATAAAGGAAAATCAAATTTGTGGTAACAGGCGAACATAATTCAGCAGCAGGCCTATTTTTGTTTCAAGGTTTACTTCAAATTGCAATATCTCGGCAACGAGACAAGTTTTCTTTATCGAATTTTTCGGTATCATTTCGGTAGTTATCAAAGTGCAATGTATAAATGAAAATTGTATTGTAAATACAAATATACGATAAATAATAAAAAATACACACTTCTAAATATCTTTTGTCCATTAAATGTATGAAATATCGATAATTGAGGCCACATAAGTATACTTTAACATTTTTTATGAGATTACAATTTATATTTAATAATTTATATTGCCTATTATAAAAATATCATTTTTCACGTATTAATCCTCCAAAATTAATAAACTTTTTGCCATAGCATACGGGGCGATAAAATTATTACAATTTCAAGAATTTAGGGGTTTTTTAAGAATATTTCTACAAGGACTATACGAAAGGGTGGATTCTTCCAGAATATGTTTATGAAGTCTATACACAATGGTGGGATTTTTTAAATATTTTTAAGGACTTTGAATCAACTTAATTCAACTATTTTTTAGGAATTCTGAAGAAGTGTGCATTTGGACAAACCTGGATTTTTAATATTTTTTTAGAACCATGAACAAAACATTTTCTAAACCACGCCTTTGAGGGGGTTGAAAAAATATTTTTTTTTTAACTATTTTTTAAATGCCTTGCCTTAGCCCCTTTACGTTTTGCTTTGAAAAAATATTTTGAAAAAATCCACTCTTGCCTTAAAAAATATTTTGAAAAAATCCATGCCTTGTCTTAGCCCATTTACGCCTTGCCTTGAAAAAATATTTTAAAAAAATTTACGCCTTGCCTTAGCCCCGTTACGCCTTGCCTTGAAAAAATATTTTGTAAAAATCCACGCCTTTTCTTGGTCCCTTTACGCCTTGCCTTGACAAAATATTTTGTAAAAATACACGCCATGCCATAGCCCCTTTACGCCTTGCCTTGAAAAAAGATTTGGAAAAAATCCACGCCTAGCCTTAGCCTTTGTGCCTTGCCTTGAAAATATATTTTGAAAAAATCCACGCCTAGCCTTAGCCTTTATGCCTTGCCTTGAAAATATATTTTGAAAAATTATGCCTTGCCTTAGCCCATTTACGCCTTGCCCTGAAAAAAGATTTTGAAAAATTATGCCTTGCCTTAGCCCATTTACGCCTTGCCCTGAAAAAAGATTTTGAAAAATTATGCCTTGCCTTAGCCCATTTACGCCTTGCCTTAAAAAATATTTTGAAAAATTACGCCTTGCCTTAGCCCCTTTACGCCTTGCCTTAAAAAAAATATTTTGAAAAAATCCACGTCTTGCCTTAGCCCATTTACGCCTTGCCCTGAAAAAAGATTTTGAAAAATTATGCCTCGCTTAGCCCCTTTACGCCTTGCCTTAAAAAATATTTTGAAAAAATCCACGCCTTGCCTTAGCCCCTTTACGCCTTGCCTTAAAAAAATATTTTGAAAAAATCCACGCCTTGCCTTAGCCCCTTTACGCCTTGCCTTAAAAAAAATATTTTGAAAAAATCCACGCCTTGCGTTAGCCCCTTTACGCCTTGCCTTAAATAATATTTTGAAAAAATCCACGCCTTGCCTTAGCCCCTTTACGCCTTACCTTGAAAAAATATTTTGAAAAAATCCACGCCTCGCCTTAAAGTATATTTGGAAAAAATCCACGCCTTGCCTTAGACCCTCTACGCCTTGCTTTGAAAAAATCCTCGCCTTGCCTTGAAAAAACATTTTGAAAAAATCCTCGCCTTGCCTTAAAAAATATTTTGAACAAATCCACGTCTTGCCTTTGCTCCTCTACGCCTTGCCTTGAAAAAATCCACGCCTTGTCTTAAAAAAAATATTTTGAAAAAATCCACACCTTGCCTTAAAAAAATATTTTGAAAAAATCAACGCCTTGCCTTAAAAAAATATTTTGAAAAAATCCACGCCTTGACTTAGCCCCTTTACATCGCCTTGCCTTAAAAAATATTTTGAAAAAATCCACGCCTCGCTTTGAAAAAATAATTTGAAAAAATCAACTCTTGCCTAAGGCTTGAAAAAAATATTTTTAAAAAAATCCACGTCTTGGCTAAGTTTTTTCACAAATTTAAAAAGAAATTCTCGCCTTGGCTAAGCCTTTTCAAAAACTTGAAAAAAATCCACATTTTCAAAAAAATGTGTTGAGAATATACCACACCTATTTAAGATTCTTCAAAAAACTGCTTCCAACAAAATTTTGCCTTGATGATATTTTTAAAAGGAAAATTATAAGAAAATTTTTACATCTATTGATAGTCGCAAAAACATAATCGTAAAAAATCCACCGCCTATAGTTTCTAGTTGAAAAACATTTTTTGTAATTCCCACAGATGTATGGTTTTTGAAAAATATTTTTAAAAAAATCCGCTTTTGAAAAAATCTCGCAAAATGAAAAAATAAAAATTTTAACACCCTTACAAATTTGGCAAAAATCGCATAAATTTAGATGAAAAAAAATTTGATTTTCAATTTGGGGTCATGCGTATCAATAGATGGCGCTATCCGGCTGTCATTGCCAGTGTTACCGTGTCTATGTGAATTACTAATGTTTTCTTCATATTTTAAAGCATATTTTTAGGCGTTTGCTTTTCTATCACAGCTATTCTCCTTAGGATTCATTTTGTTTGGGTCTTTTTTGTTTATTTAGATAAAATTTAAGGATTTTTTTGCCCTAATATTTCGGTTGGGCTTAGGTCTTTACGTTTACTCCATACTTACCCGAACATTTGTAGGTTTTTTCTTTTATGGCTGCCACAATTTGTGTGTTGGCAAACACTTTCCAATAAATTGCTGCTAAGCTTTGTCGTTTTTATGACATTTACTGTCTGTGTCCAGGCAGGCAAACAAACCCAAAGAAACAAATAATTGACCCTAACCTTAAAAACATTAAACCAACAACAATAATAAAATAAAAAAACGGTTATACAAATAATTTGTTATAATTGAGTTTATTAAATATGTTTTATTAAAAAATTTTCAACTTTATTGTAATTTGTCAAAGACGAAATGTAAAGTAAAGGAAGGAAGGAAACAAAAAGTAAATACGAAAATAGGAAGCAAAGAATAAATCAAAAAATTGTATATAGATATGAAACGGAAACTCCAAGCAAAGAAGAAGAACGGGGGCTGGTTGCCTGGGCCATGAGGTTCCGGTTTCAAGATTATGTTTTCTACAGAGTTGATTATTACTTTTTTAGTTTTATTTATTTTTTTTTTTTTTGTAACTGACTGCTTCTTCCTCTCTTTTTTGTTTTAATATTTCTTCATTTTTTCTAAGGTTGATTAAAAGTTAATAATAAATGTTTATAATTACTTTGTTGCCTTGTGTTATTACTGTGTATTTTACTCTCAATTATAAGTGAAAAGCAGCAGCATCGGAAGTAGGAGCAACCATCCAAGCGTGAAAAAAGAAAAAGAGTTGAAGGAGAAAGTTTTGAAGGTACAATAAGAACAAAAAAAAAAAACTTATTTGCTTTGATGTTAGTATGGAGGATGGGAGGGAGGAATGGAGGCAGGAGGGGAACTGCAGGAATTGGCATAAACCAAAGTAAAACAACGTCCCATGTTTTGTGGCGTCGTTTATGTGTGAGAATGTTTTGAGCCCAAGTTAAAGTATGACCGTCCAACCAGTCAGCCAAGAAACTTCTGGCCCAATCCGACAGAGTGTGAGTGTGTGCGGGAGAGGCCGAGAGAGATAGTATGTTGTGAGTGGCAAGTTGAATATAAAATAAGTTCATTTGATATTCAGAAACTTTTAATATAACTAAAGAATGAAGTCAACATTCTTAATAGTTTTAACGCCATGTTGTCTTTTCCAGCAGCAGCAGCAGTAAATGGTGGAGCAGGTCGGGTTGGGAAATTGCTGGTTATTTTCCATGAATATATTTTTGTTTAGATGACTCCTCTAACCCGCAGAACTGAGGCTGCCCTCGGTTCCTTGGTTTAGTAGTAATACAAGATGATTGGGTGTTAGTGGAAGTTCACTGGTTCCAGGGAAGGAAAATCAGGACATGTTTGTTGGTTTGCTGCTGCTTGTTCCCTTTTCAGGATTGTGTTGTTCCACAGAATGACGATGCTGATGATCACACAATGACGTAAAGCCGTTGCGTAAATAGAATTAGTTGTTAGATGGTTGGTTGTGTAGTTTATTGTTGCAATTGCTGTTGTTGTTGTTTGTGTAGTGGCATTGTCACCACTGTTGCTTGAGTTGTTAGTCTTCCTGTTCCGGATGTAATGCCTGTTGTTGTTATTATGGTACTTGTAACTCTTAAAGTGGCTTCTAAGGACATGGTGGTAGTGGTGGCGGTTAGGTACTTGAACTCCTTCATAGCTGTAAATGTTGTAATGCTTGTTGTTCTTGTTGCTGGCTGTTGATTATGTAGATATTTTGTGTATTTGCGATTTTTGTGTGTGGCATCCTTTTTTTGCTTCTGCAATGCCATGTCACAACTTTCTTCTTCTCCAGCACATCCTTTTAAATTAGCTGCAACAATTTCCATTTCTCTTACTCCTCCTCCTCCTCATCTCTTCACCTCATTTTCCTTTCTCTTCACGCTCCCGCTAGATTTAAAACAACCGATAACTATGCGGAAAGGTTGACACTGTCAAACGCTGCACCACCGCTGCCAAATGTTCATATTTTAGTGCGCCCGCAATTAAATAGAGTTCCTCAAAGTTTTCACGATTACGTTTCTCATCGCAAAGTTTCTGCAAGTACTTGTACATCCGACCATATTGCTCATGGACATAAGCATGCCATAGAGAGAATTGTATTACCTGTATATTTCGAATGAAAAAAGAAAAAAGAAGAAGAGGAAAAAAATTAAATCATGAAATCAAAGAAGTTAGTAGCAACAGCGTAGTAAAGGGGAAAAAATATTCCGCCAGATAAAGTAGCTCGCAAAGACATCGAATGAATGGCATACAATAAAACTTAAACTAGCTATGAATAGATGGCAAATAAAGATTGTCAAGAAGGTGATTTTGTGTGGACAGGGTGACCCGCTATGGAATACAGAAAAGTAATTCGAAGTTCTCACAATAGTCTTATGCAGATTAAAGACCTTTTACAGATCTGCTAAAGAAAGAAAATCTTCCACAGGTCTCTGCATACCGATTTTCAACGCTTCTGTTGGTAGAAGGTCTTCAAAAGGTCTTTTGGCTATACAAGAAAGAAATTACTGAAATGAATTTCAAAATCTTAGATGGAAGACTCTTTAGAGGTTTCTTTATAGGGTTTTTTTCAGACGTCTCCTATTGGTATAAGATAGAAGACCGCTATTGGTAGAAGACCGCTATTGGTAGAAAACCTTCCCGAAGTTTTGTGTAGTCAAAATACCTGAAAGATACATTCTATAGACCTTCCAATAGGATTGCTATAGAAAAAAACTCTTTCAGAGGTCTCTACATATAGATGTTCTCTATTGGTAGAACATCTTCTACAAGCCTTATATAGTTAGAAAACCTTCAAGAGACCTTCTATACGCAGAGAAGCTTCCAGAGGCCTTTTGTAGATAGAATAAATAACTTTCCGAGATCTCTACATATCGATTTTCCACGTCATGAATAGCCAGAAGAGGATTTCTAATGACAGAGGACCTTTTAATAGATCTGCTATAGAAAGAAAAGCTTTCTGAAATCTCTATATATAGATCTTCCAGAGGCATTCTATAGGCAGAGAAGCTTACAGAGGCTTTTGTAGATAGAATAACCTTCCGAGATCTCTACATATCGATTTTTTACGTCATGAATAGCCAGAAGAGGATTTCTAATGACAGAGGACCTTTTAATAGATCTGCTATAGAAAGAAAGGCTTTCTGAAATCTCTATATATAGATCTTATAGAGGCCTTGTATAGGCAGAGAAGCTCCCAAAGGCCTTTTGTAGACAGAAGGACTTTCCGAGATCTCTACATATCCATATTCCACTACATGAATAGCCAGAAGAGGATTTTTAATAACCGAGGACCTTCCAATAGATCTTCTATAGAAAGAAACCTTTTCTGTAATCTCTAGATCTTCCAAAGGTCCTTAATTGGTAGAAGTGTTTCCAGAAGTCTTGAAGTTAGAAGACCTTCAAGAGGCTTTCTATAGGTAGAGGTGCTTCTAAAGAAATTCTATTTTTGGAAGCTCTTCAAGAGATCTCTGTGGAACAAATTATTAAAATACTGGGAAATTATAAATAATTTTCCCAGTATTTTAATAAATTCTCCGTATTAATAGAATTTGAGAAATATTTTTAAAATTTCCCAGTATTTGATGTCATTGTCAAACGTACATATAAATAGTCCTTGAAAAATATGTTTATCAAATCCACGCCAATGAATAGTGCTTGAAAAATATTCTTTAAAGAATCCACGCCTATGAATAGTCCTTGAAAAATATTCTTTAAAGAATCCACGCCTATGAATAGTCCTTGAAAAATATCCTTAAAGAATCCACGTCTTTGAATAGTTCTTGAAAAATATTCTTTAAAGAATCCACGCCTATGAACAGTCCTTGAAAAATATTCTTTAAAAAATCCACGCCTATAAATAGTCCTTGAAAAATATTCTTTAAAAAATCCACGCCTATAAATAGTCCTTGAAAAATATTCTTTAAAAAATCCACGCCTATAAATAGTCCTTGAAAAATATTCTTTAAAGAATCCACGCCTATGAATAGTCCTTGAAAAATATTCTTAAAAGAATCCACGCCTATGAATAGTCCTTGAAACATATGTTTAGCAAATCCACGCCTATGAATAGTCCTTGAAAAATATTCTTTAAAGAATTCACGCCTATAAATAGTCCTTGAAAAATATTCATTAAAAAATCCACGCCTATAAATAGTCCTTGAAAAATATTCTTTAAAGAATCCACGCCTATGAATAGTCTTTGAAAAATATTCTTTAAAAAATCCACGCATATGAATTGTCCTTGAAAAATATTCTTTAAATAATCCACGCATATGAATAGTCCTTGAAAAATATTCTTTAAAAAATCCACGCCTATGGTTGGTCCTTCCAATAATATTCTTTAAAAATCCATGACTCTGGTAGTCCTTAAAAATATTCCTTAAAAACTCGTGATTCTTCTTTAAGTTTTATAAATTTGCAGTCAACATTTTCCCACACCCTGTATGCAATCTATGTATGTATCTACGCCTAGACATGCAAAAGAATAAAAATGCCATCTCTATATCTCCTAAGGTTGGCAATCAAGATTAGAGGCTGTTGTTGGTAACACACACACACACTCAGCATGCACTGTAGCGCAGAGGGCGTGTTACTTAAATTGTCCTAGTACAACTGACTAACGACTAGGTTAACAGTAGTTTCTAAGAATAACAACAACAACAACTAGAGAAAATGAAAAAAGTATTACAAAAGAAATAAGTGGCAGAGGACTGAAGTACAAAAATGAAACCCAATATAATAGAGTTTAATACCATCATCAAATAAACACATTAAAAAGTTTCACCTGGGCACCACACACTTTTTGCCTAATGGACTTTCTGATTCTCGTGTTTGTTGGTGTGTGCGTGTGTAGCTGAGCACATTTGTCTCTTTCTGTAGTTTTGTGTTTTTTTTCCATTCACATTGTTGCATTTGTAATGGGAAATGTCGGTGGTGTGTGACTGACTAGATGGGTGGGTAAGTGTGTGTGTGTCTGTGTCTATGTAAGTAAGTATATCATTGTGTTCTACCAACGCCTAGTAAATTATGTTACTGGTGGATAATGGCTACCATTTTTTAGATTGTAGGGAATCTGTTGGCTAGTAGAGAGAGTTGGGGGATACAATGTTGGGATGCTTTAACAGGAAAAAAACCAAGGTGAATAAAAGTTAAAGTTTTCAAAGAATAGTGTCATAGTGTTTTCGAAGAAGAGTGTCATCTTTTAATTGGCTTTTGAACTAAAATTAATTCTTGAGAAAAAATGAGGGGATCTCACTTTAAACCATCAATTCAATAATTGCTAGTTATTGAAGAAATAATTGAATGATTTTCAAATAAGTTTTTTTTTTTTCACAGAAATGATGACAAGAAGACATTTCGATTGGCATTGGAAAATAGGGAAAGCAAAATATTTGTCTTCATAATGGGTATCGATTTCATTTATTTAATAATAAAGAAAATAAAAAATATGTACCAATCCGTAAAAAATCCTTAAACATATTTGTTAAAAAATCCAATCCTATTATCCTGTGGATAGTACTTAAAAATATTTTCTAAAAAATCTGACCCTACTGGTTGTCAATAAATTAAATTATGTTTTAAATATTTAATTTTATTTAATGTTATTTAATTATAAATTTATTATTTAAAAATAATTATTACCAAATCATTATCATATCGTTTTAATTTTCCACCGAATTGCTTTCCATGTTTATATCATTAAAATGTTGTTATATATGTATGGTACAGTAATGATCTCTATAACATGCAATCATTTAATTATTTCGAATTTAACAAATGATTAAAAAAGCCATAGGGAATTATTTGTAACATTTAAATTAATGTCATTAAATATAACAAGAAATCGATATCCCATATTATTGGCTGCCTGAAGGTTTTCAGTCATTTCAAAATTCATTCAATTTCGAAACACTAACAGAGTAATGAACGAAAAAAAACATACAATACTCTTCAAATATCGAAGGGTTAATTGAAACAATGGAGTATTATTGTTTGTGTGTGTGTGTGTGCCAGGATATTTTTACAATTTCCAATTTCGTTGGAATATTTGTTTAACTTTTAATGACTACAAGGATTAAATAATCGGAATTACGAGTTGGAAATCATGTTTCCTGCAATTTTTTCGTAACACATATTATTATTTGCAGTATCATTAAATTCACAGAATTTGTTGAAATTAATCAGCTGGGTGTCCTTATTGCGATGAAGGGTGATTATTAAGGTATCGTATTTCAATTGCATTGTTATATTCCATGAATCAAATGAATGACATGTTTCTATTTAGAAGTGTACTTATTGGGATTGAAAGGACAACATATTCTTAAAGACTATACATAAGGGTGGATTAAAAAAAAACTAAGTGATTTTTTAAATATATTAAGGACTAGGCGTGGATTTTTAATAAAAAATGTTACCAGGAGAGACCTCCCAAAGGCGTAGATTTTTTTTAAAAAACAATTTTTTTGAAGGACTTACTAAAGTCGTGCATTATAAAATATTTCTTCAAGGACTATCCATAGGCGTGGATTTAAAAAAAAATATTTTTTCAAGGACGTCCAAAAGGCGTGGTATTTGAAAAAATATAGGACATTCAAAAGGCGTGGATTTTCAAAAAACATTTTTTGGATTTTTAAATACTGGATTTTAAAAAAATTTTTTCAAAGGACTTTCCAAAAGCGTGGATTTTAAAAAGATATTTTTAAAGGACTTTCAAAAGGCGTGGATTTTAAAAAGATATTTTTAAAGGACTTTCAAAAGGCGTGGATTTTAAAAAGATATTTTTAAAGGACTTTCAAAAGGCGTGGATTTTAAAAAGATATTTTTAAAGGAAAAAGGCGTGGATTTTAAAAAGATATGTTTAAAGGACTTTCCAAAGGCGTGGAAGATATTTTTAAAGGACTTTCAAAAGGCGTGGATTTTAAAAAGATATTTTTAAAGGACTTTCAAAAGGCGTGGATTTTAAAAAGATATTTTTAAAGGACTTTCAAAAGGCGTGGATTTTAAAAAGATATTTTTAAAGGACTTTCAAAAGGCGTGGATTTTAAAAAGATATTTTTAAAGGACTTTCAAAAGGCGTGGATTTTAAAAAGACATTTTTAAAGGACTTTCAAAAGGCGTGGATTTTAAAAAGATATTTTTAAAGGACTTTCCAACGGCGTGGATTTTAAAAAGATATTTTTAAAGGACTTTCAAAAGGCGTGGATTTTAAAAAGATATTTTTAAAGGACTTTCAAAAGGCGTGGACTTTAAAAATATATATTTTAAAGGACTTTCAAAAGGCGTGGATTTTAAAAAGATATTTTTAAAGGACTTTCAAAAGGCGTGGATTTTAAAAATATATATTTTAAAGGACTTTCAAAAGGCGTGGATTTTAAAAAGATATTTTTAAAGGACTTTCAAAAGGCGTGGATTTTAAAAAGATATTTTTAAAGGACTTTCAAAAGGCGTGGATTTTAAAAAGATATTTTTAAAGGACTTTCAAAAGGCGTGGATTTTAAAAAGATATTTTTAAAGGACTTTCAAAAGGCGTGGATTTTAAAAAGATATTTTTAAAGGACTTTCAAAAGGCGTGGATTTTAAAAAGATATTTTTAAAGGACTTTAAAAAGATATTTTAAAGACGTTTACAAGGACTATCCTAAAGCGTGGATTTTTAAGGATTTTCCACAAGCGTTTAAAAAAAAATATATTATCCATATACCTAAATTAAAAAAAAAAAAAAAACAATGACTATTTAAAGGTGCGTATTTAAAACAATTGTTTCAAGGATTTCATTATTTCGCATTAAATTATGTTTCAACTTGTCTTCCCTTTCATCTTCATCTGGCTTATGGCTATCATTTTCAGGAATCTCCGTAACATGATAAAAAAAATCCAAATATGGCTTTATTTAAATATAACTCCTTTTCTCATTTATTTTTCGGGAAAAAATGATTATTTGTTCTGAATCATCAAACACCACCACACTACACCGCAACGTGTAAGTCAATATTAATATTTCCTTGAATATCAAATGTTAAGAATATAATGGCATCCTTGTGTGAAACACACACACACACACACACACACACACACAGAGACAGACAATATAATTAAATCAAAACAGAAAATCAGCAACAAAACACCAACAAACCACTATGAAATATAACTCAGAGCACATGGCCATGGAAATGAGGAAACAACGTCTTTGTGTTGGCATTTTGTGTGTGTGTGTGTGAGTTCCTCCAAAAAATACAGAAAATTTAAATATAATGAATCCTTTACATTTCCGTCAATCACTACACTACCATGCTGAGGATGGATAATGTTCTCCGAGAAAAAAATTCAATATTTTAACCTGAAAAATTTCCAAGGGAAGGACATATATACACATATATAAATTTCAACATAATACTCTGATAATTGTGTTCTTCCCCTCAAGAAATGAAAACAATGTGTTTTTTTTGTTTGGTAGAATTGTGTGGATTTTTTGCGTTTTCCATTTTTAACTGCAATATAATATACTTTCTTCTTCTTTACCGTTAGTCCGTTCGTCCACTCATTTTCTTTCTCCTTGCTGTAAATTAATTTCACATGGACACACACACACACACTCATACATGTATATTTTTGAACATTGTCGAACTCGTTCCCTGCTTTCTTTTGAATATTGAAAAATACGAGAATTCAAATGAATTGTGATTTTTAAGACAAGAAAGGGTGTGTGAAAGGGGAATTCGACCAGACGACAGCGTCGTATGAATAATTAAAAACTAAAATACATTATACGAACCATGGTATATTAAGTAATTAATATTACTCATACCACACCATCACCAGACTCGCTCCCAGGGCGTTCATTAAAGTTACTTGTGTTGTTTTTAATGATTTTGAATTTGCCAGTGCACAGTGGGTTGGGAGTAAACAATTATTTAATAAAGATCGACAAATTATTTTTCCAAGGATCACTCATATGCGTGGATATTTAAAGAATATTTTTTCTAGGATTATCCACAATGACTATAAAAGGCGTGTTTTTTTAAAGAATATTTTTCGAAGAATATAAACAGGCGTGGATTTTTTAAAGAATTTTTTTTCAAGGACTATAAACAGGCATGGATTCTTAAAGAATATTTTTTTCAAGGACTATCAACAGGCGTGGATTCTTAAAGAATATTTTTTCAAGGACTATAAACAGGCGTGGATTCTTAAAGAATATTTTTTCAAGGACTATAAACAGGCGTGGATTCTTAAAGAATATTTTTTCAAGGACTATAAACAGGCGTGGATTCTTAAAGAATATTTTTTCAAGGACTATAAACAGGCGTGGATTCTTAAAGAATATTTTTTCAAGGACTATAAACAGGTGTGGATTCTTAAAGAATATTTTTTTCAAGGACTATAAACAGGCGTGGATTCTTAAAGAATATTTTTTCAAGGACTATAAACAGGCGTGGATTCTTAAAGAATATTTTTTAATGGACGCCTATGGATTGTCCTTAAAAATGGTGAGGCGTGGATTTTTTAAAAGCATATTTTTTAAAGGACGCCTGTGGATTGTCTTTAAAAATTGTAAGGCGTGGATTTTTTAAAAGAATATTTTTAACGGACGCACGTGGATTGTCCTTAAAAATTGTAAGGCGTGGATTTTTTAAAAGAATTTTTTTTTTAAGGACGCCTGTGGATTGTCCTTAAAAATTTTAAGGCGTGGATTTTTTAAAAGAATTTTTTTTAAGGACGCCGTGGATTGTCCTTAAAAATTGTAAGGTGTGGATTTTTTAAAAGAATATTTTTTTTTAAAGGACACCTGTGGATTGTCCTTAAAAATTGTAAGGTGTGGATTTTTTAAAAGAATATTTTTTTTAAAGGACACCTGTGGATTGTCCTTAAAAATTGTAAGGCGTGGATTTTTTAAAAGAATTTTTTTAAGGACGCCTGTGGATTGTCCTTAAAAATTGTAAGGCGTGGATTTTTTAAAAGAATTTTTTTTAAGGACGCCTGTGGATTGTCCTTAAAAATTGTAAGGCGTGGATTTTTTAAAAGAATGTTTTTAAAGGACGCCTGTGGATTGTTCTTAAAAATTGTAAGGCGTGGATTTTTTAAAAGAATATTTTTTTAAGGGCGCCTGTGGATTGTCTTTAAAAATTGTAAGGCGTGGATTTTTTAGAAGAATGTTTTTTTAAGGACGCCTGTGGATTGTTCTTAAAAATTGTAAGGCGTGCATTTTTTAAAAGAATATTTTTTTTTAAAGGACGCCTGTGGATTGTCCTTAAAAATAGTAAGGCGTGGATTTTTAAAAGAATATTTTTTAAAGGACGCCTGTGGATTGTCCTTAAAAATAGTAAGGCGTGGATTTTTTAATATTTTTATATATTTTTTAATATTTAATATTTTTAATATTTTATTTATTTAAAAAACAAAAACAAAATCTATTAGTCTTCGGAGAGTGTCTACTTCTTGGACTAGATCTATTTTCCCGCATTTCTTCTTTATGAAGCCCTAAGGGTTTTCTATTATTGACCTATAGTAAGGTCCTTGTTCAATTTTAAAAAGTTTAGCTTACAATTTCCAGAAACTGTCCATTGTGGTTTGCTGGGTAAATGTGGATGCTGTTGGTTGGTTTCTTCAATTCATAGCCATGCAACAGTCTATCTATGTATGTATGGGTGTGTGTATGAGTCTAATAATAAAATTTACTGTTTACTACTTAGTTATACTTCATTAAGAACATTTTGATATATTCTACATTTTCAGACTTCATAATGGTTTCTTCTGCTTTTTCTTGAGTCCTTTTTTTCTACTTGTTGGTGCCATTTCTAATATATTGGGTCTTGACAACCACCCCCAGACTTAATTAATGGCGACGTTAAATTTATGTTGCTTGATTGCTTAATTTCGCATATCGTTTTAATCTGGCTTGTTGGCTGCATGATGAGACGATCAGACGACGAAGAAGAAGAAGAGGGGGAGTGAGTGGTATAAGGAGCATAGCAGTTTTGGTCTAGACATAATCAGTAATAGATTTTCTTATTGTCGTTGTTCGCAGTGGTTCGTCGATTCGAAGTACACTTTTTCTGTTGGCAGTATAATTAAATTGCTTTTAAAATTAAGTTTGCAAGGAAAAAAACGAAAGAAAAAAAGGCACAAAAATAATCTGATTAACAGAGTTCATGTATCATGTTCTCATCCAAGGAGCTAATGCATTAAAATAATGTTTGAGCTTGAGGGTTTTTTTGTTTTCTTTTTTTTGTAACAGGGGAAAATGAGGAAATATATAAAATGTAATGAATGGGGCCACATGTGTGTATTAAAAAAAATTTAGGGTCGTGTGTAAAATATAGACTCATACAAGTAATTACATTTGACGGTATTACATAGATTCACTGAGATGAAAGAAAATGAGGTACACGACAAAAACAGCATGTGAACCTCGGCAGCATTTGTAATGCTAGCCAAAATAGGGGAGTTGGTGAAAGGGGTTATTGGAGGATTCGATATTTTCTTAAATTATTTTTTTCCAAGAACCATAACTTCCATTAAACGTCTAAAAGCCACCCCATTCCTTTCCACAACTTATATAATCTTATGATTAATTTATTCGCCCCCCAGAAAATGTTTACATACACAAATTTTTATATTCTCTTGAATAACTTAGCATAGCTAATTGTTGGTTTTTCTTTCATTCTGAGGCTTTAAGAACTAAACTGGCATTAATAATTTGTTATGAAAATAAACACACACACCCGCACACAAACCAACACTATTACACACACATAAACATAATATTCATTTACCTTATGGATTATTCAAATAATCTTAGTGATTATATAAGTGTGCTTATTATCTGTAACACTTAATATTCTATTACGTAAGACGACGTCATGTAACGTACACATAGAGAACTACATAATTAATGAGATTTATATTTTTATACCATGGCGTTTTTCATATATATAATTTTTAAATATTTTTCGTTCGGATGGGTGGCGACAGGGTTCATTACGGGTTCTTATCATATTTCATCAGGATAACAGGTGTATAGGTAACGTATGAGTTATATTAATTGTAATATGTCATGTGTTCATTTTTTCAGAAGGTATTTCTAAGAAGTGTTATGACAGATGCCAAAAAGTTTATTATAATAATAATAATATTTTAAAAACCCACAGGGCTGTTCAAACAAATCCTTAATAAGAAGGACAACAGCCATTGGTATAGAAGGGACATTGGTTACCCATGAGATTTAGAAAACAATATTTTTCAAGGACTCACCGAGGAGTGGATTTATTAAAGAATATTTTTCAAGGGCCAACTGAGGCGTGGATTTATTGAAGAATGCTTTTTTCAAGGACCCACAAAGGCGTGGATTTAGAAAATAATATTTTTTCAAGCTCTCACAGAGGCCTGGATTTAGAAAAGAATATTTTTCAAGGACTCACAGAGGCGTGGATTTATTGAAGAATGCTTTTTTCAAGGACTCACAGAGACGTTTATTTCTTAACGAATATTTTTTCAAGGACTCACAGAGGCGTGGATTTCTTAAAGAATATTTTTTCAAGGACTCACAGAGGCGTTTATTTCTTGGGAAAGAATATTTTTTAAAGGACTCACTTATTTTTTAAGGCGTGGATTTCCAAAAATAAAAGAATTTTTTTTTAGAGGAGTCAATAACAGTTCATACGAGGCGTGGATTTCTTAACACCGAATATTTTTTCAAGGACTCACAGAGGCAAAAATGGATTTCTTACAAAAAACAACAACAAAAGAATAACAAAAATTTTTTAAAGGACTCACAATTATATAGGCGTGGATTTCTTAAAAGAATATTTTTTTACCTTAAGGACTTAAAAAAATCACAAAGGCGTGGATTTCTTAAAGAACATTTTATCAAGGACTCACAAAGGCGTGGATTTCTTAAAGAATATTTTTTCAAGCACTCACAAAGGCGTGGATTTTTTAAGGAATATTTTTTCAAGGACTCACAGAGGCGTTTATTTCTTAAAGAATATTTTTTCAAGGACTCACAGAGGCGTGGATTTCTTAAAGAATATTTTTTCAAGGACTCACAGAGGCGTGGATTTCTTAAAGAATATTTTTTCAAGGACTCACAGAGGTGTGGATTTAGAAAAGAATATTTTTTCAAGGACTCACAGAGGTGTGGATTTAGAAAAGAATATTTTTTCAAGGACTCACAGAGGTGTGGATTTAGAAAAGAATATTTTTTCAAGGACTCACAGAGGTGTGGCTTTAGAAAATAATATTTTTTCAAGGACTCACCGAGGCGTGGATTTCTTAAAGAATATTTTTTCAAGAACTCACAGAGTTTCAGGGTAGACTTTTGTTTTTTTTTTAGGCCTCGGGGCCTCACATTTTGCATAGGCATTTTTTTCGAAGGTCTCAAATTTCTATACAATTGTTTTTAATATGACTGGCATGACTAAATATTTCTAAAATATATTTTCCAAGATTGCCGAGGCCTAGAAATATATATATATATATTTCTAGGCCTCGGCAATCTTGGAAAATATATTTTCGTAGGCCCCAGCGGTGTACACATTTATATACTGTATTTTTAGTAAGATTCAAACAATTTAATAGGAAATTTGTCCTACATCTTAGATGACAAAATATGTTTTATATAATTTTTTTCAAGGTGTCATAGCCCCTGTGTTTATTTTTTATACCATATTTTTCAGAGGCCTACATATTTCTATACCACATAGCAGGAAGATATGTTTAATAAAATTATTCCTCATTCGATTCGGCTAAATAGCGCTATTTCAAAAGTTCAAACAATTAACCTAATACCCTTCCATACGGTAGTTCCTCATCACATTGACATTTCAGCAATTTATTGTCATTTCAAAATAATTGCTAATTTCGAAAATTAATTGTCTATATTAAGTTACATTTTAATTAGACATAATTGAAGTCATACCTTCAATAAATTTTACGGAAAATACTAGCACAAGGTTAAAAACCATAAATCAATGCGTACTTGACCTTTTTTTACTGCTGCTGTGACAATTTACGGTAATTGATATTTTTCCCAAGAAAAAATTCCGAAAAAAAGATGGAACTACTTCAGACATGTTTGTAGCCAAGTATCATATAACTAAATATTTTTGTATTTATATTTTTTGTTATTCGAAGGTAAATCGAATTTGAGATAGGAAATACCTACCTCTTCCACTTACTGCTTCTCTTGCACACTCTCTGTCGAGTTGCAAATATTTTTCACAAACATTTTGGGAGTGGGCTATTGGGGGTTGCATGAATGGCTATTCCATGAAAAAAAATTTTGCATAAGCTTCGATTGCATGTTATTGCAGATTTAATGTCAGGTATTTTGCTTTACAAAATTGACACGTTTTGTTTTTACAAAAATATAAAATGCCAGTATCATGTCGGGGTTTTATATTTCCAAAAATTTAATAAAAAAATATAAATAACTATAAATATGAAAATACTTGATTCCTGACAATCAAAAGCATTTTAAGGAAATTACATATTTTTAGTTAGAAAACGAAAACAATAGAACAATAGAAAAAAATAAAAAAGTAGTAAACTTCGGCTAGGCATGAGGTACAAAATAAAATAATATACAAAATAAAATATATACTGAGTGGAGCAGTATAGTCGGACGGGGCCGACCATACGATACCCTACACAACTATCACGGAACGCTAATTTTCTGTGGATGTTTATTCCGAGCCTGGGCAATATTTCGTCCCTCTAGCCTGATTAGAGGTCAACAGCACCGCTTCCTTACACTGACATATTTTCCGTATATTACTATTCATATTCAGTATTATTTGTCCATATTACCTTCACCGTGGGTTGTGTTGTGATGTTCGGCCTATTATTGGCATCGACTCGAAAAAACACAAAACAATTAAGTATTCGGTCCACTTCATCCCATAATTATAATCTGATTATCACCGTTGTCCTTGACCATAACTGGAACCTCATGGAAAATTTAAAATCGATCGGCGCTATATTTCCGCCCTCTAGTGTGGTAATGGGTTACTAAATAATATCTGAGTCCACTTCATCACATAATTATAATCTGATCATCACCGAAAGTTATAGGCCTTGACCATAACTGGAACCTCATGGAAAATTTAAAATCGATCGGCGCTATATTTCCGCCCTCTAGTGTGGTAATGGGTTACTAAATAATATCTGAGTACGAAAGCACCTGTAAATATTTAAGTGTAACTCCCACATCCGAGTACATACTATAATATAATTGGTATCAATTTAAAGGTAAACCAATCCTCTTGGATATATTATCAACTTCTCGGGTCTATGTCCTTCAGGGGTAAATATATACGCCATAGTATAACAATTTTGTAATGTTTTAACCCAAAAGTCAGTGTCCATTTGATCCGCTAAATATTTATCGATCCTTATCAAATCGAGCATACTTATATTTGGCCCTATCCCCTTCTCCATGTAACATTTCGCGATGATCGGACCATAATTGCGGCCTCTAAAGCGATCAGCAAAACCGACAAAAATTAAGTGGACCTACCACAATGCCTGTGGTAGGTCCATGAAAATAATTTTTTAAAGTCCACGTCATTGGATGACCCCAAAAAATATTTTTTTTTAAATCCATGTCTACGCATGGCCAAGGAAAAAATATTAATAGAAAACCCCACGACTAAGAAAGACTTATGGCTAGACTTTTAAAAAGAAGTAACTTACTTTAGGCGTATTACATACCTACATAATGTACATATAAATAATACGCCCTAGTGGCTAGCCACATAATGTGCATAAATAATGAGAATTACTTTGATTTTTAATGCAATAAAATTAATCCCTTTTCGTTTGACAGTTTTATGGCAGAGCGTCAATTATGAGCGTCAATTAAAACTCTCCTGGTCCTTTTCGAACCCACCTCTCACATAAAATAAAAATGCTCATAAATATTAAATTTAAAAATTCTTATCTATGACCATATAATCTCCTTCAACTATAATTTTTGATTGCCAGTGTATTTCACTTTTAATGGTTGGCCAAGCAGGGCGGCGGATTTAAGCATTCTACTAGCTAGTTAATGCCATTGTCGCCATTATAGCCTTTACGAGTTGCAACAATAACAACAGCTACATAATACACACCTACATAAATATCTACTTAATCTTGCACACCCACAACTACAACTACATCTACATGATTATATGCATACATACATACCTTTGAATCGCCAGCATCCACAAATTTAATGATTTCAGTGTATATATTATCGATAACTTCCAGGCGATCTTTCACATTGTTATCCAGAACACATAATTTAGCCACAGCGATGCCCTTTTTGCTCAGAGCTTCCAATAGATTTTTCTTTTGGTTATCCATTTGACTGCAGGCGGCAGGCAGTCAGGTGCAGCAACAAAATACCAAATTCCGTTCATGTCCAGGGCACCAAAATGAAATATGTTTGGCCGGAGCACAGCACAGCACAGCATCGCAAAAAAATCACCACAAAATGAAAATAAACCCAAGGGAAGAGAAGAGAAGACAAGAGACAAAGTATTAAAAACCGCAAATAAATGAAAAATTCAAATAAAGCGTGAGCAAAGTGAATGACTGACTGCAGAGTGAGTGAATAAGTAGCAAACGTTTTACGCGCTTGGTTAGAGTCAATTTAGAAGTTCATTATTTTTAAATCGTGAACAATATATATATTTTTTTGTTCTGCTCTGTGCTGTTCGTTTGCCGCTTTGCGGTAGCATCCAATCATGCTTGGCTCTCGTGTGTGCGTGATAGGGATGGGTGCTGGTTAGGGTTGCTACATATTTTAAAGGAGTCTACCAAAATAAGTCCATGAAAAAATACATTTAAAAACTCGACACCTCGACACACAAGGTAGGATCATGAAAAAATATTTTTAAAAATCCACTCCTAAAGGAAAGTACTAAAGCCGGACTGGGCCGACTATATGATACCCTACACCACTTTGGGTATATTCTACATATGTATCCTAACATATATAGAATATATCTGGACCGATTTCAGGGAAACTTGCCAGTGACTAATTTATATTACATCAGTATGTTGTTTAAATCGGCCTAGCTATGGATCTTTTCACACAGCTTAGCAACATCATTCTAGACTTAAATCAGTACCCTATACCTAAATTCGTGCAAATCGAAAGATATATAGGGACTTTGGTGCACCAATTACATAAAATCGGATGAAAATATATATGGGAGCTATTCTAGATCTAATTAATTACGCTATGCCAAATTTGGTAAAAATCGAAAGATATGTAGTGACTTTGGTACACCATTTACCTTAAATCGGACAAAAATATATATGGGAGCTATATCTAAATCTGGACCGATTTCCAGGAAACTTAACACACATCATTCTAGACATAATTCATTACGCTATGCCATATTTCGTGCAAATCAAACGATATATAGGGACATTAGTACACCATTTACATTAAATCGGACGAAAATATATATGGGAGCTATATCTAAATCTGGGCCGATTTTTTCAAATTTCAATAGGGTTCGTCTTTGGGCCAAATAAGTGGCCTATGCCAAATTTCATCCAAATCGGATCATAAATGCGACCTGACTTTGTTCACAAAAATACATGGACAGACAGACATACGGACGGACATGCATAAATCGACTTAAAAGATGATTCTATGCATATTCTAAAAAGGAACCATGTATCTATCTCGTTTCCTTTTGCCTGTTACAAACATATGCACAAAGACATAATACCCTGTACTACAGTGTGGTGAAGGATATAAAAATCTACGCTTAAGGTAGGACCAAAGGAAATCCAGGACCATTAAAAAGTATTTTTAAAAAATTTACGCCTATGGTAGGATCATGAAAAAATCCTTGAAATAGACTATCCTCGTCTATTAGACCTAGAAAATTTTTTCTTTAAAACAAAATCAGGTTTTTTTGCTCTTGAAAAAAGTTTTTCACATTTGATTCTTGAAAAAATTGTTCCTAAATAATCCAGGTCCATTGATTTGTAAAAATTCAAAACGGCAACCCTTTTGCCAGCTCGGTTAGCTTTTGTGGTTTGAAACACTTTTTGGCTAAATAAAGAATTACCCCAACATTGCAGCGACACAAAACATGGTCGAGATTTTTATCCACACATCTCTCTAACTACCTCCTGCCCCGGTACCTGCTCCCGCTTCCCCTTAAACTCGGATTACCTTTATAATTGCCTTAAATGCTTGTTGTTGTTGGTTTTCTTCTATCTCCAATAGGTAGAAACGAAAGTAGAACGTTCGAATATCTATATATATATACACAAACACACATACATATACAAAAGTATATGTAGATTTTTGTCTATATACTGTTGCTTGTGGAGTATCAAAACATTTGCGTTTCACAAGTACTCCAGCTGTTCTTTTGAAAATGCCAGGAGGTGCCTGCTAGCCAGCCACCAACCAAAGCAGGTGATGGGGAATATTTGGGGGGGTGGGGGGAGAAACCATTTGTGCGGGGCGGTGATTTTTGAAGTGTTAAAGTTCGGTTTCTGTGTTTAATTTTTACCATTCGTCGTCGTTGCTATAAAATTTATGGTTTTTGATGGCAAACAAAGTTTTATGTTGAACACACGCACACATTTACACTTTATTTTTGGTCGGTAGGTTGGTATCTTTTAAAAAATTCAAAAACGAAAGCGCAAAAAAATGATTGTAATTATCTGGTATTTAGGCAGTCAACGGCAACTCCTCCGGATCATCAGCATGCTATTCAATTTTAATAATACATAAAAATCCATTATGGTTAGTAGTTTAGGAGAATTTATGAGCCATCGGTTAGCACTGCAGCAATGATGTGGGTTTCTCTGGGCAAGAGGCAGAGAGAGAGAGAAAGAGACTAGCATCATTAAATGCTAACTCCGTGGCTTAAGTTTGTGATTAAATTTTATTATTATACGAAAATTGTAGCAAAGGTCGTAGGATAATATGGGGACAATAATTTTTTATCGGGCTACAGTTTACATGGGATGGTGATGACGTATGGTGTCAACCTGGATATAGATCTTAAAAAACTATTGAAGTTAATTATACTGAATTTCTACGGTAGAAGAATTTCCTATGTTAATCTGAAACCTGATTTGGAAGAGTCAAAGTTTATAAAAATATTAATTTCGAGCTAAGAACTTAAATTTTTTTTAAATGTTTTCAGTTTTATTGGAAAACATCTTCAGAAGCTTTCTTCAGCTATTCCGAAAAAAAATCTACAAAAATCTATATAAGGGCAAAAAAAAATATTTAAAAACTTGACGTCTACATCAGGACCCTTAAAAATATATTTCAAAAACAATGCCTATATAAGGACCCCCAAAAACATGCATCCCCTTGCCCGATTAGAGATCAACAGCACCTCTTCCTTATCCTAACACATATTCCGAATATTACTAATAATCAGTATAGCCCTTCTAAGCCCTTGTCCAGATTCCCTTCACCGTGAGTTATGTTCTGATGTTCGGTTTTTAGTTGTGGCCTATAAATCGACTTGAAAAAAACCACAAACAATTAAGTTTTCGGTCCACTTTATCTCAAAATTATTAACTGATCATCACCGAAAATTATAGACGTTGTCCTTGACCACAACTGGAATCTCATGGAAACTTTCAAAGCGATCAGTGCTATATTTCCGTCCTCTAATGGAATAATAGTAATACTAGGCACATAGCAACCTTTACCTAATTACGGATAACTCCCACATCAGAGTACATACAGCCATATAATTGGTATTAATTTGAAGGTCAACAACTCCTCTTGGATATACTATCAACTTCTCGGGTACATGCCCTTCAGGAGCAAGTATATATGCCCCCAGAATAAAGATTTTGTAGTTTTTCACACAAAAGTCAGGGTCCATTTGACCCGCTAAATATTGACCGATCTTTATCAAAACAGGCATGTAAAATTCTCCATGTAAAATTTGACCATGTTCGGGTCATAATTGCGGTCTCTGGAGCGATCAGGAAAAACGTCAAAAATTAAGTATTTGGTCCATTTCTTCCCGTAAATATTAACCTTTCTTTACCAAAAACAATAGGGGTCTTCATTGGCCAGAACCCATCTTACGTACAAAATTTCGTGAAGATAGGTCCATAACTGTGGCCAGTATCGTGTTTACAAATTATAATGGACGGACGGACACACATGTCTAGATCTACTCAGCTTGTCGAGATGACGATCGGTATACTTAATGGTGGGTCTAGGACCCATATTTCGCGGCGTTACAAACTTTTGGGGCTGCACAAAGCTATAATACCCTGACAACATAGTTGTGTAGGGTATAAAAACCACGCTTGTATTAGGACCCTCCAAAAATATTATTTTTTTTTTAATTTTTTTTTTTTTTTTAAATCCACTCTTGTGTTGGTCCCTGAAAAGATATTTTTAAAAAAAATCCACCCCTATGTTGGTCCTCGAAAAAATATTTTTTACGTGAGCTGATGGTGACAATAACATTTTTGTTCGTCTACTTCAAGTAGGCACTTCCTCTACTCAAATGTTTATTAAATGACTTCTAGACCAAGAGTTTGTATTAAATAACCACAAATTCCCTTGAGTATATTGGTAATTGATAAATTTCCTTCTTTAATTTCTATCTTCTTATTCCTTCCTTTCACAATAAAATCCAATTGAATCTTCCCCTCTTAAATTTAAAATCTTCTCAGGACTCACACACCCACATACACACTCACAAATAAAAACGTTCAAATGAAAATCCTCTCCACAAAATTGTAAACAATCTAATTAAGAGCCTTGGCAACAGAGAAGATGAGAATAAATATGTCAATAAAATATTAATGTCTTTACGTGGTCAGTTGACATGATTACTATTTCGAATTTGATTGGCAAATACTCCGAACAATAACGGCAACAACAACAACGACTACGAAAATGACTCTTTGAAAGACATTAAATATCGATTTCGTTTATTAATCAATTAATGTCAGTCATTTAAAAGGGCACATGCATGTGTTGAACACACATACACACACACTCATATAGAATCTGACACACACACGCACACACTGCCACAGATTGTGGGAGTTACATCATTATATTGGACAGAAAACCATAGAACGAGCAATTTATCCTAATGACTTCAGTTAAACATGTAACGAGTTCAGACCAGTTGTTCGGCATTCGTCTAAAGCAGTTGTTGTTGTGGTTGCTGTTGTAGTTGTTGTCGACTTGAATGGTTCACATCAATATGTGGCACCACACAACAATAACAACAATGGGGCCAAAATAACGCCCCAAAATAGCCTTAAGTAGTCTTCGACGGCTGCGTCTCCTCTTCAGAAATACTAAAAAACAGGAAGAAGGGAAGGAAAGGCATTCAAGCACGCTTGGCCTGTTTGGCCTTAAGGGGAATTTAAAAAAACAGCAACAGCAACATCCTCGGGAGCCATGGAAAAAATTGCAAACTCATAATGGGCTTTTTGTTGTAGCTTGAATGTGTATATATTTTCTGTTCCCCCCCTCCCCGATGAGTAAACACATTTGACGATCAAGGCCGTCAGCATATGAATGAAACCAAAAACGAAAAAATTAAGTGGAAAAAAACACTTACATGTAAAAGTCAATGTTTGACAGTTAAAAAGTTACCAAAAAGATGTTTCCAGTAATGGACGGAAGCAATTAAGAAGGGTAAGCGGTTGTTAAAGATGATATTTGCATTATAGGAGAGGAGGATGATACTGGCAATTGAGTTACCACAAAAAAAAGAAAAAAAAAACGATTGTAACGTTAAGTTCGGTCGATGAGAATTTTATATGCCCTTCACCTTCCCAAGTCCACATTCAAAATCCAAAAATTCGTTCCACCATGGAGTTTTTTTATTCTCTGAGGTAACAAAAATCAAAGTTTATACATTAAAATTTTTAAAATCGGTTGATCGTGGAATTTTCATTCCTCTTAAAAATCGAAATACCAAATTTTAGACATTCAGGTTGGGAAATTCTGATAGTCCTCCAGTAAACCAAAAACGAGGCGGCATTATGAAAAATATTGAAATGAGGAGGGGCCTTTCTGTGCCAAAAAATATGGACCTATATTGAAAATGTTCCGCCACTCCTGTGTTGAAAAATAAGTCTCAAAATACCTAAAAGGGGCAGGATATTTTTGCGGGTCCTATGTTGAAATATGTGGTCAATATAAAGTATTTTAACGAAGACACTATGTGAATAACTGAAAATCTTTTTTGTCTCCAAGAACCCGGAAAGAAAAAATACAGCCACTAAGACTTTCCAAATAAAATGGATCGGGATAGAGGCTATGTCAAAGGTACAGAAAGATAGGTAGAAAGGTAGTTTTTCACTAACCAATTTTGCCCGGAATGTCAAAATATGTTTAGGACAATAAAATTACCTAAAATTGGTTGGATATGAAGATATATCAAAACTTTGACCTATATTGAAAAAGTTCGGTAAATATGCTTGGCGCCCTTCGAAAACCCGGAATGTCCAATTATAACCACTTCTCGGTAGGAGTAAGTACCTAGGTTCATGAAAACATCTAAAATAGAGCGGGACATGTATATGGTGGTCTACATTGAACATTTTGTGCAAATATGTTTTCCAGCCTCTCAATTTACTGTCACCTTCGTTTGGAAATTTTGCACAGGACCATCAAAAGTCTTTAAATAGGGTAGGACTTTAAGATGTCGGCCATGGCAATGTACGGACTTATATTTAAATTGTTTTTCGATGGTATTTGTCCTGAATCCTGAATTCCAATTCAAAATTACTAAAAAGGGGGCGGGACCTCGTATATCCCCAGTAACCCGGAATGTCAAATTACAGTCACACATCGTTTGGAATAAATCCTGTGGATAAAAAAATAAAAACCCAAAAGTGAGGAGGAACTTTCGATGCCAAAATATGGACCTGCATTAAAAATTTCGGCGTCAATATATATTTTTTATTCATCAAGAACCTTGAAAGCCAAGTTAGGTCACTTCGGTTGAAAAATTCTACGCGGATCTTCAAAATTCAGATATGTTTAAAAAATAGACCTACATTGACATATTTTTGGAAAGAAGTTTCATACCCATTAAGATTCCTGAATGCCAAATTACAGCAACATCGGAGTATATAAGTTCTACAATTGTCTAAAATCGATCGGAACATATATAAAGGGGCTATGTTAAGTCTAGACCCTATATTGACACATTTTTATGAAGAATATATTTTTTTTACCTACCAAGAATCCTAAATGTAAAGTTATAGCCACTTCGATGGGGAGAATGAGCTTGGGACCTTCAATAAATAAAATTAACCAACATTCAAAATATTTTGAGAATAAGTTTTATACCCTCTTAGAACCAGGAATGCCAAATTACAGTTACTTGGGTGGAGTATGTGGTTAAGTTCTCTAAATACCTAAAATCGACCGGGAATTATATAAGGGGACTATGCCAAGTATATATCATATATTGTGACATTTTTGCGAAGAAGTTTTTTTTTACCCACCAAAGACCCTGAATTTAATGTTATAGTCACTTCGGTCGGAAAATGAGCATGAGACCTTCAGAATGCCAGAAAATGGTCGGAAGTTCTTTGTGGAGCTTACTACAGTAACAGTATCAGGGGCTTTATATTATTTTTTCTACTTTGCGAAAAAGTGTTTTACCCTTCGAAGAATTCTGAATGCCTAATTGCAGTCACTTCTGTGGGAAAATACGTTTAAAATTTTTGAAATATCGAAAATGGTGTGATACCGTTATGTAAAACATGGTCCAATATTGAAATTGTTGTAGAAATGAATTTATTATTCATCTGGGATCCGGAATGCTAAATTACAGTCACTTCGACGGGAAAATGCGTCTATAAATTGGTTAGGACCTTTATATCGAACACATTTCATTTCGGGCAAGACCTTGGAGCTATGCACCCTTGAACTTATATCGAACATTTTCTGAAAGGACTTTTTTCCTCCTCCAAGACACTTGGAGGGGGAAAATGCGGAGAAGTCCTACAAAATATCGAAATTGTTCTTTCAATAACCTTCATATGATAGTACCAACTTTATATGGAGACTATGGCAAAACATGGACCTATACTGACAAAAATATAAAGATGTTTTCACTCGTGTAGAAGCTGGACTTTCAAAATACTGAAAAATAGTTTGAGCCTTTATGAAGGAGGTATGTAAAAAATATGACCAACAAAATACCGAAATTGGGGTGGTACCTTTATGTGGGAACTATATCGAAAAGAAATTTAAATGCGTTTTTCACTGTCCTAGAATATGAAATGGCAGATGCCAGCCACCTCGGAGGCCTAGTCATTTAAAATACCAATAATGGTTAAGGACCCTGTCAAAACCTGTACTTACATCTACAATTTTCAGCAATGCTAAAACATGGACCTATATCGAAAATATTCTGCAAACATGTCTCTTACAAAGACCAAAAAAATACTGAAATTGGGTCGGTCCCTTAATGTGAGAACTATAGCAAAACATGGATCTATATCAACAAAAATTTAAATACTTTTCGCTCTTCTAATATATGAAATGACAAATGCTTGCTACTTCCGAGGATTAGTTATTTAAAATAACAAAAAATTGGTAGGGGCCCTTTCAAAACCTGTACTTACATCGACAATTTTCAGTAATGCTAAAACATGGGCCAATATCGGAAAAATTCTGCAAGCCTATGTCTTATCATCAAAGAGCCTGAAATGTTAAGTAGGGACCACTTCGATTGAATGCCTTCAAAATTTCGAAAATGGGCCGGAACTAATCCAAGGGGCTATACCAAAATATGGCCCAATTTATAACAATTTTTCAAGTGCATATATACTCAAAAGAGTATTTCCGAACATTTAAAGGTGTATCAAACTAAATGACAAATTGAACATACGCTCCATCCTATGCTGGAGGATATAAAAGGAAACGGACGTTTATTGAAATTTTATAAAGTTGTTATAATTTAAAAATAACGAGAGGGGAGAGGACGGTTGACATCGAGCGACAAAATAGACAATTTCTGTGTCACTCTTCTGGGTAATTTGCCAAACATTGGGTAGGCTGTTATGTTTATTGCCTTAACAAAGACTAGCGCCTCATTGCCATTTTCCCTTGAAAAAAGCCTTTAACGGCCACTTCTAAAGTGTTTTTTGTTGTTGTCGGTGAATAAAGTTTTTTTCAAACTAAGTTATTCCAACAATATTTGAAACAAATGTTGCTGCTTTATGTGGCGCCACAGTTGCTGTATACCCATTGAAACCTGAAACGAACGCACCTTTTCATAGACTATGGCTGGCTTTTGGTGATGATGGCCAGCCTTTGCCTTTTCTGTCCAAACGAAATATTTTCCAAGTTAGTTTTTTTTTTCGATCTTCTTCATACACGTGGCAATGTGTTTTTTTCAGACTTCTCATTTAGTTCGTGTTAAAAGAACAACAACAACAACAGCAGCAGCACCATTAACAAAAATAAAAACGTTACAGCTTGTCATTTAAAAAAAAAGCTTTGTTCTCCGCTTTTATTCCTCCGAAAAGTGAGAAAATAAAATTTAAGGTCCCTAAAAAAAATCTTCGTAGCCATTTATGTGTATTTTATTCTCTGGGTTTTTTTCCTTCATTGTTGATGTTTTCCCTGTGTTTTGGGTGACATTTAAATAATGTAAACAGGACACACGCACACACACACATTCGCATGGCCAAAGAATAGAACAACATTTTCACCAAAATGGAATGAAACTAGTTAAAAAGTTGACCCTTGATTTAAATGCCAAATGTGGTCCTTTCTTCCTTTTGGCTTCATCATGGTGATGTTTAGCATGAAATTTTAATTAAGTTTTAACAATTTTAAATCTTAATGGAGGGTTTGAGATGGACCAAAATGTAATAAAAACAACAACAAGAACAACAAATTAGAGTAGTTGAACAGGGATATGTTTCAAGGACCATATGGTGTCATCGGTCATCTGTGGAAGGATGGAAATTATTATTTTTAATATATGGTAATATTTGTCATACATGGATTAGGTAGCCACAGTAAAGTTAACAAACATGTTAATCACCTAATGTAAGGAAGCTATGTGAAAAGTTTTTTTAATAGAAAAAATCCTTATTCAACCGAAATACTCAATAGGCTTAATTTCACCTTAATTCCAAAATGATATTTATGATAATTTCGTATTTTAACAAAATATTTCCTGATTACAAACAACATCAAATTCCAATTGCCAGCCTATAATTTTGCGTTCGTTCGATGCAATTAAAATATTCGCCCAAAACCGTTTGCAGGAAATCAAATAATTAACTCGATTAGCAGAGCAGCGCTCGCAGCAACCATCTAATGTCGATAAATTCCAGTACATTTATGTTTTTGAATTTTATCAATTTGTGCAATTGCGATGTTTAATTGGAAACATTACAAAACTAACAACTGGCAAATTTAATCGTTACATCGTGACAAGCATGACCATTTTGTGTGTGTGTTTATAGGAGTGAATTTTTTTAAATATTTTTTGATAATTATAGAAGCCGTGGATTTAAAAAAAAAATCACAAGATATAGAAAGCGTGGATTTTTTTACAAATATTTTTAACATTACTGAAGCCGTGGAATATTTTTTAAGGATTATTGAAGGCTTGGGTTTTCTTAATTGTTTTTTAAGGATTATAGGAGTGAATTTTTAGCCAAAATTATTTTTGCCCACAATTTATGGTAGCAGAAAAAAATCTGAATTGGGCCCCGCTGAATATTTTTTTTATGTGCAAAAGAATGAAGGACTCAGACAATGTGATGCATTCTTTTATATAAATTACTAGCATATGTCCGCAACTTTGTTAGCGAATGTGGGTAATATTTAAACATGTATTAATATATTATTTTATTTTCACTGAAAACTGCATATGTCAGAAAAAACTAAACAATCCACACATTATTATCGATCATAAATTGAATTTAAGTACCATTTATTTCATGATTCGAGCTCCAAAGGTTCACCCAAACCCAAATATTACAAAATTTATTTAAATTTAGTACACATTATTTCCATAAGTAACCTCATCAACCATACAACAAAATTTCCTGCATACCCCGATCCTACACAATGATTCCAAATTCAAATTTCAAGATTTCAACTCTATTGGTTCACCCACAATTCAAATTGTTCTAAAAATAGTACACAATGGTACGAATTTCCACAACTTCCTACTTAACCCCCACAATGATTCCAAATTCAAATTTTAGGATTTCAACTCTATTAGTTCACCCACAATTCAAATTGTACTAAAAATAGTACACAGTAGTATCAATTTTCAAAACTTCCTGCATACCCAAATCCTACACCCCCTACACTGATACTAAATTCAAGTTTCAGGATTCCTACTCTATCGGTTCACACACAATTAAAATTGTACCAAATTTAGTACGCAGTAGTACGTATTTCTAAAACTTCCCATATCACAATTTTACATCTCAACAGTGATCCTGACTAAAAATTTCATGATTCTAGCTCTATTGGTTCACCAAAAATTCAAATTGTACCAAATTCAGTATAATTTAGTACACATAAGAATTATTTTCTTAAATTGAATCCTGACCCCAATCCCACACCCCTACAGTGATCCTGACTACAAATTTCATTGTTCCCGCTCTATAGGATCACCCAAATCCAAACTGTACCGATTATAGTACGATTTAGTACTTTTCGTACACATAAGTAATAAATTTCCAAAACTATGTTCATATCCCAATCCTACACTCCGACGGTAACTTTAATTTCAAATTCCAGGATTCCAGCTCGATTTGTATCACCAAATTAAATTTTTACCAAATATAGTACCATATAGTACTTTTCGTACACATGAGTACACGCTTTCAAAACCATCTCCTTAAATGGGCCCTACTTCTCAACCTTAATTCACACTCCAAATTTCAAGTTTTTAACGTTAAACGTTCACATTCTACAGAATAGTACCAAATTTAGTACATTTCGTACTTTTCGGATAGTTATAGTTCGAGTTTCCAAAAACCCTTTGGTACATCTAACCTACACTCCATCAACGACCACCAAACCAAATTTTAGATTTCTAGCTCTACCGGTTCTCCAAATACAAATGGTAACACATTTAGTACTTTTTAGTACTTTTCGTACCGTTCTAGTACGAATTTACAAAAACAAATTGTTCTTGCGTTTACAAAGTTCGATAAATTGATCTTTCTTGCATTTTCATATATTTTAAAAAAATGTGTATTTAATTTAATGAATCGCCAAGAATCTATTTCTATTCACCCAGCATTCTCTGGAAAAATTTATTTTTCAATTAGAAGAAAGAAAAAAAAACATCATTTATCTCAATCATAATCCGCAAAACTTTCAATATTAGCCACAAATACTTCAAAAGACCTTTGAGTTGCAACATTCCGTATTTTTTTTTTGCATGCAAATACCTCAATTTAAGTGTCAGCAAAATACGATGGCGCCCAACCTCACGACCATCTCCACCACTAATCCAACCACCCTCACTATTCAAATGGCTATAAAGTATTGACCAAGTATTGGCTGTGGTACTGCCTCGCCAAACCATTGAGTGAATGCCATGGAATGTTGGCAATTGGTTTTTGTGGTGTTAATGGCGGGATGGCATAGAAATTTTCAATTTCCTCTTTGCTTGTTCGAATGATAAGGGATAAGCACTCTTGGAATTATTTAGTTGTGTGAAAACTTGTAAAAAGAATTGGAGCAAAACACAAAAAAAGAAAACTATGAATCCGAAGAAGACGAAGAATGCAATGATGATGGCGATGATAAAGGAGAGAGGAAAAAAACAACTTTGAAAACAGTGGCACTTTTTCAATTGAATTGCTTTCACTTTTGCAGCCATTGCCAGTTATGTCTAATTAGTGATGTCTTTCGTTGCTTTGTTACAAGTGAGCCAGGAGACGAAGAAAACGACGTGAGAGAAGGGGAGTCACCTCAGTCGTCGTTAGTCACTTCATTAAAATTATGGTGGATGGTGGGAAGAGTATAGTTTTCTCCGTCGTGTCTCGAAATGGTAATGTTCCTTCAAATTAGTGGCCATTGTGTTGTCGATTGCCAGCGCCGCCATACGGTACAAATTGCCATCCATAAAAGGTTAATTCTTATGGCCTCTTGTAGTTTTTGCCTTGAGTGTCGTCTTTGTCGTCCTCGGTCGTCATCATTGTCGTCTTGTTAGAATTGTTATTACTCTAAATGACAATGTAAACGACTGCCATACAACAAGAAGACATTTAAGCATTTAACATTTCCAATTAAAATATGTAAGCAAACAGCACTCATTTGAACTCAAACACACACACACCCACCCATCTACATACATACACACACAAGGCATACAGGCATTCTGTTCACTCACCCACACTCACACACGTCCATACCCAAAATAAATGACACAACATCAGTGGCATTAGAGTCTTTAAGGATTAGTTGTCGTTTGTGATGTTGTTGTTGTCGTTTTTTGCTGTTGTTGTTGCTGCTGTTTAAACATTTGTTATTTTTGGCAAAACATGACACATATTGACTGACTGACGCCCCAGTTATTCACTGAAGCAGCAAAAGTTATCTCTAAGTCTCTGCTCAACAATAACAACAACAACTGCAAAATAAAATATGTTGGATGGTTGGTTCGGTTGGAAGGAAGCTGGAGGAAGGATGATGCTGGGTATGTCAATAATTTTACAAAAGTTAAAAACTACAACAGCGTGGAAGAGATTTGAATATTAAAAATTTTATTTTTTAAGGAACTAACATATATGAACATACTAACATAGGAGCAAGAATGGAATGTGTATAGTTAAAAATAGGCAACTTCTGCTGGGCTAGGGTTTAAGATTTTTTACCAAAGTATTCAATTATAGCTAAATCGTTTGAAAATTTCGGCCGAGAATTCCTTGGAAAAGAGAACATCAGAGTATCTACAGACATTTTCCTATGTACCAAAATTTATCCTCAGCGAATCTAAGGTCCCTTTCTGCTACCTTAGGGGACCTGAGCAATTTCGTATACATAAAGATTGACTAAAGTTTTGCTTAGGTAAAAAATTGCCATAGAAAAAAGTTATCCTCAGCTGGGGAAATTTTGTTAGAAAAATGACAAAAGATAATTTTATAATCGGAGATTGCATGAACTTTTTGCATAGAAAAAAATCATTATTCGGAGTCCTGGCGATTTTTTTTCTTTAGATGATCCTCAGGAGACCTAACGATTTCTGTTTTCAATTGAAGAACTGGATCAATTGGAAACATTATTTGTTACAAATAAAATACAGTGAGGGAACCTGAAGATTTTTTATCAAGAAGGCGGCAATAGGGGAACAAATCATCTGACCATCCACAGATGAAAAAGCAAGGAGACCTTCCGATGATCTTCTAAAGAAACCATCTGGTCTTCTACAGAAGTAGAAAAAAATCATTATTTTGGTGTTCTACATAAGAAGATGTTTTAGTTTTTTCGGAAGAAAGCTTTCTGTTCATCAGTAGAAGACGTCTTTTCGGTCTTCTATGGAAGAAGACCTTCAGTTAATCTAGAAAAAGTGATATCCTGCTTGACCTTCTGGTAGGAAATGTCCTAACCAATGGAATTCAAAATATAAAATTGGGAGAGTAGAAAAAATTCAAAGGGTTTTTTTGACCATTCGATGTTCTAGTTTTCCAGAAGAAGACTTCTAAAATGTACTACATTTGGTACAAATTGGAATTTGGAATGCGAAAAAAAATTAAGAAGTAGGGTCGATATAAGGAGGTGGTTTCGGAAGTGTGTACTCATGTATACGAAAAGTACTAAGCTGTACTAAATTTTGGTACTATTTGAATGTGTAGAAACGGATGGAGCTGGAATCATCAAATTTGAAATCAACATTGGAAATTTATACTTATGTGTAGGAAAAGTACTAAATAGTACTATATTTGGTACAATTTGGATTTGAGTAAACCGATAGAGCTGAAAAACTTAAATTAGGAAATAATTTTGGGGTGTAAGATTGGGGTATGGATGTAGTTTTGAAAATTAATACTTAAATGGTACTAAATTTGTAGAAACGGATGGAGCTGGAATCATCAAATTTGAAATCAACATTGGAAATTTATACTTATGTGTAGGAAAAGTACTAAATAGTACTATATTTGGTACAATTTGGATTTGAGTAAACCGATAGAGCTGAAAAACTTAAATTAGGAAATAATTTTGGGGTGTAAGATTGGGGTATGGATGTAGTTTTGAAAATTAATACTTAAATGGTACTAAATTTGGTACAATTTCAAATTTGTAAGAACCGATAGAGCAGAAATCCTGAACTTATGGGTACTAAATTTGAATTTTGGAAGAACCGATAGAGCAGGGATCCTGAACGTATGGTTACTAAATGGTACTGAATTTGGTACAATTTGAATTTTGGATCACTGTTGGGGTGTAGGATTAGGTCATAGAATTTAGAAAAATATTCGATTTACGTTTTGGTATAGCTCCACTATAACTGTACCGACCAATTTTCGATATTTGCAAAGATTATCCGCATTTTTCCACCGATATGTTTGTAATCTATATATAAACTAGTACGACGAATAAAACATACGTCAGAAACATGGCCGTTGTGCTGGAAGCGTCATAGAAGAATCGCCGAAGTCACTCCTGAAAGTATCGTCAAAGTCACATCCTGGAAGTATCGCTGTAGTCCCTTTATTGAAGTATAGCTGAAGTCACTTCCTGAAAGTATCACTGAAGTCACTCCTGGAAGCATCGCCGTAGTCACTTCTTAGAAATCCCTGAAGTCTCTCGAATAATCGCCGAAGTCACCAATCTGATAAAAACGCAAACGAAGTTGCTGGCACTTGCTACTACTCTATATATGTCCATATTTGGACTTCCCTATGAAGGTTAACCTATACTTTTCGCCGCATTTCCCCGCCGAAATAGTTGCAATATGACGTTCGGTGCTATTGAATGTTGAACAATGTATTTGAGAAAAATTTTGAATGGGGTGTGTGTGTGTTTTTTTTGCATAGCCCTATATAAAGAAGAACACTCCCTACCCCTACATATTTTGAAAATTTAGACGAACTTCTACCGATAGGGGCGATAAATTGATAACTTCCAAATCATTTCTGATATGCTGCTGAAATTTAGCACAAATTTTGTCTATATCTATGTGAATTAGTGGACTAAATACACACCAGATATTCCTGCCAAAAATTATTAATATTGGTCAAGTTTTTAGGGTTGCCCCCATTTAAAGGTACTGTCCAAATTTTTTAATTGGTCGTAATTGGGTTCTAATTGGATGATAATATCGTCTTGTGACTAATTTGTCAACAATTTTGAATTAAAAAGCGATTAAGGTAATAACAATTTGCTATATATTAAAAATGAAATCTGAGTCAGAAAAGTGTCCGTAATCGATGTAATGATATAATCGCAATTTTGTACTTTTATTTTTGACTTTCGACCACTGTTCATTGTGACTTCAATTTGGCATTACGTTTTTTTCTATTTCGTAGCCCCATATTAGAAAAATGATCATTACATTGATGGTTTGTCTTCGAATTGGCTGTAATTTGGCCTCCCGGATTCTTGGTGAATAACAAACCTCCATCCACAATATTTTCAATATAGGTTCATGCATGACTCCCATACAAAGTCCCTGCTTAATTTTCTAGACCATATGTAAATCCCAAACTTTTTAACAAATTGTGAACACCCACCACATGTTGGAGGCGTTTATTATTTGCTAACACTGCACTGAACACCCACAGTTAATTATTAAGAAGGTCATCTTCAATTGAAAATCATGAGGTTTTCTTCATCCCAAATTGCCTTCTCCACTTCAGGAAATCTCATCATCTCACATAAATCTGTGTGTGCAAGAAGAAAATAAGTGACAGAAACATAAAGTAATATACGAGCGAACGTTGATGACAGTCATCAGAGTCATCGTCGCCGTCGTCTTACCATAAATTTATTTAGGCCATAATCACCACCCATTGTAATTTAAATTATGGTATTACAAATGTCAAGGCATTGCTAAATGACTGACTGGCTGGATGTCTGTTTGTCTTTCCTGAATGTTTGCCTGCCTGCTGATACTTCTGCCAGGCAGGCATTCAGCCTTGATTTCTTCTTCGGTGTTGCCTCCTGTCTGGCAACATTTATATGAATTTTTCTTTTCTTTTTTTTTTTTTGTAGGCAACACGCCCAATCTCTGGAGAATTCCAGCTGTCTGTTTATCTGTCTGTCCATTCATCTGTTTTGTCTATTTTTCTTATAAAGAACAGCAAACCGAACCAAATCGAAAAAATAAACACCGAACAAGTGTCACATAGCAAAGAGTTAAAAAGACAGCCCCAGCAGAAAGTAAAATACCAATTTGTTTCGGTTGAGATAAGAGAATGTCATTGACGTATTTGTTTAATTTTATTTCATTTCATTTCACTTCACACAACGCTATGAAATGTGTCTACAATGTGTCAAGGGGCGGGGGCGAGGGAAGAGAAATGCTTACTGGATGGCTGGTTGGCATGTGTATGTAATTATGTGTTTAACAAAATACCACAATACTGGGCCATCGGAGCAAGCACTTCGTAGTCAGCACATACTCCAATTGGCACGCACACATATGTAGTTACACCGAGCAGCTTTACACACACTCAAACACACTAACACAATTGCCTGCCTGCCTGTGGATCTCAACAAAAGCACACCATAAACAACCCAAGAATCTTTAGATTAAAGCAAATTCACAAACTGACACATTTATCAAAAATATTAACAAGAAGAACAAGAAGAAGACCTACAGACCGACCAAAGGGCCAACACACCAACAACGACGACGTCGAACAAAACCACATCATCTCTATAGAAGTACGGGTGTGTGCGAGTAGACGATGAATGCATAACATATACGATTATGTCTCTTCTTCTTATTATTTTTCTGTAACTGTATACATATACATATATATATCATCATGTACATGTGTGTGTGTGTGTTTGCAATATTATTTCCAGGTCCTTGTATATCCTTGACGAGGTTAACATTACATTACCTACATTTTTTCCAAAACCCACCAAAACCATATGAATGAAGGTTAAATATTTTTTTACGAAGACACAAAAACGGCAACGATGCCGCTGAAACGACGACGAACTACGACGGCGACGACGTCAGACAACCGTTTTTAGTTGAACCCCAACCTAACTTAACAGCATCCGAAGTGTCGTTTGCAAGGAAACTGGATTACAAGAACAAGGTAATTGGGTAAATGGTGTGCTCAACTTGACGAAGCAATGTAATGGAGCAGAGAGTGAGAGAGAGAGAGAGAAGTTAACATTCGTTGCTTACAACGAAGTCTCTTTTCGAAGAGAGGTGTGCACAGAGAGCTGTTACTAAATATCGCATGTAAGATGTTACGAGTGGTATCTTGACATTGAAATAAATATCACATGGTTGTGTAGTTACTGCAGGATGTTATGGTACAATAACAGCACAAATTGGAACCTAAATGTAAAGTGCAGGCGCAAAATAGATGTAATAGAAATAGACTAACATTTTTATTTTCTTTCTTGATGGGACTATAAATTTGAAATACTACTGGAAACGGAGGATATTTTTGCTTTAGAAAACAAATCATAATTAGGAAACCTGAGGATTTTATTTATTGAAAAATCATCCTCTGAGCAATAAATTAGCAACCTCAGGGGACCTGTGGCTAATTTTTTCATGAAATATGTCATCCCCAAAAGGCCATATTCTTTATAAAAAAATAAATGAAAGAAACTCGTCATCAGTGGCCTGACAAGCTTTTTTCTTTACAAAAAAGTCATCCAAATGACAAAAAAAAAAAACCTTGATCCGTGGCCTGATATATTTTTTTGACATAAAAAGGGTCATCATAGCTCCTAAAACTTTTTTAGTTGTGTTTTTTTTTGTCAATAGATTTTTCAGTGCTTTTGGAGACAATGGTATACTCTGGCAACCTGAACATTTTTTAAGGTCTTTTTATTCTGCATTGAAGATCCCTAGAATAAGAAGGTTTTTTTCCCAAGAAGAGCAGAAGGTCTTCTTCCCTATAAGGGCTCAAGGTCTTCTTACATAGAAGAAGAGAAGGTATTCCCTTCCAGAGGAACAGAAAGTCTTCTTTGCTAGAAGAGCAGAAGGTCTTCTTCTCCAGAAGAGAAGAAGGTCTTCTTCTCCAGAAGAGAAGAAGGTCTTCTTCTCCAGAAGAGAAGAAGGTCTTCTTCCAAAGATGATCAAAAGGTCTTCTTCACCAGAAGTGCAGAAAGTTTTCTTCCCCAGAAGAGCAGAAGGTCTTCTTATCCAGAAGAAAAGAAGGTCTTCTTCTCCAGAAGAGAAGGTCTTTTTCCTTAGAAGAGCAGACTGTCTTCTTCCAAATATGATCAAAAGGTCTTCTTCCCCAGAACAGCAGAAGGTGTTCTTCCCCAGGTACTCTTCCCAAGAAGAGCAGAAGTTCTTCTTCCCTATAAGGGCTGAGGGTCTTCTCACCTAGAAGAAGATAAGGTATTCCCTTCCAGATGAACAGAAGGTCTTCTTCGCTAGAAGAGCAGAGGGTCTTCTTCCCCAGAAGAGCAGAAGGTCTTCTTCCCCAGAATAGAAGAAGAGCAGAAGGTACTCTTCCCAAGAAGAGCAGAAGGTATTGTCCCCAAGAAGAGCAGAAGGTATTCTTCCCTATAAGGGCTGAGGGTCTTCTTACCTAGAAGAAGAGAAGGTATTCCCTTCTAGATTAACAGAAGGTCTTCTTCGCTAGAAGAACAGAAGGTCTTCTTCTCCAGAAGAGAAGGTATTTTTCCTTAGAAGAGCAGACTGTCTTCTACCAAATATGATCAAAAGGTCTTCTTCCCCAGAAGAGCAGAAGGTTTTCCTCCCCAGAAGAGCAGAAGGTGTTCTTCCCCAGAATAGAAGAAGAGAAGATGGTATTGTTCCCAAGAAGAGCAGATGGTCTTCCTTCCTAGAAGAACAGAAGGTCTTTTCCCCAAAAGAGCAGAATGTATTCTCTCCCAAAGGAACAGAAGAATAAAAGGTCTTCTTCCCCAGATGAACAGAAGGTCTTCTACTTGTATAGACACTCAGAAGATCCTCTTCTTGCTTAGATGAGCAGAAGGACTTCTTCCATAGAAGAGTTAAGGTCTTTTTCAGAAGAGCTAAAGGTCATCTGTAGATGAACATACGGTCTGCTTTTGTAAAAGGATAAAATCATTCCCAAGGTCCGCTGAGATATAATTTTTTTTTTCTTTAGAATGTCAGAAGCTCTTCTTCTAAAAAACACGGGAAGGTCTTTTTATCTAAAAGATTTTTTGGGTTCCTTCTTTATGAGACCAGGAGATCTTCCTCTGTAGACGGCTATACAGAACGTCTATATAGAACGTCTACTGCTGTAGAAGACCCGAAAGTTTTCTTACTTAGGAGACCAGGAGGTATTTGTCATTCTTATATTATTTTACTATAGAAGACCAGGATATATACTTCCAGAGGTGTAAGGTGTTCTTATGTAAAAGAAAAGAAGGCATACTTCTTCTATAGAAGAGCAGAAGTTCTTCTTATAGAAAAACCTCAAAAATTTCTTTTTGGGGCACAATCACGATGATAAATGTTTCTACTGAAAAATATTTTTAGATCCCCTGAGGACTTTTTTTTATAACAAAAATGTTCAGATTCCCGGAAGATGAATTTTTAAAAATAAGATTCTCTTAAAAGTTTTTTTTCTATAGGATAAAACTCAGAACATCCCTTGATATTTTTTAAAACTTATTCAGAATTATTATAGAAAAAAATTAGATGACATATGGAATTTTTCGTTTCAGGTCCACAGAGGCTAATTTTTCATTGTAGAAAATATGGTTCTTTCTGTCCTTCATATATAATTCCATCTGACATTTTGTGTTGAGGAAGGGTATGACAGCAGTAAAAACAATGTTATTGCAGAGTAACATTCCAGCTGCTGGATATCGGTCACATTTTTAGGGGAGATTGTTATCATGCAAGAAAAATACATTTTATATCACAAGAGAGTGGGAGAGAGTCGCAGTTGCTCTCTATCACAGTTAACATTTTCTATTATGAGATAAATTTGTTAACGCATGCCCATGGCGCCGCAGAGAGCAAGAAACAGATGGAGAGCGTATGATATTCAGCAACTCTGTTAACCGGCTAACGGTTACCGTTACCATTCTAACAGTGGCAATTTATTTGGCGCCAGAAATGTGTTTTAATTTTTTACGTTCTAGGCAAGGCACAGAGGAGAAGAAGAAGACAAAATCCTGCAGCAATACGATTTGCCTTTGCCGTCGGCAAAATGAATGGAGCGATGGATGTTTGGATCAGAGTTGTAAACTACTCAAAAAAAAAATGTCCTTTGAATTTGAAGCATGAAAAGGAAATCAAAATAAAAACAACAACAAATACAAGCACGAGAAGAATAAGGCAAACAACTTTGATAAGGTTATGTTGTTTGCCTTGATTTGGTTATGCTCTTTGGTTGTTAAATGAGTTGAATTGTTTGGGACAGGGTGGGGTAGGTTAGGGTAGGGTAGGGAAGGGGTTTCCCCAGTTGTTCCTTTTTTTTTTGCTTGGGTGTTGGAATTTTTTTCCATAGTTTGCTGCGTTTGCTTTAATGAAAAACTTTCTTATCATTGATGTTTGCTGTTGTTATTGCTGGTAAAGTTATTGTTTTGTGAGTGTCTGAGTAAGTGTGCGTGTGTGTGTGTTTGTATTATTATTTTATAACAACAAAAGGGACTTTGTTAACAACCACAAGTAAAGATAATTGTGCGACTACAATATGTAGATAATTATGCTTTGACTCCAATGAGGGGAGGGGTGCGAGGGGGGTTGGTTATTCAAGGGAATATTCGACAACAATGAAGATGGACCTCTTCACTGAATATTGCTGTGGGAATGCATCGCTGCCACGAAGATGCAGCTCACCCTCCTCCAACGTTGTTGTGGGAATGCATCCATCCTTTTGCATAGCTGTGCATGATTATGGGGTTTATTTACCGTTAATGTGTTTACATTTCCTGTTTCCCCATTCGGTATCTCTTATCGCAATTAAAATGCCAGTAAATGCACAAGCAAGACCAAACCAGACCAGCGAAGCCAACCAACCAGCCAGCCAGCAAGGACCATGGACTAAAAGATCCAACAATTGCTAGCTAGCTTGCCTTGTAAAGTAATGTTGCCGGTGTGGAATGACTGGATGGAGATATAAAAGAGCACCAGCTGGAATATTGCAGTTTGAATATTGTAGTCCGACTACACCACAAATAATTATTATTCCCTGTTCGCACTGGTGAGGACCTGTACATGACAACCAAATACGAACGCCATACAGACTGAGACTGACTGAAACAGACACTCACACACACATACACAAACAGAGTGCGCCAGCACCAAGTAGGCTCCCTTGGCCAACAATATTGTAGGAGTTAACCCTTATACAAGAGTGGAGGACAAATAGGTCTCCAAAGGCATACAGATTTCTTGCCTATAGAAGAAATACAACTCAGGATGCCTGAGGATTTTTTTTTTTCTTTTTAAAAACCGTACTCAGGAAACTTGAGGCAAAAAGCACATCTCAGTGGCCTGAGAATTGTTTTCTATAGAAAAACAGAACTCAGGGGACATAAGGAATCGTTGCTATAGAAAAACAGACCTCAGGAGACCTGAGGAATCTTTTCTATAGAAATCACATCTCAGGATGCCGGAACAATTTTTCTATAATAAACCTTACCACCGGAGAATTGAGGATTTTTTTTTATAAAAAACTCCTGTTTTTCTGTAGAAAAAATTCCCCTAAGATCTGTTTTTCTACAGAAAAAAATTCTTCAGGTCCTCTGAAGTCTGTTTTTCTATACAAAAAAAAAAAAATCCTCAAATCCCTTGAGGTCTGTTTTTCTATAGAAAAACAATCATCAGAAATTCTGAGGTCTGCTTTTCTATCAACAAAAATTCCTTAGGCACCCTGAGGTCAGTCGAGTCGGAACCCGTAAGATCTGTTTTTCTATAGAAAAAATACTCTGTTTCCAGAGGCCAGTTTTTCCATAAAAAATATAATTTTTTTCTGCAGGAAAAAAATCTCTGGGCCCTGAAGATGATTTTTTCTTCTTGTTATGTTTGTGGGATCTCAGGATGCCGCAACAATTTTTCTATAAAAAAACCTTACCATCGGAGAATTGATGATTTTTTATAAAAAAAAACTCCTGTTTTTCTATAAAAAATCCCCTGTTGTCTGTTTTTCTATAGAAAAAAAATCCTCAGGTCTTCTGAAGTCTGTTTTTCTATACAAAAAATTCCTCAGATCCCCTGAGGTCTGTTTTTCTATAGAAAATAATTTCTCAGATTCCCTGATTTCTGTTTTCCTATAAAAAGTCCTCAGGTTCCCTGAGGTCTGCTTTTCTATAAAAAAAACAATCATCAGAAATTCTGAGCTCTGCTTTTCTATCAACAAAAATTCCTTAGGCGGAACCCCTTAAGATCTGTTTTTCTATAGAAAAAAATACTCTGTTTCCTGAGGTAAGTTTTTTTCATAAAAAATATAATTTTTTTCGCAGGGAAAATTCTCTGCACCCTGGAGATGATTTTTTCTTCATCATGTTAGGTTTGTGGGTTAATAACGTCCTTTGGCCAAGAAGGATTGATGCTGTCTGCCTGACAGACGTTTTATGCATTCTCTTTGGTTCGCTGGTGTTACCCTACACCCCTTCTGTATCTTACACTACCATTATTGCTAGTATAAATTCAACTTACGTTTTAATCTTTGCGGCATCGGGACGAGTATCGCATTTAATGCCATAGTATGCCAACAATGCATCTTTATCAGTATCCCTAATGACATTGTCCGCCAACAAAACAATGCGTTCGAGAGCATTGCGCAATTTTTGATTATCTTCCTTTTGTTTATCCTCGGTACTTGAGCCGGAGCCAGTAGTGCCACTGGCACTGCCAGCCACTGATGATGTGGATGTTGATTCCTCCTGAGTTGTGGTGGTGGTGGCGGAAGATGCATCACCTCCTCCCGCTTGTTTGTTGTTGGCATTTAATGACTTGGCAAATGTAAACGGATATTGGGCCTTCAATTCGGATGATGATTCAATGTTCTGTATGAGCAGTAAATGAGCGGCCAAATGTTTGGGATGTCCAGCAATTATGTCCTCGTAGATTTTTTCAGCTTTTTCAAGATCTGTGTGACAAAAAGAAGAAGAATACGAAAAAATAGCAATGAAAATGAGTAATGAAAAACGGTGAGGATAAAAATGGAAATCAAAAATTAAACGCCATAAACAACCAGAAGAAATTAAAAAAAAAACGAAGACAAAGAACCGCAAAAGAGCTGAAAACCAGAGCTCATCTTATCATCCTTATAATCATCACCATCCTTGCCGTCGTTGTCGTTCGCATTCGCATTATTCTCATCATCATATTTTCCAGTCGTTGCCATTGTTGTTGTTATTGGATTGTCGGTATTTTAAAATTGCGTTCCAGCAGCAGCAGTAGGACCATCAACTTATTTCTGGTGCAATTATGCGGAATAAACCAATCCATGGCTATCACCAATTGGAAGGGTGGGCCGAAGCGTAAATTGACAATCAGGCTCGTGCCTGGTCTGTCTGTCTGTTTATCATGCTGAATGCCTAACCGACCGTGTGCCAGTCCGCCTGCCTGCTAACTTGTCAGACTATTCAAGCGTAACGTAGATTAAAAAACAAGCCAAAACCCCAACAACAACAAACACGAAAAAATGAGCCATAAAACAAAAGCAACAACACGAACAAAAAAATAAAAACGAAGTAATAATAATACGATATTAATTAAGTTGGCAAATGTTGAAAATCTTCCCTGGCGGCCTCGATAGACGCCTCTTCCATCCTTCGTCGTGGTCGTCTTTTTTTCTTTCTTTGTTTTCTTCTTCTTCTTTTTTGGATATTAAAATAATTTTCGTGGCAGTTGTATCCACTGATAGAATGAGTGATGACACTGTTGGTGACAATGGCAGATTTTCCCAACTTAATTTTTTCCACTTCTTTCCTTCACTGATTCGCATTCATTGCCAACAGCGGCAGCAGCAGCAATGACAGCCGTGCCGGGCCTCTCCTCCCTGTCCAACACCCCGTCACTCATGTTGTAACAATTCTTGTTGCACATTTAAATGAAATTCTCACACAGAAATTAAGTGGGCCGAATTTAATGAGGTTCGTTTTTTCATCATCTGCTTCAGATGCTTCTTCTTATTCACTTAAGCCTTAAATGTTAATTTTCAATTTATCTCCGAGGGAGGCTAAAACAAACAATGTCCTGTTTCAATTTTTTTTTTGTTTGTTCGTTCATTTTTGTCATGGATGTGAATGTGAATTAGGACCCGACGACGACAACAACGGATTTGGCAATGATATTTTGTTTTTGTTCAGATTGTAGATTTTATTTTCATTAGAACGTAGAAGCTGTCAGCAACAGGTTTTTAGGCAAAACGGTATTCAGTAATGGGGATTAAAAGAGGATGAACGAAAAAACTAAACAATTACTATAGAAAAATTTCTCAGGGGGTCTGAGACTTATTTTTTCTATAGAAAAACAGACCTCAGGGGACCTGAGGAATTTTTTTCTATAAAAAATAGACCTCAGGGGACCTGAGTAATTTTTTTCTATAGGAACCCAGACTTCAAGGGATCTGAGGATTTTTTTCTATAGAAAAACAGACCTCAAGGGACCTGAGGAATTTTTTTCCATAGAAAACCAGATTTCAAGGGACCTGAGGATTTTTTTTCTATAGAAAAACAGACTTCAAGGGACCTGTGGATTTTTTTCCCTCAGGGGACCTAAGGATTTTTTTCTATAGAAAAAACTGACCTCAGGGGACCTGCGACATTTTTTTCCTGAGGAATTTTTTACAATTTTTTTTAAACAGACCTCAGGGGACCGAGGAATTTTTTCTATAGAAAAACAGACCTGAGGACTTTTTTTTCCAATTTTCATCATCGGCTTTTTGGTAATACTCACCCAATTTGGTTAACATGGAACACTGGAAGTCCCTCAAACTTTCCGCGTACTCATCAGTGGAAGATTTGGATTTCTTGGGCGAACCTGGTGCAGTAGCATCACTTGCATTGGCTGAAGATGCTGCTGGTGGCGAAGTAGCACCACCTGCGGCCGTTTTCGATGACTTCGTATTGGCCGCATTTGAAGTGGAACCCGAGGAAGACCCACTGGACGAAGAACTACCATTTCCACCGGCACCGTTCTTCTTACCCATATCGGGAGGATTCAAAACATACGTAATTTCCTGTACATCCGCCTTGCGTCCCACCTCATCCTTGGCCAATGTAATGCTGCCACTCAACCAGGCGGCATTAGCTGGCAAATTAGCCTTTGACAGCTTGTCCTGTGCCAACGGAGCGATGTACAACACCTTCGGGCTGTCCTGTTTGACGGTGCAATAATTGAACTTGCGTCCGCCTATTACACACTGATTATATTGATCGTAAACATCGAGATTTATGCTATTCGGCAGCTTGAACAGGGCCACCATATTGGCCTCGTTGATTTTCTCCAACAGGTCACGTTTCTCGTGACGTATCTGCAGCCGGATGCAGTACTCGCCCTTGTCCAATTTGGTGTAGAATTTGTGCGAATTGGCGTCACCGCACGCCACCATATGCTTGTTGGCATCGAATATCATCCACAGCTGTGACTCGAACTCCGATTCGTAGAGGACGGAGTTGAAGATGGGCGCATAGATGGCCACCTCCATGGCCTTACTAACGTTCAGCGAATAGGTGAGGAGGTTCTGATAGATTTGCCTGCCCTCAGGGATGACATCACGTGTGGCACTTAACGGTGATATCTTGGCTTCATTGGGCTTAAGGACAACAGCTGCGGTTTTCAGCTGGACCACCGGTTGTAATTCTTCACTGACCAATGAGCTGATTTCCATTTGGCGGACACCTCGTGCGGCATGCATGATATCTGTTTGAAGAGAGATAGAAAAAAACGAAAGATTGAAAGATTATTTGTGGTTGATATGGGGCTTGGGAGATGGGAAACATCGCGTTCCCATTTATATGCATAACTATGTTTATTCTAACGAGTGGATGTGAGTGTGTGTGTCTGCTGGTGTAAGTGCATGGATGATTGTGGCTAATGGCGGTTTTGTGGTGCGGGTGAGTGAGTGGTGGTGCTGGTGAGCTTTAATGGAAAAGGATTTTCCATGATTTGCATTGGCCTGAGATCAGAACAAAAAAGCAACCACCACAGATATGTCTAACTACTAGATACTGTCGAACAAATGCCCGTGCATACATACAAACATACCACCGAACATAAACAAAATTGCAAGCCCTCTCAGGGCTTCTGTGTGTGTGTTAAAAACAAAATCAGTTTTAAAATGCATAAATCATTTGCTGGAGCATTTGATATATGTGAGTTTTTATTTATGCCACGAACGAACCAACAGACAAACGAACAAAAGGATTGAGAGGTATGTTCGGCGTTGCTGATTTTGTCGATTTTTTTTAGCTTTTTGAATATTATTTTTAACCTCCTTTACCCTACACAGCTGTATTTAGTAGATAAGCTTAAGGCAATTTAAAACATTTTTTGGGGAATCCCATTTATTTTTCGGTATTGAAAATTAATGCGAACAACAAAAGGCAAACTATCGGAAATTGTGTCAAGTGGTATTTATGATGCGCTACAAGTGTAGTTCGGGTTATTTGAATTCAATATATTCAATATATTAAATTTACTAAGGTTTTTCCTACGGAGTTATCCTTTCCTCTACAAGCCTCGTACGGAGTTCTCCTAATCTATAGAAGCTACCCACGGAGTTCTCCTTTTTTATAGAAGCGTCCTACGGAGTTCTGCTATCCTTACGGAGTTCACCTATACTATAGAGGCCTCCTGCGGAGTTCTCCTATGATATAGAGGCTTCCCATAGAGTTCTTCTATCATATATAAGCCTCCTAGGGAGGTATCCTATTCTATAGAATCCTCCTACGGAGTTCTCCCATCTTATAGAAGCCTCCTACAGAGTTCTCCTATCCTATAGAGTCCTATGCTATAGAAGCTTCCTATTAAGTTTTTCTGTTTTATAGAAGCGTCCTACGGAGTTCTGCTATCCTATAAAAGCATTCTAAGTAGTTCCCCTATTTTATAGAAGCCTCCTACAGAGCTCTCCTACCTAAGAAGCCTCCTACGCAGTTCTTCTATTTTATAGAAGCGTCCTACGGAGTTCTGCTATCGTATAGAAGCCTCCTAGGGAGGCAACCTATTCTATAGAATCCTGCTACGGAGTTCTCCCATCTTATAGAAGCCTCCTACAGAGTTCTCATAACCTATAGAGGCCTATGCTATAGAAGCTTCCTATTAAGTTCTTCTATTTTATAGAAGCGTCCTACAGAGTTCTGCTATCCTATAAAAACATCCTAAGCAGTTCTCCTATTTTATAGAAGCCTCCTACAGAGGTCTCCTACCTATAGAAACCTCTACGTAGTTGTACTATCCTTTACCTCCTACAAAGTTCTCCCATAATATGGAAACCTTTTACGGAGTTCTCCCATCCTATAGAAGCCTCCTATGGAGTTCTCTTATCGTACAGAAGTTTCTTACGGAGTTCTCTTATCCTATAAAAGCTCCCGATGGAAGTATCATATTCTATAGAAGCCTCCTTCGGAGTTCTACTATCCCACAGGAGCCTCCTACGGAGTTCTACTATCCTGTAGAAGTGTACTACAGAGTTATCACAGAGTTCTCCCATCCTTTAAAGCCTCCTACAGAGTTCTCGTATCCTATAGAAACCTCCTACGGAGTTCTACTATCCTATAGAAGTATCCTATGGAGTTCTCCTATCCTATAGAAACCTCCTATGGAGTTCTACTATCCTTTAAAAGCCTCCTACAAAGTTCTTCTATCCCATAGAAGCCTCCTACGCAGTTCTCCTATATTATAAAAGCTTCCTACGGGGATTTCCTATCCTAAAGAAGCCTTCTAGGGATGTCTTCTATCCCATAACAGCTTCCTCTATATTTATGAATAATTGCAATTTGTTTTCCTCTCTCTCTCTCTCTGTCTCTCTCTCTGAAAATCCAATTCCAAAAATCCAATTTCAAATTTAAACATTATCAAAAAATTTCAAACACTGAATTACAATAGAAATTTTGCCAATATAAGTAAATCCCCTTGTACTCCGCCTCTTACCTCTGCTGCCCGTGCCCATTCCTACACAACTAAACCACTAGTATTTGCAACAACGCAGCTAACAACAACAGCTCGTTATTCCCTTCAGCGATTGACAATTTTGTCATGAATTCGCTTCGGTTCGGTCGATGGGTCTTCTATCAGGAAAAATTGCCACCCTGTCCCCTGAAGGGTATCTAATATTCGCTAGTGCCCAATTTAACACCATTTTCCAGTTTAATTTCGACACTAGCAGTAGCAGCTTCTAGTTGTTTTTGTTTTTCCGATTGTTATTTTTTGGCTGGCTAGTTGACTGGCGGATTGGCTGGATAGCGGCGTTATCATGATTCCGTTTGTCGTTTTTTCCATTCGTTCTATCTTTGCGATTTTTTTAGCACATTTGTTATCCCCGTTAGTTTTGTTTGTGTTTGTCCGTCAGTCAGTCAGCCAGTCCGGGTTCGCATTCCGTATTTGTGATGCAGCAAATACGCCGCCTGGCTGCTACTGTTGTTGTCCCTGGCTCTCGGTAGGATAATTTAATGCCACCACGAGTGGTGGCATCATGATTTTTTATGATGTTTTTATTTTCGAACTCTGTTTTTCGGGTTTTTGTTGTTTTTGTTATTGTAACTATCTTTCTATTTTATTCTGATCCCTTTTATTCTCCTCCCAAAAAAAAACCTCGAAGTAAAAGAAAAATTATCTTTTGCATCATTGGAGTTAAGCGTGGCAACTGGCACACACATACATACAAACACACACGCCAACCACTGCTGCATGACCACAAATACACTTTTGCTCGGCAACATGCAAACGTGTGGAACTCTCAAAGAGCACTCATATGAGTATATATATATATATGTGTGTGTATGCCTGTTGTCCCTGCTTTTGTAATCACCAAATGCCGGCAGGAAACATCAGAAGAACACACAAAAAACGGGTCAGTAGTACTGTTCTGAAATTTCACCCAACCTCCATCTCCATATCGTGCATCAAACGACAATAACAACAACAGGCTAACCAGAGAACAGCTTCGCAGCAAAAAACGTGGCGATAAAAAACCCTCAATCATACAAACAAGAAAAGAGGACAATCGCAAGATAAAAAAAAAACTGGGGGCCACCAAGACTAGAATCTCACACACGATTTGTAATTTGAGCTTGGTCGCATCAACAGAAGTTGAGTAGCCTTTTGCCGTTTTAGTCATAACTATCTTCGAAGGATAACATTGTAACAGAGCTAGTCAAGTGAATAATGGAGGACAGTGGTAGGCATGGGGGGTGGATGTGACAACAGGCTCTTCACAATTTTTTTTTATAGAATAGAAGGAGTAGAAGTCTGCTATTTAATAGGTAGGCTTCAAAAGGAAAGGAGAAGTCGGTAGAAGGCTTCTATAGGATAGAAAAAATCCCTAGGAGGCTTATATAGGATAGAAAGGTTCACTGGGAGGCTTTTATAGGATAGAAAGGTTTCCTGGGAGGCTTCTATAGGATAGAGAGACTTCCTAGGAGGCTTCTATAGGATAGGAGACATCCGTAAGAGCCCACTATAGAATAGGAGAACTCCGTATGAGCCTTCCCTAGAATAGGAGATCTCTGTAAGAGGCTTCTATAGGATAGAAGAACTCCGTAAGAGGCCACGATAGAATAGGAGAACTACGAAGGAGGCTTTTATAGACTAGAAAAACACCTTACGAAGCTTCTATAGGATAGAGAGACTCTCTAGCAGCTTTCTGTAGGATAGGAGACCTCCGTATAAGGCTTTTATAGGATATGAGATTTCCGTAGGAGGCTTACATATGATAGGAGGCATCCGTAATATACCACTATAGAATAGTAGCAGGCTTCTGTAGGATAGAATAACTTCGTAGGATGCTTCTGGAGAATAGGGCAACTTCAAGATGCTTCTACAGGATAAAAGAACTCCGTAGGAGGCTTCTATAGGATAGAAGAACTCCGTATGAGGCTTCTGTAGGATAGAAGCACTCCGTTGGTGGCTTCTGTAGGATAGAAGTACTCCCTAGGAGGCTTCTATAGGATAGGAGCACTCACTAGGAAGCTTCTATAGAATAGAAGAACTTCGTAGAAAGCTCCTATAGAATAACAGACCTCCGTAGGATGCTTCTATAGTTCTATAGGATAAGAGACCCCTCGTAGGAGCACTCCGTAGGAGGCTTTTATAGAATAGAAGCATTCCGTAGGAGGCTTCTACAGAATAGAAGCTCTCCGTAGGATACTTCTATAGGGTAGGAGACCTCCGTAGGAGGCATCTATAGGATAGGAGGTGGCCTCCGAAGGATAGGAGACCTCCTTAGTTGACTTCCATCGAATAGGAGAACTCCGTATGAGGCCTCTATGGAAGCTTCTATAAATTATGCTATCAATTCCAACTTTATAATGGCACCTTCAAGAAATTTCGTAAAAAACTTGTCCTCCATGTATATAAATAACAATATTTCTCCTCCTCACCTCCCCCTCTTCCTTACCATTAGAAACGACTTTCACATAAGCAGCTATTATGAAATATTGCGAAAAATTCCCCAAGATGGCTTCAGATTTCAAACAAATAATTCAAATACCTGCCGCCACTCATCGGCAGGATTTTTAATGTTTTTTTCGTGAAATAAATAAATTTTAATATTTAAAAAAGAAAAAAAGTCGTCAACACCTGGCTGGACGTGTTGGTTTCATATTAAAGACAAATGGCCTTCGCTTGACAGCGACGGTGACAACACACCGACGCACACTCATACACAAACCGACAAACCCATAAATAAATAAAACAAAACAAAAAAAACGCCGTCATTGGCTTTATTAAAATTGACACCTTTTGACATTGCGGGGAGGAATTTTCCTAGAAATAATAACACGGTTTCCCATGACTAATGTTTGTCTGCCAGCCACTCTGTCTCAGGGTAGGTGGTTGCGGGGTTATGTTCGGGTTTTGGTATGTGCGTGTATATCGTCTAAGTGCTATTTTATTAGCTAAATTGTGATTCTGCGATTCTGATGTTTCTGTGGAAATTGTTTAGCGAAAACTTCATAAATAAACGCTTTTAAGTTAAGAGGTCGCTCGTTAGGTCAATACATAAAAACATGTATTCAATTACAGTAGACCTACTGTAATTGAATACATGTTTTTATGTATTGAAGAGCATGTTCCATCCCGGCTATGACTGATGATGATAGCGACGGCTAGTAAAATTGCATTCGTTGCCGAAAGCAGGGAAAAGCAACAGCAACACGAGAACAACAAACAAGAAATATGGTGATGTTGGTCAGGTTCATGTTGTTAGAATACTAACCAAGCATTTAAATATTGATAAAGATGGATATTAGATGGGGACGAAGGGAGACGCGAATAGAAAAAATAGGATCTTCTATTCTCTATTGTAAAGAATATGAGATCACCTAAGGCGACTTCTGTAGTATAGTAAGAGACTTCTAGATAATAGAATAACTTCCTATGAGGCTTCTAGAGGATAGGAGAACTCCTTAGGAGGCTTCTAGATAGTAGAAAAAATTCATTGGAAGCTTCAATAGTGTAGGAGATCTTCGTAGAAGGATTTTAGAGAATATGAGGCTTCGAGAGAATAGGAGATACGAAGCTCTCTGTAGCATGGGAGAACTCCTTGGGAAACTTCGAGATTATAGGAAAACTTCGTAAGAGGCTTCTAGAGACTAGGAGAACTTCGTAGAAAGCTTTTGTATAATAGGAGAACTCCTCAGAGGCTTCGAAAGAATAGGAACAATTTCTAGGAGGCTTCTAGAAAATAAAATAAATTTCTAGACGGCCTCTATATAATAGGAGAATTCAGTAGGAAGCTTCTAGAGAGTTGAAGAACTTCATAGGAAATTGAAAAAGAATAGGAGAACTTCGTACGAGGATTTTTGAGAATATGAAAACTCCGTAGGAGGCTTCTGTAGAATAGGAAAACTCCTTAGGAGGCTTCAAGAGAATAGGAGAGCTTCGTAGGAGTTTTTCTTTTTTGGATTGGAGATCATCTTATGAGGCTTCGAGAGAATAGCAAAACTTCGTAAGAGGCTTCTGGAGTCTAGAAGAACTTCGTAAGAGGATTTTAGAGAATAGAAGAACTCCGTAAAAAGCTTCTAGATAATATGAAAATTTCGTAGGAGGCTTCTAAAGAATAATAGAACTTTCTAGGAGGCTTCTAGAGAATAGGAGAACTCTGTAGGAAGCTTCTAGAGAGTAGAATATCTTCATAGGAATCTTAAAAAGAATTTGAGAACTTCGTAGGAGGATTTCTGAGAATATACAAACTCTGTAGCAGGCTTATAGAGAATAGAAGAACTACGTAGAAGGCTTTTAAAGAATAAAAAAACTCCGTAGGAGGTTTCTAGAGATTAGGAGAACTTCGTTGGAGGCTTCTAGAGATTAGAAGAACCTCGTAGGAGGCTTGTATATAATATGATAACTCCCTATGAAGCTTCTATAAAATAGAAAAACTTCGGAGGAGGCTTCTATAGGATAGTAGAACTTCTATAGAATAAGAGAACTTCGGAGGAGATTTCTACAGGATAGGATAACTCCGTAAGACGCTTCCAAATTTAAGGAAAACTCCGTAGGAGACATCAAAAGAATACGATAACATTGGAGAAGGATTATATAGAAAAAAATAGAAAAACGTAGCAGGTCGCTAGAGATTAGGAGAACTTCGTAGGAGGCTTGTATGGAATGGTAGAACTCGGTATGAGGCTCTATATGATAAAACAACTCTTTATATTGGAACTCAGTAGGAGAGGCTAGAAAGCTAGGAAACCTTCGTATGAGGATAAAACCCCTTATATTGGAACTCAGTAGAAGAGTTCTATAGTATAAAGAATAGCAGACCTCTGTAGGAGTCTTCTATAAAAGCGTTAAAGAATAGCAGACCTCTGTAGGAGTCTTCTATAAAAGCGAAGGCGTCTATTGAAACCTTCTGCAGAATGGAAAACCTCCGTAGGTGAGCAATGCTCTCTTTCTCTCTTAAATTCAATTTCTTAAAATTCTCTTAAAACCCATCCGTCTAATGTACCCAACATTTAACTCTAAGAACTTAGTAAATCGGAAGCTAACTCAACTATCTCTACATGTACGGGAGGGGTGCGAAAAGGGAAATAAGCTAGCTGACTTTTTTCCAATTTATCAGCAGCATATCATAGAACTAACACAGACACAAGAACACACACACCTCGTGTACTTTCAACAGAGGAAACCTTTCAAAGCCAATTTAAAAAAGCGCACACACACACCTTCGCATCGCACACAAATCGAATTAAATCTCACCGGGATAGAATCTGCTTTTGACTGTCCAGTGACCGGTTGAACGGCTGAAATAAATTTCAAATATTTGTCGGTATGTTTTTTTTCTCTCAGTTTTTGTTTCTACTTTGAGTTGTATTCATAAACCGGACGGACGGTCGTACATAGGATTTTGTTCGGATGCTATTTTATTATTGAACGAAAAAAAACATAGAACGTTCAATGCACTTTAAAAAATGATGCTGCTGCTGCCCGTTTTGTTTGAAAAACAAAAATCTTTTATTGATGTCTGGACTCAGCGGAGGCAGGCAGTGCAGCACCATTGAGTTTGGTGGGTGATGGTGTTGGCAAGGCAGGCTACTCTGTGAGCTAGCTGGTCGGTCATACGACCAATAAATTCTATTGTTAAAATTAAACTTTTCTATAAAATGCTGTTTTATGGCAAAAGTGTGTGAGTATGGGTGTGTGTGTGTTATTTTTTCCAGTTACAAGTTATGATTTAACGAATGTTCCAACTTTCCAACTAAGTCCCGAATGGCCTAGTTTTGTTTTTTGTTATTTTTTTTTCTCTGTGTTTTTTTATCTAATGTTTCACAATGCGCGAAAGCTGCTCATTTCGTTCGCTGGTGGCTACATTTACAAGTTAAGTTTTGAAAGCATTTGTTTGGGGGGTATGGGCGAAGGGAGTGGGAGAGTATGCGGAGGAGGTCTTCCTTTTGGGGTTTCCTTGGTTCCTTGTTTTTCTGTACATTTTCAATTTTTGCATAAAACAAGCTTCAAATCATGTTCTATGTGAAAATTACTTATTTTTTGTCGGAGATGCTTATTAAACTTGTGCGGGTGATTGTGTATGTGAGTGGTGCGGTTGTGTGTGTGCGTGAGTGTTTTTATCATAACTTTGTTTATGTTTGAGGTCTCTAAAAACATGAGTGTGTGTGTTAGTAGTAGTCGTGTTTTCGTTTTTAGTAGTTATGAAACAATGTTTTTTTCTTGTTCTTGCATTTAATGGAGAATTACAAGGAGGTGAAGAGTATACTTCGTTCGGCCATACGTTTGCAGACCACATAGGGTTTTTCTAAAAAAAATTGTAGACCACGCTAGAATGGAGACCTAACCACCTCAATGTCTTCTAAATAAAAGGAGGCCGAGGTAGGTCTTCGGAGTCCTCCGTAATTGGATTATTTGGAATCCAAGGAATCCACCTTTAAAAAAGGAGGTATTTTTTGAATAAGATATTAAGTTAGGGGTCTAGGGAGGTATGGAGACCTTTTTAATACAGGAAAACAGGTCTTGTATAGAATCATAGATCACAGCAGCAGTATTCTATAGAGTCGAACACCACAGCAGGGATGTCCTATAAAATAGGATATTACCGTGGGGTCTCCCACAGAATAGGAGATAACTTTAGGGGCCTTCTATAGAGTGGAATATCGTTGGCTTCTGTAAAATACCACCGTAAGAGCCTTCTAGAAAATAGGAGACCTCCCGTAAGAGACTTCCGTATGATAGAAGACCTCAGTAAGAGGCTTCTATATATTGAAAGGCACTATAGGATAAAAAAATCTCCGTAAGATAGGAGAGTTCCGTAACAGGGATCTATAGAATAGGAGAACTCCATTCTTTATGGCAGAAGAGTCCCGTAGAAGGATTCAATAGATTAAAAGAGATCCGTAGGAGGCATCTGTAGGATAGGAGATCTCCATACGACGGTCCTAGAGAATACGAGTACTCCGTTGAAGGAATCTATAGGATATGAGAACTCCATTAGAGGAGTCTATATAATAGGAGAACTTCATAGGAGGCTTCTATATATTAAGAGGTTTCTGTAGGATAAAAGATCTCTGCAGGAGACTTCTATATAGCATATGAGAGCTCTATAGGAGGCTTCCATAGAATGGTAGATCTCCATAAGAGTCTTCTATAGGTTAAAAGAGCCAAGTATGGAGCTTGTACAGGACAGAAGAGCTTCGTAGGAGGCTTCTATAGGTTGGAGAGCACCGTAGGCTGCTTCTGCAGGATAGGCGAACATTATACAAAGGTTCTAGAGAATAGGAGAACTCCATAGGATGATTCTATAGAGCAGCAGAACTCCATATGAAATTTCTAGAGGATAGGTGAACTCCATATGAGGCTTCTGCAGGATAATAGAAGTCTATAGCAGACTTCTATAGAATAGGAGAAGTTAATATGAGGCTTATATATCCCTAGGATGCTTCTACAGGGCAGAAGAAGTCCTTAGGAGACGTTGTAGTGTAGGAGAGCCCCGTAGGAAGCTTCTACAGGATAGAACTCCATAGAATGGGAGCTTCTATGGTATAGGATGGTATGTGGCTTCTATAGAATAGGAGACCTTTGCATTAGACTTTAGTAGAATATCAGACCTTCGTAGGGCATTTATATAGAATAGGATACCTCGTAGGAGTAGAAGATCTCAATAGGAGACATCTATAGAATAAGAGTGCTCCGTAGGAGGCTTCCATACTATAGGAGACCTCCGCAGGGGACTTCAGTAGGATACTAGAACTTCGTAGGACGTTTCTATGGGATAGGAGGTATCTATAGAATAGGATACCGCTGTATGAGGCTTCCATAGAATATTAGACATCTGTAGGATCCTTCTATAGGACATTAGACATCCACTTGAAGTCACTATATATAGTACGATACCTTCGTAGGAGTCTCCTGTAGAATGTGCGACTTCTGAAGGAGTCTCCGATAGAAATGAAGAACTCCATCGGATACTTCTACAGAATATATGCCATTCTTAGTAGACTTATAAAGAAAATTAGACCTTAGTAGGAAAATATAAGACCTGCGTCGGAGCCTTTTGTGGACTGAAAGACCTCCGTAGAAAACCTCGTGAAGATGAGCTCAGTAGGAGGCTTGTATAGAAAATACCTCGAAGAGTCGTTTCTAACGGGTACCTTCTATAGAATTGTATCTCTTTGCTTCGTCCAAGGAACTGAGGTCTCGAGATGGCTTTTTCTAGAATGTATGTCCTTTCAAATTCGTCACGACCGATTATAAGCCATTTTTCTACCTAATTTTGTTGTTTATGTTGTAGTTGTTGTTATTTGTTGTCTGTTGCTGCATTCCACTTTTATGATATAAATACCAAACAGATGAGATGAATTAGGAGTGTAAGTGTGAGTATGAGTGTGTGCGAGACTATGATGGTATGATTTGGTAAAAGAGTATAACAAACATGTTTCATACAAGATAGACGAATAGTTGAGAGGAGTGAACACGTGTTGGTGGGTATGGGGCTACACACACCATATACATACAGCATAGCCCGTGTGCGTGTGTGTGGCAAAAAAGAGATTGCAGTTTTGTTGCTGATGATGCTGCTGCTTCGAGTTTTTGAGTGGTGGTATATCGTTAATATCAGCACCCTACCACAAAATAGATGCGTTAGCAACTTTTTTTCGTGCTTCACTCAATGTGTGTGCGCCTGTGTGTGTCGGTGCGTTTTTACCCAAAAATTATGGTCGGCCATTAATTTTAGCTAGAAGTTAATTTGTGGTTGCATTTAGAATAAAATACGACCATCGATATTATCTGTGCTTGTGCGTGAATAAGCACACAGAAAATATGTTTGTAATGATGTTGTTGAACAAAAAAAACAAAAAATTGAAAATAAATTTATTTGTTTTTGGCAACAATTTTTGTTATTTTAATAAATAACATAACAGATATTATAGTTACGGGGGCAGAAGCTACAAAATGTCAACTAGAATAATTTTCAAAAATTTAATTGCCACAATTTAAAAATAATTATAATTATAGATTTCATAAATATTTTTTTATTTTGGTTTTTAAAATTGAAATTTGTGAAATTTTTTTTGATTTGGTGGCAAATATTTACATATGGTTGAGCGTATACATAACGACAGAAGTTATACGCACCAGGGAACTGGGACTGGGAATTAAATGAAAAGGAAATTAGAAAATAGACCCTTTAGCTTTAATTGGAAAGATGATGAAGATGATGAATTATTTTTATGAAATAGGAGAGGTCTGTGGATGCCTTATATTGAAGAGTAATAAAAAAGCGGAAATAATGAATAAAATGTTCCTTACGAAGAACCATTAAGGTTTTCCATATTATCATACCTCCATAGGGTTCGTGAATATAATGCAAATCCTCTGCAATAATAATATAACGAATATGAAATGTCATATGTGTTTTCGTAAAGTAGAAAAATTCAGTTGGCATATGTAATATGAATATGTGCTTAATAGGGGCAGGAGGTAAAATGTCAACTGTAAACGTTTTTAAATTACAATTGGCATAACTTAAAAATAATTATTATAGATTTCGTAAATGTTTTTATTTCCGTTGTACATTTTAAATTGTTTTTGATTGCTGACACATATTTCCTGTGGTTGCGTATACATAACGACAGCAGTTATACGCACCATGAAATTGGAGGTAATTAAATGAAGGGAGGATTTGGTTAAAAAAAAATTACAGTTATTGGAAATGACACGTTGGTCCCTAATGAGAAGTGGGGATCTTTTTATGAAGAAGAGCCTTAAAGGTTTTCTATAAAATGAAAGTGAGTGAGTGAGAAGCAATTTAATATTTTAAAGAATAAACGAATGCCGTATAGGTTTTCCACAGAGTAAAAAAACTATCCTGATGTACAGGGGATACGTATACATAACGTCAATAGTTATACGCACCATGAATCTGTAATGTTAAGTGAGGAATTTGGAATCGAAGATAGGAAGGAATCGAAGAGGAATTTGTATTTCGTAAAGCATTCTATGAAGACGAATTTGTATACAAAACTCCGTCAGTCTATTATGACGAAAACCTTGTTGGCTTCTATGAAATACTAGCTTTTCTAGCTTCTGGACTTCAATGAGAACACCTTATAATATTCTATAAGGAATACCTCTATAAAGAGGACATTCTAATATGATGAAGTCTTTTTGGCATTTAAAAAGCACATAGTACGGTAATCTATGAAGAAGAAAATCCGGAAGAGAAATGACCATGCTATGAAGACTTCTATGAAGAAAATCTGGATTTCAATGAAGAATCCTTTTTGCATTTCAATGAAGATTGCAAATATGAGAACACACAGAAGTCTTCTTGGAAAAATACCACTTCTTGAAAAAATAACTGACCCCCTATAAAGATGACATATTTGTGTCTTCCATAAAATGTACTCTGACGTTTTATATATAGAGGATCAATAAAAAGTCTATATGTCTTCTATGAAAAGAATATTTTGAAGAAGCATTCAGGTCTTCTACGAAGAAATTCTTGTGAGGATTCATGAAGATGACTTTTAAAACCTTCAGGCCAATGGCTTGTCTTTATATAGAAATTCTAATTCAGACCAGATGGGAAAAGCCCAATGGACTTCTTGTAGAAACTCCTTTAAGGCTCTTTAGATAAAGTGTCAAATGCCTGTCTGTTTGGAAGGGCAAAGGATCCTGGTATCGAAGACAAAATTTGCTTCTTCTAATGAAGGACCAAGGGATCTTCTTAAAGAGGATAACAAACCTGTCCTTCCTTAAAGACTGAGGAATTTTCTTATGGAAGATACGATGTTCCTCATAGAAAGTACCTTTTTATAAAAATAAGAAGATCTTCTATATAGGAAAATAGTAGGATTTGCTCATAGATGGATGATCCAAAGGTCTAATCAATAGAGAGTGTGTAACGTGACCGTTTCATACATTATGCACGACCCAAGTTAATGTCAACCCACCTCAATATTTATTAGTGCATAACGTCTCACTATAAACCTAAGCCAGTATCATTACCTGCGTTCTTCAACTTCATTGCATTAATCAACAGACAATTTCCTTAAAGTGCACAATAATTCTCATTCACTTCATAGTACCATACGGATATATGTTCCACTTTTCCATGCCGAAGTGGTCGACCTCGGATGTTAACGAACTACGAGTGACGAAGACCTGTGGCTCGTCCGCAGTCTCGTACACTGGTAAAGGTTAACGACGGTTCGACCTCGCTCATAGCCAGCTCCGCGCTCTTTGCCAGCTCCTAGCTCTTTGCCAGCTCCTAGCTCTTAGCCAGCTCCTCGCTCATAGTCAGCTCCACGCTCTTTGCCAGCTCCTCGCTCTTTGCCAGCTCCTCGCTCTTTCCACCTGAAAACCCCGAACCCTGAAAAACCCGAACCCTGCAAACCCCGAACCTGCCGACCGACAACGAGCCCACTGTATCCTGCCGATCTTCAACGAGCCGACTGTAGCCAGCCGATCTTCAACGAGCCGACATCAGCTAGCCGAGTATCTTCGAGCCGACTGTAGCCAGCCGATCTCCAACGTACCGACAGCAGCTAGCCGATCTTCAACGAGCCGACTGTAGCCTGCAGTACACCTTCGAGCTGACCACAACCCGAATACCAACCAGCCGATTAGTTGCGATCCGACATCATTTAACCATCCGTCCATTAACGATCCGACCTTCATACCCAGCTACCATTACCGATTAGAAGATTCCAACATAGAAGCTTATCTCACATCCAAACTATTATTCATATGATAAACACCAGAGTATTATAATAAAGATTGAAATTGTAATCACTCGTGTTTTTACTTAAGGTTTGTGGGTCCTTAGGTTGACCCTGGCAGCGACTGAGCTTACTTCAGCCTTAGTTAAAACCACTCGTTATAATTGTCAGGGACTTTTCAAAGCCCATAATGTTTATATACAGCAGACCAAGAGAACTTTTTAGAGAAAAACATCATAACTTCTTAAAAAAGCAAAATTTCTTATACATAAGACCAGGGGATTTTCTTATGGAGGATAATTGGGTCTTCTTCCTACAGAAGAACGTCGGATCTTCCTACAGAAAATGGAGGGATATTTCTACAGAGATCGAAGAATCTTATTCTTATTAAAATAACTGCTTATAAAAAACCAGAAGATCTTCCTATATATGGACACAAGGTCTTCGAAATGGCATTTAGAAAAATGTAAGGATATTCTTATAAGAAAATCTACATATAAGGATCTTCCTATAGAATAACAATGGGTCTTATAGCAGGTCATAGGCAAAATTTTTATCCTATATCTATATTTCTCATACAACCTGCTTACAATTCCTCTTTAGGCTTGTAATCTTACCTAATAAAATTCCACAATCTGGATTTTTATTTACTAACAACAACAATTCGCTTCAAAACAATGTTTTTTGTTTGTTTTTTAATTTGAAACTGGAAGCCAGAGTGAAATGTTCACTTCACTTCAATGCTGCTCTGCTATGCAATAATGAAAAATATTTTTACTTTGTCGTACTTGTTTTTGTTGTTGTTTCGTTATTTATTCGTTTTCGTTTAAATCTATTAATAAAATTGTTTTTAGAAAATATCTGTATGTGTGTGTGTGTGTCTGGATGCCAAAATACGCAGAATGAAAGATAGGTTAGAGTGAGAGTTGGTTGGTGGTTTATTGTTTGTTTATTGTCCTGACCCAGCCATTCCTTGGTTTACTTTGTCCGGTGGGGAAATATAAATTCATAAATTTTTCGTTTGTAACGTCCTTTGTTGTTGTTTTCCTTTTTCCTTTGTGTTTTTTTCTTTTCTCGGTTTGTTTGTTTGCTTTTGGTTTGTGCGGCAGCCAGTCAGCGAACCTGACAGGCTAGCAGGCTGCACATTTTAATTTTTCATATTTTGCTGTTTAGAAATAATTGTGTTGTTATTTCCGTTACTTATTTTTTTATTTATTTATGCATTGTTTTATTTTAATATTTTTATTTAGATGTGTGTGTGTGTGTGGCATTTTCAGTTTTGCAATATTGCATTTGGAGTTGATTTCCTACTGTCAGCAGCAGCAGCAGGAATAACAAAACAAAAAATTCTTTCTATGAGTTTTCAAAATGCTGATGACGATGTTGATGAAATGTGGCCAAAGTGGTTTAAGGGGACAGGGCCGGGGACAGGGGAAACACAAGAAATTTGCATATATGCTAATCAGGGTAAATCCAAATAGACCATTGAATAATAATAAATTCTTAGAAATTTCCTCAAATAAATTTTCCCAAAATTAGGAGATGTTTTCCAAAGAAATCGAACTTTTTCCTAGTGAGGTTCCCAAAAATTAAGGATCTTCTGGCTCATTTCTCTAGTTGGAATATTATGCCCTTATTTTATTGTAATTTAATTCCAGCGGCGGCTCTGTGAAAACTAAATACAGACAACATACCAAACATATGAGAGCAATGTTCGAAAATCCCCAATCTCCTCCCAAAAAAAAGACCCCTCGTTCCGCTACACTCCACAGAACAGAACACGAAACTTTGCGGGCTTTAAACATAAATGTTTGCATATGCACATTGAAAACTTTTTAACAAACTATTTTTAGGAAGAGAACAATTTTTTTGGGAAAGTTCCGAACATACACACACAAATTGAAATATAAGATCCATTATATGTATTAGTGTGTAAGTGTGTGCATGTGAATGTACATAGATTGGATTCATGAACACATCAAATAGTAGTGGGACTGATATGTGAATACATCACTCATTCAATTTTCATCAGCAAGCTACAGCAGTTAGACATGGTTTTTGCCCGGTGGGAGGTTAGTTATATTTTGGGTCCATATGAAAAATCTCAACTCATAGAAGTTAAAAAGGATAGCATTTAAAAGGCCACAGGGTCTTCTGAAAATAGGTTCAAAACATTTTATAAATTTTATACAAGTTTTTGACATTTTCGAAAAGACCACAGGGTCTTCTCATAAAAGAACAAAGGGTCGTACAGGATGTCACAGGATCTACTCTATGAGATTATACAAAATTAGAGCATCTTCTTATTGAAGTCCAATGTAATTTCTTATGGAAGACCAAAGGTTCTTCTTAAAGAAAGCCACAAGGTATTCATATAGAAATCCAAAACGGTCTTCTTACAAAAAATCGAAGAAACTTTTTATAAAAGATCGAAGGATCTTCTAATAGAAGATTAAAGTATATTCTAATCGAAAATCAAAAGGTCTTATTGAAAATCGAAGGATCTTCTCGGAAGACCAGATTCTTCTAATGGATGACCAAAGGGCCTTTTTGTAGAATACAATCTATAAAGAATAATACCTTCAGATATTCTAAGAAGAATATCTTCAGATGTTCTATGAAGAAAAAGACCTTCAGATGTTCTATGAAGAAGAAGAAGACCTTCAGCTCTTCTATGAAGAAGAAGACCTTCAGCTCTTCTATTAAGAAGAAGAAGACCTTCAGCTCTTCTATGAAGAAGAAGACCTTCAGCTCTTCTATTAAGAAGAAGAAGACCTTCAGCTCTTCTATTAAGAAGAAGATCTTCAGCTCTTCTATTAAGAAGAAGAAGACCGTCAGCTCTTCTATGAAGAAGAAGACCTTCAGCTCTTCTATGAAGAAGAAGACCTTCAGCTCTTCTATGAAGAAGAAGAAGACCTTCAGCTCTTCTATGAAGAAGAAGACCTTCAGCTCTTCTATTAAGAAGATGAAGACCTTCAGCTCTTCTATGAAGAAGAAGAAGACCTTCAGCTCTTCTATGAAGAAGAAGATCTTCAGCTCTTCTATGAAGAAGAAGAAGACCTTCAGCTCTTCTATGAAGAAGAAGATCTTCAGCTCTTCTATGAAGAAGAAGAAGACCTTCAGCTCTTCTATGAAGAAGAAGAAGACCTTCAGCTCTTCTATGAAGAATAAGAAGACCTTCAGCTCTTCTATGAAGAAGACCTTCAGCTCTTCTATTAAGAAGAAGAAGACCTTCAGCTCTTCTATGAAGAAGAAGAAGACCTTCAGCTGTTCTATGAAGAAGAAGACCTTCAGCTGTTTTATGAAGAAGAAGAAGACCTTCAGCTCTTCTATGAAGAAGAAGAAGACCTTCAGCTCTTCTATGAAGAAGAAGAAGACCTTCAGCTCTTCTATGAAGAATAAGAAGACCTTCAGCTCTTCTATGAAGAAGACCTTCAGCTCTTCTATGAAGAAGAAGAAGACCTTCAGCTCTTCTATGAAGAAGAAGACCTTCAGCTCTTCTATGAAGAAGAAGACCTTCAGCTCTTCTATGAAGAAGAAGAAGACCTTCAGCTCTTCTATGAAGAAGAAGAAGACCTTCAGCTCTTCTATGAAGAATAAGAAGACCTTCAGCTCTTCTATGAAGAAGAAGACCTTCAGCTCTTCTATTAAGAAGAAGAAGACCTTCAGCTCTTCTATGAAGAAGAAGAAGACCTTCAGCTGTTCTATGAAGAAGAAGACCTTCAGCTGTTCTATGAAGAAGAAGACCTTCAGCTGTTTTATGAAGAAGAAGAAGACCTTCAGCTCTTCTATGAAGAAGAAGAAGACCTTCAGCTCTTCTATGAAGAAGAAGAAGACCTTCAGCTCTTCTATGAAGAATAAGAAGACCTTCAGCTCTTCTATGAAGAAGAAGACCTTCAGCTCTTCTATTAAGAAGAAGAAGACCTTCAGCTCTTCTATGAAGAAGAAGACCTTCAGCTGTTCTATGAAGAAGAATACCTTCAGCTGTTCTATGAAAAAGAAGACCTTCAGATGTTCTATGAAGAAGAACTCCTTCAGCTGTTCTATGAAAAAGAAGACCTTCAGATGTTCTATGAAGAAGAAGACCTTCAGCTCTTCTATGAAGAAGAAGAAGACCTTCAGCTCTTCTATGAAGAATAAGAAGACCTTCAGCTCTTCTATGAAGAAGAAGACCTTCAGCTCTTCTATGAAGAAGAAGACCTTCAGCTCTTCTATGAAGAAGAAGACCTTCAGCTCTTCTATGAAGAAGAATACCTTCAGCTCTTCTATGAAGAAGAATACCTTCAGTAATAAGACCAAGAGAAAATCTTCATTTCTTCTAGGACGAAGAAGACTTCTAACAGTCTTTTTACAACGTTTCATAGCTCTTATACAAGTTTTTGACATTTGCGACATATTTGACATTTTATAAATTTTGTAAATATACAACATTTTAAGATGGTTTTCTTTTAAAACTCCTTTCAATAGTTTTTTTGAATGTTTCATACATTTTCTACAAGTTTTTGACGTTTTCGACAGATATAACATTTGGTAAATCTACTGAAATTGGTCAATCTCCTGAAATTGGTAAATCTACTCACAAATGGTAACCCTCAAAACTCTTCGAAAAGAATGTTACGTCATTTTGAAAAGATTTTAATATCGTTTCGTACATTTTGTACAAATTTTTGACATTTTCGACATATATGACATTTCGTAAATTATATAAATTTGTAAACAACTTAACATGGTTTTATTCTAACAAAATCTTTCAAAAGTTTTTTAGAACGTTACATACCTTTTTTACAAGTTTTTGACTTTTTCGACATTTATACGATTTTGTAAAACGATAAAATTTGCAATTTACTCGCAAATTTTAATCTTCAAAGCAATTTGAAAATAGGTTCAAAACATTTTATAAATTTTATACAAGTTTTTGACATTTTCGACAAATATGACATTTTGTAAATTATGTAAATATTCAACATTTTAATACAGCTTTCTTTTAAAAAGTCATTCCAATAGTTTTTCCAACGCCTCATATATTTTATACAAGTTTTTGACGTTTTCGACATATATGATATTTTTGTAAATTTGAAGTATTTTCACATATGTTTATGGTAATATTTCATTCATGAGTTTTTTACAATGTTTCACAGTTTTTATACACGTTTTTGACACGTTTGCGACATTTTCGACAGGTAGTACATTTGATTGATTTAAAAAAATCACATATTTTTATATAGTTTTCTTTTAAAAATCCTTCCAATAATTTTTTCCAACGTGTCATACATTTTATACAAGTTTTTGACGTTTTCGACATATATGATATTTTTGTAAATTTTAAGTATTTCCACAAATGTTTATGGTAATATTTCATTCAAGAGTTTTTTACAATGTTTCACAGTTTTTATACACGTTTTTGACACTTTTGCGACATTTTCGACAGGTAGTTCATTTGATTGATTTAAAAAAATCACATATTTTAATATAGTTTTCTTTTAAGAATCCATCCAATATTTTTTTCTAACGTGTCATACGTTTTATACAAGTTTTTGACGTTTCACAATGTTGATACATTTTCGACAAGTAGTACATTTTATTGATTTTAAAAAAATTACATATTTATATCATAAAAGAGGTTTTCAAAGTATTTCTAATAGGTTTCATACATTTTATACAAGTTTTTGACATTTGCGACATTTTTGACATGTTATAAATCCATTTAATTAGCAATATTTTCTCGAGGCCTTGAACATTTTTGACAATGTTTTATACATTATATACAACAAAAATTACTCCATACATTTTATACAATTTTTTTTTGCATTTTCGACATTTACGACTTCTTTGTATATTTCAGAATTTTTAATATTTCCTCAACATCTAATGATAAAAAAGAATTCATCAGCTCTTCCGCGATGAAGAGTCCCACAGGTTTTTTTATGAAGGAGTGGCGGTCTCCCCTGAACTATAAGTATCTATCCTCCGTAGTCTTTGCTGTCTCTTTGTGTGTGTGTGTGTGTGTGTGTGGCCACACCAACTTCGTTTTTTATTTTTCAGTTTGAGGTGAATATGACCTGTAAAGTGCACATCAGCACAAGCAAAACAATTATGCCGACACTCCATACTCCACTCTTCCTCCCTTGCAATACCCTCCTCTCCACTTTACCTCTCATCACAATAAATAGAAATATTCAATTTAGAAATTCATGAATAAATGTTTTGTGTTGATTTTTAATTTCTTTGTTATTGTTCGTTCATTTTTCTGATATCGTGCAAAACAAAAACTATGTGGGTGATGCGGGAGAGTACGGTGAGGGGGCTGGGAGTAGAGTTTTGAAGCAAACATTTTATAGAAATTTAAATAAGAGACCATACAAATATTTGATAAATGGAATTAATTCGGGGAGTATTAAAGGTATAGAGAAAAACTTCTGAAGACATTTTACAAACACATTAATGTAAAAAATGTCAAAAACGTCGTAAACGTAAGAAATTTGTATAAAACATCTTAATTTTTTTGATGATTGATGAAAGCCTAACCTAACAATAAAAGTTGTTAAAAATAGTACAAAATGCATAAAAATCCAAATATGTCGTAAATGTCGAAAACGTCAAAAACATGTATAAAATGTAGATAAAGTCGTCTAAATTTATTGCAATGAGGTTTAAAAATTCCTAGGTGTGAAAATCGTAAAGAATTATGAAAATTTACGGCATGTCATATATGTCGCAAATGTCAAAAACTTGTATAAAATGTATGAAACGCAGTCAAAAACTGTTTGGATTACTCTTTAAGATCAAATGTTGTGAAAGCAATATAAATTATATGGATTTACAATATGTCACAAATGTCGAAAACGTCAAGACTTGTATAAAATGTATGAAACGTTGTAAAAAAACTCTTTGGAATACTTTTTAAGATCAAGAGTTGTGAAAAAATTGTAAATTATATTGATTTACAACAAATCGCAAATGTCGAAAACGTCAAAAACTTGGACTTGGAATTGTTAAAAATGTCGCAAATGTTAAAAACGTGTATTAAATGTATGGAACAATGTAAAAAACTTTTAAAATAATTGTTACTATAAAAATATGTTAAAATCTTGAAAATTCATAAAATTTAAATCTTGTCGAAAATGTCGCAAATTTCTATAACTTGTTTAAAATATGAGAAACATTGTAAATATCGATTGAAGAAATTTTTATAATAAACAAATGTAAAAATGCTGAGAAATAAGAAAAATTGCACTACAGGTTTGTTACATTTTTGACGCAAATGTAACAAACCTGTAGAAAATGTATAAAACGTCGTAAAAAAACTATTGCAAGGCTGTTTCAATGTAAATTGATTCTCAAATTACAAATTCAGCAAAGAAAAAATAAAAATTTCCCTACGTCAGAAATGTCGTAAACGTCAACAACTTGTATAAAATGTATGAAATATCGTAAAAGACTATTGCAAGATTCTTTCAATGAAAAGTGGTTTTCAAATTACAAATTCAGTAAATTTTGAGTATGTCATAAATGTCGAAAACGTCAAAAACTTGTCTAAAACGTGTAGAATGCCAGAGAAACCGTAGAAAACTCCTGAAAGGAGTCTCGCCATAAAAAATGGTGAACATTTATGAGATATACAACATGTAAAATATGTCGAAAACGTCAAAAGCTTGTATAAAATATGTAAAAGATTGAAAAAAAAACTATTGAAAAGACTTTTAAAATGAAAATATGTGAAAATCCTGTGAAAATTAGAATATGTCACAAGGGTCGTAAACGATTTCAAAGGTAAAATTAATTATCCAATTAAAAATGCCGTAAATTTTTGGTATGTCGTAAATGTCTAAAACGTAAAAAGTTCTATGAAATGTTTCTAATTTGTGAAATGTTGTAGAAAACTGTTGGAAAAGAGTTTTTGCATTAAAAATTGTTCAAATGTTGAAAATTCGCAAAATATATTAACATGTCAAATATGTCGAAAACGTCAAAAACTTGTATAAAATATGTGAAACATTGTGAAAAACTATTGAAATGACTTTTAAAATGAAACTATGTGAAAACCCTGAGAAATTGACAATATGTCACTAATGTCGTAAACGTCAAAAACTTATATAAAATGTATGAAACTTCTTAAAGGTCTATTGCAAGGTTTTTCAAAGGTAAAAGTGGTTATCCAACTAAAAATTCTGTACATTTTTGAAATGTCGAAAACGTCCAAAACTTGTATAAATTGTATATAATTTGGGAAATGTTGTAGAAAACTGTTGGAAAAGAGTTTTTGCATTAAAAATTGTTCAAATGTTGAAAATTCGTAGAATATACAAGATGTCAAAAATGTCGAAAAAGTCAAAAACTTGTAAAAAATTGTTGAAAGGGCTTTTAAAATAGAAATATGTAAAAATCCCGTGAAATTTGCAAAGAGTCACAAATGTCGCAAACGTCAAAAACTTGTATAAAATGTATGAAACTTTTCAAAGGTCTTTTACAAGGTTCTTCAAAGGTAAAAGTGGTTATCCAATTAAAAATGCTGTAAAAAATGTATATAATTTATGAAATTTTGTAGAAAACTATTGGAAAAGAGTTTTAGCATAGCATTTAACGTCAAAAACTTGTAAAAAATTATGAAGTGTCCTAAAACTGAACGCAAAGGCATATCAAAAATGTATAAAATGTCGTCAAAACTCTTTTGAAGTTGAGAACAAAAATAGTTTTAAAAACATATTTTTTCAAATAGCGTACAAATTGCAATTTTTCTTTTTAAATAAGAAAATATTTTTTTAAAACGAAATCGATATGTCCTTGGAAAATTATTTTTCCCTAGAAGTAGAATATAGCACAGTTGAATTCTATCCACCGTAATATGTTTTTTGTAATATTTTTAATTCCATATGCCTCCCCTTATTTTATTTTATTATATTATTTTTATCATTGTTCTACTATTTAATTTAGTTTCTCCCGAATGTGATAATTGAAATTTTGTCAGAGATTGCATTCAGTTTTTTTTTCCATTTAGAATGAAAATGTAATAAAAAACAACAACAACAAAATTAAATAAAAACCAACCAACAAATGAAAAAAGCGCCATTGCCATAAAAATAAAATGCATTTTTTCCAAGTTGTTAACCATAAATATGCTGGGGACTAAGGGGGCCTGCAGAACAAAAACAACAGCAACAACAACAACAACACACACAAACAAATAAATGGCAACAATAGAAAAATTGAACATTAAATAGACATGAGGAGAATGCACACACACACACACACAACAAAACAATTTCACCTGAAAGACCATGTGTGTGTGTGCGAGGAAATGTGGCCATAAGCGGATACTGAGTGTGGACGGCCAAGGCCAAATGGATGACCAGCCAGCCAACTGACTAACCAGGCAGGCAGTCAGCCAGCCAGGTGTTGCAGATATTACGCCGCTATGCTAATGCAGATGATGATGACGGTGGTCAGCCGGACACATACACACAAATACACTCTAGGGGCATTGTGAGTGTGTGGTGCTCGGTGGGAAAAACAATGCCAGCAAAGATCGAGCTTAGCTAATGTCCAGGTGTTAAAAAACCAGCAACAACAACAATAACAACTTTTGGCTTTTAAACAAAACACTTTGCATTAGAAATTTATGATGTAGCCAAAATGGCTGCTGCTGTTACTGCAGCTGCTTCTGTTCGCATTCGCAAGTTATTTATTTTTAAAAACGAATAAAAACGTCAAAAGTAAGCCAGAAGCCATGGCACCACACACACATTTACATATACGAGAGTATGTAAACCCTTCCCAAAAATGGGATTTTAATTTGAAATATTGGAGTTGTCTACCAAATGAGATTCCTTTCAATTTTTCATGGATCACACAGCATAATAAAATCATAGGGTTATTGCTGCTGCTGCTGCGGATACACTTATGTAGCTCACTCACACACGAAGTGTATGAGTGTGTGTGTGTGTGTGTGGTTAGCATGCACTGAGTGTATTGCATGCGGTTCATACATATGTAACCTGTCCCATTTTTAATATGATTCCATTTATAGTCAAGAAGAGATTTCAACAGCAGCACCACGAGCATCAGGGCAACAACAGCACAAGGCCATGGAATTTGCCCGAGCGACAGCCAAAAGGATTTTCCCGGAATTATTTCGCAGGGTGTAAAACGGCAAGAAAGTAAGTACCCCGCCCGAAAACATAAAGAACAAGTTTTAAGCAGCTTTACTAATACGATGGAATCAGCATGAGGGTATAAGCATGATACCGTTGATATAGGGGCTGGCGATTGTTCGGAAAGCCGCATTAGGTGGGTACAAATGGAATTAAATAAATGTTTAGAGAAATTACTGCAGGAGGATTTAAAAGGGGACTTAAAAGGTTTCAAAAGACTAAATAAATATTAAAAATTACAAATATGTAAAAATGTCGTAAATGTCACAAATGTCGAAGACGTCAAAAGAGCTTATTTATTAGGCCAACAATTATTACCAATTATTATTAGAAATGTTCGAATGGTCAATGTTTGGTACAAAATCTAGAAAAATAAAGTACTGTACAAAATGTCACAAATGTCGAAAACGTCAAAAACCCGGAATTAGATGGAAAATATTCTCAGAAAATGTTTAAAAATGGCCAATTTGATATTATTTGGTCAATAATATCAAAAATTGCATCGATGTAAAAAAATGTCACAAATGTCAAAAACGTCGTAAAAGTCATATTAAAGAAGAATTCTTCTTTCCTAGCTTAAAAATAGTCTCAGAAAATGTTAAAAAAATATGGCCAATTTGATATTATTTGGTTAATATCAAAAATTACATCGATGTAAAAAATGTCACAAATGTCGGAAACGTCGTAAAAGTCATATTAGGGAAGGATTGTTCTTTCCTAGCGGGAAAATAGTCTGAGAAAATGCTAAAAATATGGCCAATTTGATATTATTTGGTTAATAATATCAAAAATTACATCGATGTAACAAATGTCAAAAACGTCGTAACAGTCATATTAGGGAAGGATTATTTTTTTCCTGCTGGAAAATTGTCTCAGAAAATTCTAAGAAATTCCCAATTTGATATTATTTAGTTAATATCAAAAATTACATCGACGTAAAAAATGTCACAAATGTCAAAAACGTCGTAAAAGTCATATTAGGGACGGATTTCTCCCTAATATGACTTCTACGACGTTTCAATTAATGATTAGAAATTTTCGATTTGACTAATATTACTTTAAAATGTAAAAAATTGTTGCCAATTGTCGTAAACCTCAAAAAATCGGATTATGCTTCAAAATATGATCAATAATGATTGAAATTGATGTTTAAAAGTATTTTTCGTAAAAAGTATTAAAAATTTAATATTTGTATAAAATGTCACAAATGTCGAAAATGTAAAAAAATGTATTGAGGGATAGATTACAAAAAAAAAATAATCAGTTATGTCTTTTAGGCAATTTTACAAAAAATATTAAAACTGTCGTATACGTCAAAAACCCTGTATTAAATGTAAAATATATCAAAATCTTTGACAAAATAGTGCAAACTATTTTTGTGTCGACTTAAGAGGTTCCATAAAATTAATCAATTAGCTTATTTTCGATTTAAAATGTAAAAAATGTCACAAATGTCGAAAAGGTCAAAAACGTGTATAAATTGCATTAAACGTTTAATTTTTGTCGAAAACCAATCAGATATACCATTACTGACCATTTTACATTTAGAAATTTAGAAAATTGTCGTAAAAGTAAAAAACTTGTATGAAATGTATAAAAAAGTACAAGCTTTCTGATAAAATTGAAAATCGAGTAGAATTATTAATAGATCGGTTGACTTGACGTTTCGTGTTTAAAAAAATATATAAATTACATAAATGTAAAATATGTCGCAAATTGTCGTAAACCTCAGAAATGTCGGATTATGTTACAAAATATGTTTAAAAATGATTAAAAACGGATGATTTAAGGTATTTTTTCGTAAAAATATTAAAAATGTAATATTTGTATAAAATGTCACAAATGTCGACGCCAACAACTTATAAAAAATGTATTAAGTGATTAATGACTTGACGTTTCGTTTAAAAAAAAAATATATAATAAATAATTTAAATGTAAACTATGTCACAAATGTCGAAAACGTCAAAAACCCTGTATAAAATGTATAATACGTCAAAATCTTTAATAAAATAGTATAAACTATTTTTGTATCGACTTCAATTTCAAATGCAAAAAAAAAAATAGAAATGTATAAAAGGTCGAAAAGGTCAAAAAACGTGTAAAAAATTCATAATTTTTATCGAAAAGTAATCAGATATAAATTTGTAATCAGATATTCATTTTGTCAAAAACGTCTAATAAAATGGAAAATACGTCAAAATCTTTTATAAAATAGTGCAAACTATTTTTGTATCGACTTGGGAGGTACCATAAAATTGACCAATTTGTTTAGTATTGATTTAAAATGTAAAAAAATCGAAATGTCAGAAATGTCGTAAAGGTCAAAAACGTGTATAAATTGCATTAAACGTTTCATTTTTGTCGAAAACTAATCATATATAAATTTTTACTCAGTAATAGATTTTGTCGTAAAAGTAAAAAAAAAAAAATATATAAAATGTATAAAAAGGTACAATCTTTCAGAAAAAAAATGAAAATTGAATAAAAGTATCAATAGATTCGATTGATTTGGCGTTTCGTGTTTAAAAAAATAACCTGCACACAATGGAGTATTTTTAAGAAATGTTTTATGGCCCAGAACACAATGGAGAATTTTACAAAAAAATGCAAGGACATGTTTGCAATGAAGTATTTTTAAAAATATGTTTCATGGAGCAGAACTCAATGGAGGATTTATATGAAATATTTGTGAAGAACTAGGACAAAAACAAAAATTCAAAATAAATAACATTTAAGGCAATTTTTTCCCGATTGCCATCCTGTTGTCACTCAAATTATCACCAGTTTTCCTTGAAAACCTCCCCACATAAATCATAGTTTTTCCTCCCTACCACAACTATCCTCTCCCCATGATGTTCCCTTATTAAAGAAAACGACAATCCATACACAAAAATCCCATTAATTTCCGTTTAAGTTTCCCATTTGGCAAAAGTGTTTGGCTTAAAGCTGAACAGCTTTCAGTTTTTCTTTCTGCATTTTTTTTTCGTTCCATTTATTTCTTTAGATCGTCTTTTGTCACTTCCTTTGTGACGCCAATAAAGTGTTAATGTTTTCCGATAGTCGTTATTCTTTGCAGTTGTCGTCGTCGACGTCGCATTTTTTGTTATTAGTTTTGTTGTAGTTGTTGTTGTTGTTGGTATTGACACCTACTTTGTAAATGGCTGACAATATTTGTTGTTGTTGTTTTTTTGGCCATACGACCGACAACTTTGAACGTCGATGTGACATAATGAAAGTATTTTCATTACTTTTTCATCCTTTATCCTGCAGGGTATTTATTATGCAAAAGAAGAGGAGACTCATTTATTTGCCGTGCTGTGTGAGACAAAATACAAACAAATGGATGAGTTGTTTTCTTTTTCATTTGCCAGTTTGAAGTCAAATGAAAATGTTTCCAATTTGATGGTTAAAGGCTGTAGAAGGAGGTAGAGGGGAAATTTCTCCTTTCTCCGTCCCCATGTAAATGCATAGATGCAACAGCAGCAGCACATATGTTGCCGGAATGAATGGGGTACGTACGCGACTCTATGAACCATAGATGTAATGGGGTAACACACAAACACACTCACACACACAGAGAGTGTGAGGAGTATTAGTTTCATAAATTCCAATACTTATTATAGATTCTCTTATATTTTTCATTCCAATACCGAGCGAAGAAAATAAGCAAGTTTGTATGCACAGAAATTGCTTGTCTAAGTTGGTGGCTGGCTTGGCTTGTTGCTGCTGCTGTTGCTACTCGTCGTACGTTCGTTCGTTTGTCGTTTGGTTCGATACGTTCGTTTATTGTCTTTGCTGTAAGGCAGAACTTATTACAGCATTTTCTCCGAAGAAGATAAACAGTAAAGATAAAAAAGGCAAAATTAAGTATGGAAAATACGACAGGGTTAAGATACTACACATCGAATGTGGGAGTTCGTAAAGGGTCTTGCTCAAGGACTCTAAGAGGCATAGAAGTGGATTTTTTTTTAAATAATAATTTGTAAAGACCACGGCAATTGTGTATATTTTTGAGAAGCACATGGAAGCATTTTAAAGTCAAGTACCAGGATACTATGCAGGATTTTCGAACAATATTTTTCAAAGATCAGGGGACAATGAAAGATTTTTGAAGATCCAGGCTGCATTGGAAGATTTTTTCAAAATATTAATAAATGATGTTTAAAAATAGTTTCCAACGACTAGAATTTTTTATAGAAATATTTTTCAGAGATCAGAACACAATACTTTAATTACTTAGCTGGCTTGTTACAGAACGGTTGTTCCATAAGCCGAGTTTAAAAAAGATTTACAAGTGCGTCGGTCTTGTGCGCGTCTCCGCCAATTTGAAAGACCACTATCCACGATGTTGTTTTCTACTTGGTATTTCCATCTGATTCGTGGCCTTCCCCTTCTACGGGAACCGATTTTATATGCTTTTGAACTGGGGCATTCTCATTCATTCGCACAACATAGCCTAGCCACCATAGTCGCTGCAGCTCAATACGACCGACTATATCGATGTCCCCTCATAAATTGTAAAGCTCGTAGTTCATTCGATGCCGATATTCACCGTCGACCTAAATCGGCCCGTAGATCTTTCGGAAAATGTTTCTTTAAAACAACCCAAGAGCTGCCTCATCTGCTTGTGCAAGTACCAATGCTTCAGATCCATATAACAGCAAGGGTAGTATCAGCGTCTTGTAGAGTGTGAGTTTGGTCTGGCGGGAGGTGGCCTTGCTTTTGAGTTGTTTGCTCAGACCATAGTCGCATCGGTTGGCCATCACTATCCTTTTCCGAATTTCAAAACTGATCTCATTCCTTTTGTTTATGGCGGTACCAAGGTATATAAAATCTTTGACTACCTCGAAGCTGTAGTTCTCAAGTTCCAGAGTTGATCCGAGTCTACTGGACGTCTTGTGCGTTGATACCATCATCAGCTTGGTCTTCTCGCCATTTACTGCCAGACCTACTTTGGCAGACTCCTTCTCAATTAGTTTAAAGGTGGCTGTTACCGCTCGCAATGTTCGACTCATTATATCGATGTCATCGGCGAAAGCGAGTAACATGTGTTGTTTGGTGTACAGAGTTCCATTTTTGTTAACCTTTACATCACGTATGACCTTTTCCAGCAGGATGTTAAAAAGGTCACACGACAAATTGTCACCTTGTCTAAATCCTCGTTCGGTATTAAAGGGCTGCGATAGGTCCTTTCCGACTTTAACTGCTAATCTTGTGCCTGTTAAAGTTATCCTGCATAGCCGTATTAATTTTGCAGGAATGCCAAATGCAGACATGGCTTTATACACCTCTGAACGGATAGGGCTGTCAAATGCGGTTTTATAGTCGACGAATAGGTGGAATGTTTCGATGTGTTTTTCCAGGATTTGGCGGAGAGTGAAAATCTGGTCAATGGTGGATTTGCCAGGTCTGAAGCCGCATTTGGTATGGTCCAATAGCTTCAGTCGTTTACACAGCACACTGGATAGCACTTTATATGCGATGGGAAGGAGACTTATTCCTCTATAGTTGGCACATATCGTCTTGTCTCCTTTTTTGTGCACGGGACATAGGATGCTGAGGTTCCAATCTTTGGGCATGCATTCCTCTAGTCAAATTGTACTAATCAGCTGGTGCATGCCCATACTGACCAGCATTTGTCCACCAGTCCACCAGGAGTTCCAAAGGCGTGGATTTTTTTAAATAATTTTTTCTCAGGTCTATACCAGGCGTGGATTTTTTTAAATAATTTTTTCTCAGGTCTATACCAGGCGTGGATTTTTTTAAATAATTTTTTCTCAGGTCTATACCAGGCGTGGATTTTTTTAAATAATTTTTTCTCAGGTCTATACCAGGCGTGGATTTTTTTAAATAATTTTTTCTCAGGTCTATACCAGGCGTGGATTTTTTTAAATAATTTTTTCTCAGGTCTATACCAGGCGTGGATTTTTTTAAATAATTTTTTCTCAGGTCTATACCAGGCGTGGATTTTTTTAAATAATTTTTTCTCAGGTCTATACCAGGCGTGGATTTTTTTAAATAATTTTTTCTCAGGTATATACCAGGCGTGGATTTTTTTAAATATTTTTTTCTCAGGTCTATACCAGGCGTGGATTTTTTTAAATAATTTTTTCTCAGGTCTATACCAGGCGTGGATTTTTTTAAATAATTTTTTCTCAGGTCTATACCAGGCGTGGATTTTTTTAAATAATTTTTTCTCAGGTCTATACCAGGCGTGGATTTTATTAAATTAAATATCTTTTTCTGAGGTCTATACCAGGCGTGAATTTTATTAAATTAAATATCTTTTTCTGAGGTCTTCTCTAGGCGTGGATTTTTTAAATATTTTTTTTTTCGAATGCTAAACAAGGTGTGGATTTTTTAAATATTTTTTTTCGAAGGCTAAACAAGGTGTGGATTTTTTAAATATTTTTTTTTCGAAGGCTAAACAAGGTGTGGATTTTTTAAATATTTTTTTTTCGAAGGCTAGTTTTTTTCTTTGGGCTTTTCAAACTATGTATTTTTTTAAATATTTTTTGTTTCTGAGGTCTTCTTAAGGCGTGGATTTTTTTAAATATTTTTTTCTAAGACTTAAATTTTTAATATGTCACGTAGGGTATTTTCGCAGAAAAAAAACCTCCCCGTTCAGCGGAATCATCTCAGAGGATAGGCTGCCTGCCAGCCAACTTGTCAACTTGTCTTGTGTTTGTCTGACGCTAACAATTTGAATTTAACTCGTCGTTGTCGACATTGTTTTTCTGCATAAACATATTTAGATACTTTATATAAATATATTTGCATATGAGATGATTATGGTTGCAGCAGCGGCAGCAACAGCACAACAAGACCACCATCCCGACTCCAACCACCAACCTCCTCATATTCCACATAACATACCACACTTCAATCTGCTGCACTCTGCCATGTTCCTTATAACTTGATCTAATCAAGAAATTCCTTAAGTGTGTAAATGGGTGTGTGTGTATAGATGTGTTTGTGTGTGTTCTACTGCGTGTGTGTGCGTGTGTGTTAGTGAGTGAGTTTATTGTAAAAATACATATGTTAATATTCTTAAATGTTTACATATGTGTGAATCTGTGTGTGCACAAGAATGTCCTTGTTAGGGAATGTCGGGTTGTGGATGTGTGTGTATGTGAGTGTGTTTGTGTGTGTAGTTGTTTGCGCAATGTTTGCGTTTGTAAACGGATCCGGAAACAGACTTGGCAATATCATGCATATCATATGCCACTTTACTAAATTGATGTTCACAACAATACCCGGACCATGCCACCAGGCGGGGTTCACAACATTCCCAGTGTGTGTGTGTGTATGTGTGTGGGGATATATGTGTGTGTAGAGTGTGTCTGTGTAACAGCATGAAATGTATATGCACTGTGGTTCCATTTCCATATGAAAGAAATGTCATAGCGGTATGGCATTGCCAAATATTCAAATCCTACACCACCTCTCACCTTGCCCTCCCCTTTCCCATTCCTTCCATTCGAAATAATAGCAATTCCATAAAGCCACTGCACTCAATAAATTAAACGATGAAGAAAACGAGAAAAATATTGACATAGTCGAAGTCAAATGAATGGTAGAAAAAAAATCGTCGTCGAAGAAGAAAAAGAATCGAAGCAAAGCAATACAGTACTTCTTTCTCCGATTCGAAAAAAAGAAACAACAGCAAGTCTTGCTTATTGATGATGATTATGCTTGTATTTTGTCCCATTCTAAAAAATTGCTTCGTGTTTTTTCAAAAGTGTTTTATACTTCTTCTCCCTACCACCTCTCCCTCCGAACCCCTAAGGCCATAAGGTTTGCCAAATATTGCAACAGAAAAACCAGAAAAGCCAACGGAAACAGGGAATGGTGAGAATTTATGACCACCAAAATAAACCATTACCCTGAATAGACGCTGCTACAAGTCCCTTTACTTGTAGATACTATATCAAATACCCCGCCGTACCTACCCCAACCTACCCTTCCATTCACACACCACGAACCCTAAACCACCGCACACTTCTTAAAATTTATATTTATGTACAATCAGAGGAAATTGAAGTTTTCTCCTTCAATGGAGATGAATTTATATTAGGTTCTCGCAGATGGAGTGTATATATATTTGTTCGCTTGATGCTGACGATGATGATGATGATGGAGAGCAATGTGAAAATAAGTGGATGTACGTTTATATGAAAAGCTAAAAATGTTGGAATGAATGCATTCAAAGCTCATTTATATCGACGACCATGACAATTTCTTTTTGAGGGATGGGGAGGGCAATTTTATTTATTTTGGTGTATCCTCTCTTTCCGAATTTTTTGGTATTTTTGTTTGTTTTGTTGGAATTTTTCAAAGCACAATAAGATATTACATTCGGAAATGCTTGATTGTCAATTGATAGTTGATATCCCATTCAAACCAGCTCCAAAATATAATATATTTCTTTTTTGGTTCCGAATGTAAACAAAATGCAATAAAATATAGATTTACAAAGAGGACCAAATATCAGGAGCAGATAAAGGAAAAATGGAAATTAACGATTGAAGTCTTTTGAATTCATTATCAAGATGAAATTAATTTATTGCAATATTAATTGTCCTAATAACGATTTTTAAAAGAATTTTTTCCTAGGCTTAGACAAGGCGTAGATTTTTAAACGAATTTTTTCCTAGGCTTAGACAAGGCGTAGATTTTTAAACGAATTTTTTCCTAGGCTTAGACAAGGCGTAGATTTTTAAACGAATTTTTTCCTAGGCTTAGACAAGGCGTAGATTTTTAAAAGAATTTTTTCCAAAGACTAGACAAGGCGTAGATTTTTAAAAGAATTTTTTCCAAAGACTAGACAAGGCGTAGATTTTTAAAAGAATTTTTTCCTAGGCTTAGACAAGGCGTAGATTTTTAAACGAATTTTTTTCCTAGGCTTAGACAAGGCGTAGATTTTTAAAAGAATTCTTTCCCAGGCTTAGACAAGGCTTAGACTTTTAAAAGATTTATTTTCCACGGCTTAGACAAGGCTTGGGTGGCGGCTCTGATTGGCTTTAACATGGCGAAGCCCAGGCTCCCTCTTCCATCTCAATTGTGGACACTGACCTCCCCGCGGTGCCACCTTGGGAGCTATTTTCATCACTATAAAAAATGGGTTAGTTGCCCACACTCGGAAAACCCCACCTATTATGAAAAAGCAAAGAAAAAGAAAACCAAACGCCTCTAATGTTGACGACCCCCGCAACGTATAAAGGAAGACGAGCTGCGAATCACCACTTGGAATGTGCGCACTTTGTACAGAACAGGCACAGTTTTCGCTTTGGTGGATGTAATCAAGAAGTAAAAAGCCGATATTATTGCCTTACAGGAAATACGATGGAAAGGAACTAGCGTAAGTAAATCAGACGATTACGATCTGTATTATAGCTGCAATGAAACGAGACATGAATTTGGCTGCGGATTTATGGTTAACAGGAGAATAAAAGACCTCGTCTCCAGATTCACTCCAGTAGATGAGCGAATTGCTATAATCCGTATAAAAGCGAAATTCTTCTACATCAGTCTTATTTACGCCCATGCTCCGATCGAAGGCCAAGGTGAGCAGACCAAAGACATATTTTATGAGCGCCTTGAAACAGCATATGACTGCTGCCCTGGCCATGACATTAAAATTCTGCTAGGAGATTTTAATGCAAAAATCGAAAGGGAAAATATCTTTGGCCCCGCCGTCGGAAAATTCAGCCTACATGAAGAAACATCAGACAACGGCATGAGGTTGATTGACTTCGCGGCAGCAAAAAACATGGTAGTTAGCAACACCAGATTCAAGCATCTCGATATACACAAGGCCACTTGGATTTCTCCCAAACGAACAACGAGAAATCAAATCGATCATGTTGTCATAGACGGAAGGCATTTCATCCAGTGTTTTAGACGTCCGATCAATCCGTGGAGCGAATATCGATTCGGACCATTACCTTGTGAGAGCCAAGGTACGCACCCGTCTTAATGTAATTTGTCATCGAAAAGCTGCAAACACAGCAGATAGCAGAAGCCTACTCCGCTCAACTTACCCAACTGCTTGACGCGAAAGCACTTCTTGTCCCGATAATAGTATAGAAGCACAATGGCAAAGAATTACCCACTCCCTACAAACTGCTGCAAAAGCAACACTTGGATACCAAAGACCACCATCAAGAAATCCGTGGTACGATCAGGAGAGTCGTTATGCTACTGATATAATAAACGCAGCGTATAGGGCAACCCTGCGGACAGTAGCCGCACGTAATGCGATGGAGAACTATCGAGAGAAAAGGAGAGATGAGAAATGTATTTTCAGAAAGAAGAAGAAGGAACAAGAAAAACGTGAGCGTGAGCAAATCGAGATGTACAGGAGTCAGAATGAAGTCTGAAAATTTTACCATCGGGTAAAACACCAAACCGAAGGCTTTGGTCCACGCACATCCTCCTGTAGAGATGAAGAAGAAAACCTGGTGACAGATACAGACAGCGTGCTGAGGATCTGGAAGGAGCATTTTGAAAAACTTCAGGTTATCAAATAGTAGCGGTGAAGAGGATGCCCCAGAACTAAAAATAGATAACGGCATAGAGTGTGTACTACCTAGCCAAGATGAAGTCAGAATAGCAATCAATCGGCTGAAGAATAATAAAGCAGCAGGTGCCGACGGGTTACAAGCCGAACTATTCTAGACTGGTGGTCAGATGCTGGTAAGGAGCATGCACCAGCTGATTAGTACAATTTGGCTAGAGGAATGCATGCCCAATGATTGGAACCTCAGCATTCTGTGTCCCGTGCCCTTTAATACCGAACGAGGATTCAGACAAGGTGACAGTTTGTCGTGTGACATCTCTTTAACATTTTGTTTTAAATCAACACCTAGAGATGAAATTATACAAAAAATCCATGCCTATTACAGAACTTAGAAAATATTAAGAAAAAAATTTTTTAAAAACCCTTTAGCTGTCATATTTGTTTTTATTTGTCAAGCAATTTGTAAACATTTCCTTGTCGTATTCCCCTCCATCCTTTTGCACATTAACAACTTCCTATTCTCAGGTTCTCTAGCTATTAATTGGAGTTAAACAAATAAAATATTCTTACTAAAGATGTTGACTCATCTTATGTGAGTACTTGTAGGAAGAATTATTTTCTTCTTTATAGAAATTTATGGAGGATAGGTAGATATCATCTCTACCCCCCTTAAGCTGGTATGAGTGGCTTCCCTCTTTAACATGTCACAGGATTAAAACCAAAAAAAAAAAAAAAAAACTTTATGAAAGGAAAACGCTTGCAAAAGTATTACGCACTACTTCCACAGAGAGAGTTCAGAGATTTCCCATGTCAAGCCATTAACCAAAAAACAAAGCCAAAGAACCTAAAGACGAAAAACGCGAACTTTCCAAAAGAAAACTTTTATTCCCCAAAGAGATTTTTTTCTTGCTTTCGTTTCTATTACAACACAGAGCAGCAGCAGAAGAGGAAAACAATCGAAATTTATGTTTTTTTGTAGTCTTTGTTCGGATTTTGTTATTTTATAGTCATTTTGCCAAGGACTTTTAAGGAAAAGCTCATTTTCCCCAGCGGTACTTTTTTTGGTGTATTGAAGGATCTCTGTATCCTTCTATGTGTATGTGTGTGTGAAAGTCTTTGTGTGACGATGTTGATGACTGCTGCCGATGTTGTTGTTGCTGTATTTCTTCTTGATTGTTAACAAAGAATGCCAAGTAGGGCTTTCAAGATGCCTTTTCATGTTCTTTATTTGTGAGTGTGTGTGTGTGAGCGTGTTTGTTTGAATGTGTGCGTGTGTTGTTTTTCTGACTCTCTCTGTGTTTTGCTCGCGCCCCAATTATAAATGTTTAACCACTGTAAAGGAATTCAAATTTTCTTCATGAAGTTTTTCACTTGGCATGTCTTCGTTCTTTTCAAGTTATTTTTGCGTAGCATTTCTTTCCGATTTTTTTTTCTGTTTTCTGTTTCGTTCAATTTAATTTTTGCTACAAAAATATTTGAAATGTAACAAGTTGTTCGTTATGTTGTCGTTGTTGACGACAACGAGGACGTCTCCCAACCGGCAGCAAGGTTGTTTGATTTTGCTGCATTGAAGTAAAAGAAATAAATAAAGCAAGAGCGGAAACGGGAGAGGTACTGAAGTTCCTGGTAAGGTATATCAAAAAGAAATAGGCTGGTGAAACCAAGACGGCTTTCAAATATCCTAAATTTTCACATACAAAGGCCTGGATTTTTTAAATATTTTTTTCTGAGGTCTATACCAGGCGTAGATTTTTTAAATAATTTTTTCTAAGATCTCCAATAGGTCTATACCAGGCGTGGATTTTTTAAATAATTTTTTCTAAGGTCTCCAATAGGTCTATACCAGGCGTGGATTTTTTAAATAATTTTTTCTAAGGTCTCCAATAGGTCTATACCAGGAGTGGATTTTTTAAATAATTTTTTCTAATAATTTTTCTAAGGTCTCCAATAGGTCTATACCAGGCGTGAATGTTTTAAATAATTTTTTCTAAGATCTCCAATAGGTCTATACCAGGCGTGGATTTTCTAAATAATTTTTTCTAAGTTCTCCAATAGGTCTATACCAGGAGTGAATTTTCTAAATAATTTTTTCTAAGGTCTCCAATATGTCTATACCAGGCGTGGATTTTTTAAATAATTTTTTCTAAGTTCTCCAATAGGTCTATACCAGGCGTGAATTTTCTAAATAATTTTTTCTAAGGTCTCCAATATGTCTATACCAGGCGTGGATTTTTTTAAATAATTTTTTCTAAGGTCTATACCAGTCGTGGATTTTTTAAATAATTTTTTCTAAGGTCTGTACCAGGCGTGGATTTTTTAAATAATTTTTTCTATGGTCTATACCAGGTGTGGATTATTTAAAGAATATTTTTTCAAGGAACATCCATCCATACCAGTCGTGGATTTTTTAAATAATTTTTTCTAAGGTCTCCAATAGGTCTATGCCAGGCGTGGATTTTTTAAATAATTTTTTCTAAGGTCTATACCAGGCGTGGATTTTTTAAATAATTTTTTCTAAGGTCTATACCAGGCGTGGATTTTTTAAATAATTTTTTCTAAGGTCTATACCAGGCGTGGATTTTTTAAATAATTTTTTCTAAGGTCTATACCAGGCGTGGACTTTTTAAATAATTTTTTCTAAGGTCTGTACCAGCCGTGGATTTTTTAAATAATTTTTTTCTGAGGTCTATATTGACCTTATATATGTTCGAAACTTAATTTACCCCTTTTTGGCATGTAGCGTATATCCCTCCACGTAAACGGAAAAGACAGTGAAAGAAATGAAATTGAAAATACTAGCAAAAGAATTTCACAAGTCATAGTAAAAATAATAATAACGACGACGGCGACCAAGATTGCGATTGCGACGATACACCATGTGTTGTATTCAGGAGAAAAAAAGTATGAATACAACGGTGGGGAGGACCTGCAGAAAATATATATTCTATAACAGTTCGTGCGTTCGGAACATTCCATGCCTGGCTGACTGCAGATACATTTATTTTACATGTGCATGCCGCGCCAAGTCTACATCATCAGAGAAATTTGCAAAATGGGAATGCAGTAGCTCAGACAGCCACAGCAAAGGGGAATGATGACTCCCATAGTCCTAATTCTCGCACCTCCTATTTCCCACCCTTCAATTACAACGTTAACTGTGAGTGAGTGTATATTACGGATTATTTTTTCTATGTTCTGCACCCAAATGCTATTATATTGGGAAAACATATTTGCAGCACCACCACCCCCCACCTCAACACTTCGATGCTGGAACATACAGCATAAAACTGAATTTGTTGTTGCTACTGTTAGTTTACTTCACAATTGTCAGAGGTAGAAAACTTAATAAGAGGATGAAAATGAAAATTGGAAGAAAACATGAAAATCTGCTTCCATCTAATCGCTTGACTGGTTGCTTGCCAGTTTGCTGAATGTCTGGATGGGTAGCGTAATTGCAAAGTGAACACACATAAACACACACACACAATTCCATGGTAATTTTCTTAAAATGCATTTTCAATCGAGTTCAAGTTCAAAGTGACAGCGAGCAGAGTTACTGAAAGTTTTCCCCAGAAGGAAGAAGAGGAACGGAACAACTTTTGTATGATGTGATTTTAATATTACTAAAAGCCTTTAGAAATATTATTTTCAATTTCCAAACTAGAAATATATCTATTTGTGTATGTTATGGCAAACTTCAATTGTTCGGAGTTCGGAAGAAAAAACACTTCAAGTTAGGAGAAGAAATATTGAAATAATTTTAAATGCAACATTGCTTTGCAACAAGAGATAAGAAAATCGAGGCTTTATTTAAAAATATACGCCTTGTCTAAGCCTTGGTAAAAAATAGCCTTGTCTACATCTTGAAAAAAAAAAACAATTTAAAAAATCCACTCATTAGAAAAAATTATTTAAAAAAAATACGCCTCGGCCAAGTCTTAAAAAAATTTAAAAATCCACGAATTGTTAGAGCCTTTGGTGGAGATCTGAAAAAAACTTATATTAAATATCTACGCCTTTTTGAAGACTTGGAAAAAATATTAAAAAATACACACTTTGTTGGAGACTTGGCAAATATTATTTCAAACCAGTAAGGATAATGGTAAAGTCAGACGGGGCCGACTATATGATACCCCTCACCACTTTGGGTATATTAAACAGATGAATCCTAACACACGTCGCATTTTTAAATGACCAGTAAAATGAAATTGGATCCAAATTTCGTGCTAATCGAAATATATATAGGGACTTTGGTGCACCATTTACATTAAATCGGACGAAAATATATATGGGAGCTATATCTAAATCAGAACCGATTTTCACGAAACTTAACACACATCATTCTAGACCTAATTCATTACGCTGTGCCAAATTTCGTGCAAATCGAATGATATATAAGGACTTTGGTGCACCATTTACCTTAAATCGGACGAAACTATATATGGAAGCTATATCTAAATCTCAACCGATTTTCTCGAAACTTGGCACACATCATTCTGCACCTAATTCAGTACTCTGTGCCAAATTTCATGCAAATCGAATGATATGTAGAGACTTTGGTGCACCATTTACCTCTAATCGGGCGAAACTATATATGGGAGCTATATCTAAATCTTAACCGATTTTCACGAAACTGAACACACATCATTCTAGACCTAACTCATTACGCCATGCCAAATTTCGTACAAATCGATAGATATATAGGGACTTTGGGGCACCATTTACATTAAATCGGACGAAAATATATATGGAAGCTATATCTAAATCTGAACTGATTTTCACGAAACTTAACACACATCATTCTACACCTAATTCATTACGCCATACCAAATTTCGTGCTAATCGAAATATATATATATATATAGGGACTTTGGTACACCATTTACATTAATTTGGACGAACATATATATGGGAGCTATATCTAAATCTGAACCGATTTTCAGGAAACTTAACACACATCATTCTAGACCTAATTCATTACAGTGTGCCAAATTTCGTGCATATCGAAAGATATATAGGGTCTTTGATGCACCATTTACATTAAATCGGACGAAAATATATATGGGAGCTATATCTAAATCTGAACCGATTTTCACGAAACTTAACACACATCATTCTAGACCTAATTCATTACGCAGTGCCAAATTTCGTGCAAATCGGAAGATATTAAGGGACTTTGGTGGACCATTTACATAAAATCGGACGAAAATATATATGGGAGCTATATCTAAATCTGAACCGATTTTTTTCCAATTTCAGTAGGGTTCGTCCTTTGGCCAAATAAGTGACCTATGCCAAATTTCATCCAATTCGGATCATAAATGTTCACAAAAATACTAGGACGGACAGACGGACGTGCGTAAATCGACTCAGAAAGTGATTGTATGCGTATTCTCAAAAGGAACCATGTGGCTATCCCGTTTCCTTTTGCCTGTTACAAACATATGCACAAAGTTATAATACCCTGAACCACAGTGTGGTGAAGGGTATAAAATCTAAAATCTATGCCTTGTTGGAGCCTTGGAAAAAACTATTTTAAAATCCTCGCTTTGCTGGAGACTTGGAAAAAATAATTTAAAAAAATCTACGCCCTGTTGCGGACTTGGAAATTATTATACACATTGGAATTTTTTTTTAATTCTCAGCTATTACATGCCATACTATTCCATCCAATCTGCTGTGTCCCAATCCTGTCCCAAGACCCATGTCATCCCTCCTTATATGATGAAAGGCAACATATTGCCTATAAGTTTATCCTTCTCATTTGAATCCTGTCAACGATTGCAAAACATGAAATGCAGGTGTGTCCGCGTGATGAAGGCAAAGCATCCTTCATCATCGTCTTCATAGTTCATAGAGTTCAGAGGAAATTTTTATTGGTCCCATATGGTTCGGATGCAAACAAATTATTAAAGAAGGCATCCTCACAGAGAGCTATGACAAAAAAAAAATTACCAAGGTTATTAAAATTGAATAAAAAGTTTCGAATCATCATCATAGACCCTAAGAGCACAAAAAAATATTGTAACGAAAGTAAAAGGAAAATTTTCAATATGTTGAAAATATTTTTGTGGGACAAAAATGAATTGTGACCAACAACAACAACAAAAAAGGCATCTAGGACAAGGCAAGTGTCGGCATCTGTGTGATTCTTGCTTGCAACAGTATGTGTGCGTGTGTGTGTAATTTTTATTTTATTATTTATGGATTTTTGTTTAGAAATTCTTGTTGGGGTTTTTATTTTCATTTTTTTTACATTTCTATGGCCATGGTGTGATTTTGGTTAGCAGATCCCTATTTCAAGACCCTCCACATATATTCACATTTTTATAAAAGAATGCGTTTAGTTTTTATGTTTGCCATTTTTTTTCGTTTTTCCTTTCCGATGATATATACCATATGTCTGTTGAATGTTGAATTCAGCAGGAGGTTAAACCCAAAAACCATGCGGGATATGCGGTAGTGGTGCGTGAAACCCCATGTGCAGTATAAATATATATTTTTTTCTCGCTGGATTTAGTTTAGTAGTAACGAATGAAAATGTATGCGGGAAAAAAATTACATTTAATAATAAATGCATATGTATGAGCAAACACACACCCACACACATAATATGGGTACGTGTGTGTGCGAACTCGTATTAATTCTTGTTATTTATAAGAATCGGCCAAAGAGAAACAGAAAATTACAGAAACAACAACATTTAACATTACTAAAACGGATACGGATGCTACAATTCTCCCGCATGAAATTAAAAACAGTTTCGGTATTTTCCTTTTTCATCGAAGCAATTCGAAACAGATTTTCCAGTTTAAGTTGTTCTTTATTCTTTATTTTTCTCCTCAGTTGTTTTGTGGCAAAATGCATTTCAAATGAAAGCAAAACTCCTAACAAAAATGAAAATTCACAACAGACCCAAACAGATATTCAAACGAACTGAGAGATAGAACCAGAGACAAACACGAGGATATGGTATGGTCCCATAAACACACAAATATATTAAAAACAGAAAAAAACAGTTACATACAGAAATACATTTAGTGGACATTTAAAAAACAAAACGGCAGAGGCGACAATAGACGAACTGCAGGACCCAATTTTTTCAAGGTTCATACAAAGCTTGGATTTTTAAAATAATTTTTTCCCCAAGGCTTAGACAAGATGGGGATTTTTATACCCTACATAACTGTGTTGTAAAGGTATTATAGCTTTGTTGTAAAGGTATTATATAACGGCCCAAGAGTTTGTAACGCCACGAAATATTGGTCCTAGACCCTCCTTTAAGCATACCGGTCATATCTCGATTAGCTGCGTCGATCTAGACATGTGTGTCCGTCCGTCCGTCCATTATAATTTGTAAACACGATACAGGGTTCTGGACAATGAAGACTATTGTTTTTGGTAAGGATCGATTAATATTTAGGGGATGAAATGGACAAAATAATTAATTTTTGTCGGTTTTTCTGGTCGCCCCAGATATCTCGAATTTTTACGTGGAGAATGATATTGAGCCAAAGAATAAAGCATGCATGGACCCTGACTTTTGTGTGAAAAATCACAAAATTTATATATTTTATGTATATTATATAGTATATATTTACTCTTGAAGGAAATAGACCAGAGAAGTTGTTAGTATATCCAAGAGGACTAGTTGACCTTTAAATTTATACCAATTATATGGACGTATGTACTCGGATGTGGGAGTTACATTTAAATATTTACAGATATTATTTGATAAACCAGTACTACACTAGAAGACGGAAATATAGCGCTGATCTCTTTGAAATGCTCCATGAGGTTCCAGTTATGGTCAAGGACAATGTCTATAATGATCAGCTAATAAGAGGACCGAAAACTTATTTTTTATTTTTTTTTTTAATTCCATCTATAGTCTACAATTATATGCCGAACATCACAACATAACCCACGGTGAGGAGAATCTGAACACGTAAGTAGAAGATCTGTACTATATGTCAGTGTAAGGAAGAGGTGCTGTTGGCCTCTAATCGGGCAAGAGGGTGCAAATATCATGAAATATTGCCCATGTTCGGATTAAACATAAACATTTTCAAGGTCCAAACAAGGATTGGATATTTTTAAATAATTTTTCAAGGCCCAAACAAGGCGTTAATTTTTTAAAATAATTTTTTCAAGGCCCAAACAAGTCGTTGAAATATTTTTTCTGAGGCCTTCTCACGGGCGTGGCCTTTTGAAAGGCTTGGATAATTTTCTCTGAGACCTTTTCAAAGGTTTGGATTTTTTCTGAGGTATTCTCACATTCGTGGATTTTTTCAATAATTTTTTCTGAGGTATTCTCACAGGCGTGGATTTTTTCAATAATTTTTTTGAGGCCTTCTCAAAGGGTGGATAATTTTCTATGAGGCCTTTTCAAATTTCTGATAATTTTCTCTGAGGCCTTCTCAAAGGCGTGGATAATTTTCTCTGAGGCCTTCTCAAAGGCGTGGATAATTTTCTCTGAGGCCTTCTCAAAGGCGTGGATAATTTTCTCTGAGGCCTTCTCAAAGGCGTGGATTTTTTAAATAATTTTTTTCTGAGGCCTTCTCAAAGGCGTGGATTTTTTAAATACATTTTTTTTCTGAGGCCTTCTCAAAGGCGGGGATTTTTTAAATGATTTTTTTCTGAGGCGTGGATTTTTTAAATAATTTTTTTTCTGAGGCCTTTTCAAAGGCGTGGATTTTTTAAATAATTTTTTTCTGAGGCCTTCTCAAAGGCCTTGATAATTTTTTCTGAGGCCTTCTCAAAGGCGTGGATTTTTTAAATATTTTTTCTGAGACCTCAAAGGTTTTGAAAATTTTTTCTGAGGCCTTCTCAAAGGCGTGGATTTTTTAAATAATTTTTTTCTGAGGCCTTCTCAAAGGCGTGGATTTTTTAAATAATTTTTTTCTGAGGCCTTCTCAAAGGCGTGGATTTTTTAAATAAATTTTTTTCTGAGGCCTTCTCAAAGGCCTTGATAATTTTTTCTGAGGCCTTCTCAAAGGCCTTGATAATTTTTTCTGAGGCCTTCTCAAAGGCCTTGATAATTTTTTCTGAGGCCTTCTCAAAGGCCTTGATAATTTTTTCTGAGGCCTTCTCAAGGCCTTGATAATTTTTTCTGAGGCCTTCTCAAAGGCGTGGATTTTTTAAATATTTTTTCTGAGACCTCAAAGGCCTTAAAAATTTTTTCTGAGGCCTTCTCAAAGGCGTGGATTTTTTAAACAATTTTATTCTGAGACCTTCTCAAAGGCGTGGATAATTTTCTCTGAGTCGTTATCAAAGTCTTGGACCTGGATTTTTTAAATAATTTTAAAAAATATTTTTTTCAAAACTTTGTATGGGCCTGGATTTTTCAAATATTTTTAAAGAATATTTTTTTAAGGCTTAGGGTATTTTCCATGCAGTAGGGTATTTTCCATGTTGTTACCAACCCAACGAAAGAAACCTACAAACCTTAATGAAGATATCATCAAAAAAACTAAACCATGAGATTTGTTTGTGTGTTTTTTTCTTGTTCCTTCTCATCTTTGATTCGTTCGGATTTTTTGTTACGGTTTTAAAACTCAAGAGTTGAAGATTTTTTTTCGTTTTTCAGTTTTGAGACTAAATGTAAGGATTTAAGGTCTTTGTTTTCTAGTTATGTGGTGATGGTTCAATATATAAAGTGAGTGTGTGTGCGTGTGTGTGTCTTCAGTCTAGTTAGCAACAGTAAAAAAACATGATATCCCAAAAAGCAACAAAAATACAAAAACAACAAAGAATAAAAACCAACTCAAAGTACAAGGATTTCGAATCAAGCCAAGAAATTATACAAAACTATAAACTATATTTCAATATGAGTGTGTATGTATGCATGGATGTTAACAATAGTTAATATGTATGTAGAGCATATATATGTACGTAATAACACAATATTGAGTTTTACATATACACATACACACAAAAGATAAGCACTGATGCCACACAAACAAATAAAAAACAAGAAACGAAATCAGAAAAAACAACAACAACAAAAACAATGCTTTTGCATATTTTTTGAATTATTTTCCCTTTGCCTTTATCGTTGTTGTTGTTAGTTTATGATTGTATGTATATAGATATTTGTATATGATTGTACTGCTGGTAAGTGAATATGTATGTTGGCATGATGTGCAAATTTCTGTAGAATGACAAGAGATTTTCCAACCAGACGACCATGTCATCCGTTGGAAGTTTCTCTGAAGCAGCCGTAGTGGCACGAAGAGAGGCGTGCGGGGCAGTGCCACCAACCACTTCAATGGATCCAATGAATGAACGAATGAATGACAACAAATGCAAAAAGTTATCAGAGCAGAAATAGTATTCCTGTTAAGAAACAGCAACAACAACACCAACTACAGCAAAAAAAAAACAAACGAGCTCAACAAAACACACATTCACATATTTAATAACAATAACAACAACAGCAACACCACTCAACGAAACATTCTGTCAGCCATCTGCCGAGCAGCTCCGGCAACGTGGGAACTATCTGCCACCTAACAATTTGCGCCTCATCAAAATACACGCACGCCTGCACGCATTATAACAACAAAGGATGGAGGAATACACAGACACCACGGACACAAACACGCACACACATAGAGACACACACACGTTGCTTACACAAATACATTCATTACAACTTTCAACACTATAGAAATTGACAATATTTATATAGAAAAGGAAAAAGGGGAACAGTGGGTGGGAAGGACTTATAATTGGAGGCCTAGAAGGACTTATAAAAATCTGCAAGATCTTCTCCTAGAAGACCTGGAAGGAGAACCTATTGAAGATGTCCACATGGAACATATTGAAGATTCAAAGGGGTTGTGAAGCATATTATAGAAGGAGTCCGTTGGAATTAATAAAAAAATAGAAGAACTTTTAAAAGCTCTATCAGGATTTTTTTATAGATAGCCTGCAAGATTTTTATATAGAAGATTCTTCTTCTTTTTTCAAGGCCTCTACAAGGCGTGGATTTTTTAAAGATTAATTTTTAAGGCCCATATAAGGCGTGGACTTTTTAAAGATTAATATTTCAAGGCCCATATAAGGCGTGGACTTTATAAAGATTAATTTTCAAAGCCCATATAAGGCGTGGACCTTTTAAAGATTAATTTTTCAAGGCCCATATAAGGCGTGGACTTTTTAAAGATTATTTTTTCAAGGCCCATATAAGACGTGAACTTTTTAAAGATTAATTTTTCAAGGCCCATATAAGGCGTGGACTTTTTAAAGATTCATTTTTCAAGGCCCATATAAGGCGTGGACTTTTTAAAGATTCATTTTTCAAGGCCCATATAAGGCGTGGACTTTTTAAAGATTCATTTTTCAAGGCCCATATAAGGCGTGGACTTTTTAAAGATTAATTTTTCAAGGCCCATATAAGGCGTGGACTTTTTAAAGATTCATTTTTCAAGGCCCATATAAGGCGTGGACTTTTTAAAGATTAATTTTTCAAGGCCCATATAAGGCGTGGACTTTTTAAAGATTCATTTTTCAAGGCCCATATAAGGCGTGGACTTTTTAAAGATTAATTTTTCAATGCCCATATAAGGCGTGGACTTTTACAAGATTAATTTTTCAAGGCCCACATAGGGCGTGGATCAATATAGGCTACTAATAAGTATAACCTATAGTCGAATGGTAAAGATTATATTTAGGTGACTGGTAAGGAGCCTCTATAGGTGACTGGCAAGGAGCCTCTATAGGTGACTGGCAAGGAGCCTCTATAGGTGACTGGTAAGGAGCCCCTATAGGTGTCTGGGAAGTAGTCTTGTCAGGCTACTGGTAGGGAGACTTTTTAATCTTCTGGTAAGGATCCTCTATAGGAAATTTAAAGGAGTCAATCGGCGACTGATAAAGAGTGTCTATAAGACGGTTCTATAAGCGAATGGTAAGCATTCTATTCAGGCGACATAGAAGGAGCTTTTATACGTGACTAGAAGAAAGTTTAATAATCAGCTAAAAAGGCGGCTGGCAAGGAATCTCTAGGAACTTTTGGTACATAAGTGATATTATATACGACTCGTAAGGAGTTGCCGTAAGACACTGGTAATGCTCCTCTTTAGGCACTGATAAGGAGTCTGCTTTATAGTGGCTAGTGAGGAGTCTCTATATTTGAATTTCTATAGGCCACTGTTAAGAAATCTCTATAGGTAACAAGTATTTGTAGATGACTGCTATGGAATCTCCATAGACGGATGAAAGTAAGTCTCAAATGTAACTGTTAAGGGATAATTAAGTTTAATCTCTGGTTGCGACCGGTAAGAAGTCCTAATGGATGACTTTTAAAGTGTCTCCATATTTGACTTTTAAGAATTTTTCTTCTCTGGGCATATGAAAGAGCATCTACAGACGAATTGTAAACATTTCCTGGTCAGATGTCTTTCATATTCACTATTCAACGATGAAAGAAACAATCTAAATTGAAAATTCCCAAAATAACCATCCGATTCGATCCCACGGTGTGTCTTTTAGAGTTGGTTGCTTGCTTGCTAGCTTGCCAATAGTGTTTCTGTATGCAATTGTTTAGTGCTTGAACGTGAGGCTCGAGGTCTCGTATGCTGCATGTATTTTACGGCCATATTAAAGAGGAAACACAACAACAGCAGCAACAAACAAAAAGAAGATGAAGGCGAACCGAAACAGAAGAGGAGGCAGACAAACAGAAACAGAAACAATAACAACAACAACACACACAAAAAAGAGTCAAAACTATAAACCAAACAATGGCTTGTGAAAATTGTATGGTGAGAAATGGAAGCAATTGCAATTTGCACTGCATTGGAGATATGTGTCGTATGGTGTACGACCAAACGTACATCGATACACACTTAAATGCAGGCAGGCAGGCGAACAAGCAAACACACCCACACACACACACACAACAACAACTCTTGTAGTCATCAGAAGCACGCAAACCAATAAAAACACAACAACCACAAAAACATGCTTACGATATAAAATCGTATCGTTTCGTATTTGTAATGTAACCACACAGTGACACCGACACACACACATACACCATCGGAGAGATGCTGCTAAACGGACGGACATAGTTTTCATTTGTCACAGTAACCCAGAGACATGCACACCACACACACAGACACATTTAGAAATAAAAACAAACCAGTCAACCATCCAGCCAGCCAGGGCACTCTCATTGAGATATGATATTCACCCAAACACACACTGGAGAACACATACACCCACCCATACTCATCTATCCATTCATGCATCGGTTATTTAGGTATTCATAGTCACCCACGAGCATTACAATTGATACATCGCCTCGATGCTGTTGTTGGTGTTGTTGTTTGTGGCAAATGTATTCGAATTGTTCGGCGGCGGCAACATTGAATTTTTCGTTTCTTTTTCGATTTTTTTTTTTTTCAAATTGCATTGCTGCAAAAGTAGAGTAGAGCACAGAAGAGCTTGAAGACCAAAAATACACACACACGCACACACAGACATGTATGCATTTACATACATACACATAGCGATTCGAAATTCTATGGAAGATCCCTTTTATAATCAACAACCACAAGTTGAAGAAGAATAGTAACATTTTTGTATCGAGGGTGAATGTGTGTGTGTGTGTGTGTGAGGGGGAAGTATAACCAACTTCAATACGTGATGTTGTTGTAATTTTTGGTTGCATTTGATTGAATTTAATTTTTTAAAACAACAATTGAAAACTACAAAATCAAAATAAATTGAAGGGAAGAGAAGGATCGTGGAAAGAAAGTTGTTAAAGATTTGTTAAACAGTTTTGTGGAAACGTTTGTTAGAAGGGCTAAGAAGCAAATTGTAAGCACTTTAAGAAGGTGTTGTGAGGTAGTGGTAAGGTGTTTTTATAGACAACTGATAAGAAGTCTCTATAGACGATTACTAAGTAGTTGATACGATTGTTTTTTGTAGGAATTTTTAGAAATGTATGACAAGTAGGCTTTATAGATTTTTGGTAAGGACTATTTATATAACTTCGGTAAGGGGTCTCTATAAAAGTATGCTAAGGAGTTTCAATTCCGAATATTAAGATGCCTCTGCAGATGAAGGTTCAAAGATCTTTTTAGGGGCTTTAAATGAGTCTTTATAATTTTTTGCTAAACAGCCTCTATAGGTAAAGCGCTATAGGCAACGGATAGGGAATGTCTATAGACGGCTGTTCAGAGGCCTCTACAGACTACTGGTAGGTGATTGGTAAGCAGTTCCAATAGGACTTACAACCTGTATTTCTGAAAAATATTTGTTAAAGAAAAGAAAGTTGTTAAAAATTTCGAAACGATTGATAGGAGGACAAAGAATTAAATGGTAAGCACTTTAAGAAGGTGTTGTGAGGCAGTGGTAAGGTGTATTTATAGACAACTGATGAGAATTCTCTATAGACGATTGTTAGGGAGTTCTTCTGGATTTATTGTGCGGAAATTGTATAAATAATTAGTAAGGAGGTAAGGAGTTTTTGTAAACCCTCGGTAAGGAGTCTCTATAAATGAAAGGTAAGGAGTCTCAATTCCGAATTATAAGGTGTCTCTGCAGATGGAAGTTCAGAACTCTCTTTATGAATTTTTAATATACATCTTGTATGAAATGTCTATAGATGGCTTGTAATGAATTCCGAAAAGTCTCATATTGAATTCAGTAATCAGTATCTACTTACTGGTAAGGAGTTCTATAATTCGTCAATAGAAGGAGCTTTTTATATAGGAAGCCGTACGGAGCTTCAATAAGACTTAATTATCTAAAATATAAACTAAAAGTGACTGGTGCGGAGCCTCTATAGGAGAGAGGAAAGGATGCTCTATTGACAAATGGTGAGAAGCTTGGTACAGGAAATATCAGCAAACGAGTGGTCAATAGATTCTTTAAAATCGACAGGTAAAGCTTCTGTATAGATGACTGACGAGGAATCTCTATATGCTACTGGTAAGGGATCTCTATAGGCGTCTGACAAGGAGTCTAAAAAGACCTTTACCAGACGTCTATTGGAACTCCACGTAAGAAGTTCTATAGGTGTATGGTAAGTCAGCTTTATACGCGAATGGTTAGGGACTTTGCTAGACAACTGGCTGATAATATCTAAAGGCAACGTGTAAGCTGTCTTTATAGACGATGGGTGAGGTGACTCTATTGACGAATGTTTAGAAGTCTTTAGAGGGTCTGTCTGTATAGATGACTGTCGAGGAATCTCTATATGCGACTGGTAAGGGATCTCTATAGGCGTCTGACAAGGAGTTTCAATAGACCTTTACCTGACATCTATTGGGACTCCACGTAAGAGGTTCTATAGGTGTATGGTAAGTCAGTTCTATACGCGAATGGGACTTTGCTAGACAACTGACTGAAAATAAATATCTAAAGGCAACATATAAACTGTCTTTATAGACGATGGGTGAGGAGAATCTATTGACGACTGTTGAGAAGTCTCTATGAGGGCTGTTTGGAAAGTTCTTAGCCTAGCACAAAATGCGCGGTATAAACAGAAAACAAGTTAAGTATTTTGGAAACGCCCATCTCTGTTGTGTACACATGTTAAATTTTGTTTCGATCTGGCAACTCCTTCATATAAAAAATCGACTGATTTGGAAAGGAGTCTTTATAGGCAAGTGATAAGGATACTCCATATGCGACTGGTAAGAAATCTTGACAGACAACTGTTTTTCGGTCTCAATAAGCGACTGGTAAGGTAAACAGGCTTTGTTGGCGTCTTTTAAAACACCGTTATTTACTGTCTCAGTAGGCGGCTGATAAAATGTCAGTATAGTCGACTAGTAGGGAATGTCTACAGACGACACTGTTAAACTACCTCTACGGCATTGTTTAGGTACTTCTACAGACTACTGGAAAGGAGTGTCTAGCAGCGATTGGTTAATAGTCTACATAAGATACAGATAACTTGTATACACGATACAGGCCACAGTTATGAACCAATCTTCACGAAATTTTGCATATAGGATGGGTTCTGGCCAATGAAGACCCCTATTGTTTTTGTTAAAGATCGGTTCATATTTAGGGGATGAAATGGACCAAAAACTTTATTTTTGTCTGATTTTCTGTTCGCTCCAGAGGCCGCAGTTATGGCCCAAACATCGCGAATTTTTAAACGGAGAAGGGATCGAGCCAAAGAATAAGCATGCTTGTTTTTGGTAAAGATCGGTCAATATTAAGCGGATCAACTGGACCCTGACTTTTGTGTGAAAAATTACAAAAATTTGTAGTCTATAGCGTATAGATTTACCCCTGAAGGGCATAGACCCGAGAAGTTTATAGTATAACCAAGAGGAATGGTTGACCTTTAAATTGATACCAATTATTTTGTCGTATGTACTCGGATGTGGGAGTTACACTTAAATATTTACAGGTGCTTACGTATTCAGACATTATTTAGTAACCCCATTACCACACTAGAGGGCGGAAATATAGCTTTGAATTTTCCATGAGGTTCCAGTTATGGTCAAGGACCACGCCTAAAATTTTTGTCGATCGTCAAACACAGTTTTGATAACTTGTTTTTTTTCGAGTCAATCTATAGGCCACAATTATAAGCCGAAACTTCACAACACAACATACGGAGAAGGGAATCTGGACCAGTAATTAGAAGGGCTGTACTGAATATTAGTAATATGTGGAAAATATATCAGTGTAAGAGGTGCTGTTGACCCCTAATCGGGCAAGAGATATTGCCCATGTTCGGAATAAACATCCGCAGAAAGTTAAAGCTCCGTGGTAGGTGTGTAGGGTATCGTATTGTTCGGCCCCGTCCGACTATTTAGTAACACATTACCACACTAGAGGGCGGAAATATCGCTTTGAATTTTCCATGAGGTTCCAGTTATGGGCCTTCCAACGATTTATAAAAAATAGCCTATAAAGCAATCTCTGTGTTGTCTAATGCTTCAGATCGGATCGGATACTCCAATGCCAAATACTAATTATAAAATAAATTTTTCAGCAAAATATTGACCATTTTGTAGGGGAAATACGAGAAGCCGATATGTTTGGAAGAAATCGACTCCAATTTATTAAACAAAATTTCTTTGAAGGTCTATTTGAGGTGTGGATTTATAAAATAAATATTAAAAGGCAACAGCGATCGGATTAATTCAGAAATATTTTTGTAAGAACTTATAAACTCAGGAGCGGCATTATTAATAATATTTCTCCAGAACCTACCACAGGGGTGGATTTATTTAAAATATTTTTATTTTTTTGAAGCTAACAAAATAGCAGTGGATTTTTGTAAAATATTTTTCAGTACACAAACAAATGTGTTCGCTCCCTCAAATAATAATAAATATTAAAGTCAAAATGTTTTTCTCTCCGATAATTTAATTGAAATCCTGATACCCGCAAAAGTGAACGCCTTTCATCATTTCCCAATTAAAATCATTAAAATATTTTCAGAATACTCTGGTGGTTTTTGCAGTTATTCTTGTTATGCCACAGCAAAAACACAAACAAAAAATCGTTTCCACAGAAATCATTGAAGTAACAAAGTAATCCGTTATGCGGTCGACCATAAAAAAAAACTCCCACACTCCCACGCAGAAAACCAAAACCTTCAACTGTCACATTACTTTGCTTTACCAGTTATGCCATGTTTTATTCGCATTTTTTTTTTATTTTTCATTTGTCGGATTTACACCACCGCCACTTCCACCACCACCCAGTGCGTATGATTAACGTTAACATTTCACACACACACACAACAATCATACGTACGTCTATACGGATGTACGTACATAGGTTCATGCAGAACGTTTATATATAAAAATGCGTTAATGAAGTCAACATTTTAATGTTAACGTTTACACTGAGCCCTGTTGACAGAATGCTGACATGCAGAGCTTAAACGAAAAAAACAAAGGCGGTGTGGAAATAAATATATGATTTTTCTCTTTAATTTTTTTATTGTATGAAATGCGCACTTACACAATCAACCAGGCGTTAAATGTCGTTGAAAGCCCTTTAAAGAAAATCTTGATATTTTAGAGAAATGTTTTAAAGACTAGGGGAGATTACAAGTAATATTTACTTGACATTTCATTAAAACTTCTCAGGATTAAAAAAAAAAACTAGGTAGTCCTAGAGTTTTTTTTCTACCGAAAACACATCACACCTCTAGTGGACCCTTGAAAAAATACTTTTAAAAAATCTACGCCTATAGTGGACCCTTGAAATCTACGCGTATAGCAGACTCTTGAAAAAAAATATTTTAAAACCAGTGAGCGGAGCAGTATAGTCGGACGGGGCCGACCATACGATACTCTACACAACTAGCACGGAACTCTAACTTTCTGCAGATTTTTATTCCGAGCCTGGGCAATATTTCGTGATAGTTGCACCCTCTTGCCCGATTAGAAATAAACAGCAACTCAGTGTAAGGCACTGACATACATCCCAATTATTAATATTCAGTACAGCCCTTCTAATAACTTGTCCAGATTGCCTTCACGGTGGTTTGTGTTCGACTTTCAATTGTGGCCTATAGATCGGCTCGAAAAAAAACACAAAAAATTAAGTTTTTGGTCCAATTAATCCCAAAATCATTATCCGATCGTCACCGAAAATTATAGTCGTTGTCCTTGACCATACCTGGATCCTCAAGGAAAATTTAAAAGCGATGAGCGCTATATTTCCGCCCTCTAGTGTGTAATGTGTTACTAAATAATATATGAATACATAAGCACCTGTAAATATGTAAGTGTACATACGACAATACAATTGGTATCAATTTAAAGGTCAACCACTCCTCTTGGATATACTATCTATTAATTGGGTCTATGTCCTTCAAGAGTAAAAATATAAGCTCTAGAATACAAATTTTGTCATTTTTCACACAAAAGCAAGGGCCCATTTGACCCGTTAAATATTGACCGATCTTTAACAAAACAGACATGCTCTTTCTTTGGCCCAATCGCCTTCTCCATGTAAAAAATCGTGATGTTTGGACCATAACTGCGGCCTCTGGAGCGACCAGAAATTGAGACAAAAATAAAGTTTTTGATCCATTTCATCCCCTAAATATTAACCGATCTTCACCAAAAACATTATGGGTCTTCATTGACCAGAGAACCCATCCTGCATGCAAAATTTCGTGAAGATGGGTCCATAACTGTGGCCTGTATCGTGTTTACAAATTATAATGGACGGACGCACACACATGTCTAGATCGACTCTGCTAATCGAGATATGATGATCGGTATACTTAAAGGTGGGTCTAGGACCAATATTTCGCTGCGTTGCAAACTTTTGGGGCTGCGCAAAGCTATAATACCCTGACAACATATTTGTGTAGGGTATAAAAATTCACGCCTTGGATTTTGTCGAAAAACCCCAGATCAACTTTTGCATCAGTCTTGAAGACTCTTGAACATATTTTTTTAAAAATTCACTCCTTTAGTGGACCCTTGAAAACATACTTTTAAAAAATCCACGCCTATAGTGGACCCTTGAAATCCACGCGTATAGCAGACCCTTGAAAAAAAATATTTTAAAAAAATCAAGTCTAAAATAGATGATTTAAAAAAAATATATATAGGGAAAAATTCCCCGCCTTTGGGAAATCTTCCCCTTTTGAAAAAAGATCTGCAATAAATTGTTTAAACTCCTCTCTCTCTCCATTTAACAATGACCTCGCTCCCATAATTTACAAGCCATGTTCCTCGATTCAAACAATTGTCATGTCAGTTTCCTTTTTTTGTTTTTTTTCTTTTTTTTTTGGATTTGCATTTAAAAAAACAAAATCAAAGACCCCAAACACCACGATACAACACCAAGAGAAATAGTGTTGGGCAGGCAGGGAAATAACTTCACTCAGCCCCCAATACTTTTTGATTTACCACAACAACAACATCATCGTTGTCGTCGTCATTGACGTATGAGTAATGTATGCCATTGTAAATTGCATATTGATTATACGCAGCCCCTATTGATCCGCAACAAGCCATCAAACCAAAAGAAACGAAAACAACAGAGAACACAATTGAAAGGTCGGGGAAGGGTGGATTGGCCGGGGGGAAGAGAACAACATAAAACATAAAGAATCACTGCATGTTATGACATTGTCAATCACTTGTATTTTTTATTATTATTGTTGTTGTTGCCCACATAAAAAATGATGTTTGTCGTTGTCGATAAAAACTGGCTTAATATTGCAACAGTAACCCCGCAATAGCAACAGCAGCAGCATCAGCAAATGGGGTTATTTCTGTGTGTGTGTGTGTTTATGTGTGTCTGATGAAGGTTGAAACACAAGTGACACATGTTTATCTGTTCTCTGTGTCTGTCTGTCCGTCTGTCTGGTTTATACGTTTTTCTTGTTTTGTTTATTGACATACCGACTGAGTGACTGACTGTGTCAAATTCAAATGCTCTCTGGCAGAGAAAGTGAGAAAAATCCCAACAACACTAAAATCGACATCAAAGTTCTTTGAATTCATCAGGGCTTTGGTTTGGTGGGGTTTTTGTTTCGTTTTTTTATTAAAAAGGAGGCCCCAAATATGTTCACTTCATTTGCATGCGTTCATGGTGACATATTGGTGTTATATAAATGAATATTAATCATACGCCATAATAGCTAGGAGACAGTGGGAAGAAACAGCTTGGAAATACTTGTAGTAAAAATCGTGAAACATTTTTAAATTCCATGCCTGCGGTAGATTCTTAAAAAATATTTTTAACCCTTTCAGTGTAAAAAAAATTTTGTCGGAATAAAAATCTAAAAATTTTATTTAAGATCATATAAAGATCAAAAATGTACTAGACCCTCTAGCACATTTTTGAAAAAAATATTTAAAAAAAATACAGTCTTGGATAGACCTTGAAAAAATATTCTTTAAAAAATCCAGTCTTTGGATAGACCTTGAAAAAATATTCTTTAAAAAATCCAGTCTTTGGATGGACCTTGAAAACATATTCTTTAAAAAATTCACGCCTTGTATGGACCTTGAAAACATATTCTTTAAAAAATCATCGCCTTTGATGGAACTTGAAAACATATGTTTTAAAAAAAATCCACGCCTTGGATGGACCTTGAAAACATATTCTTTAAAAAATCCACGCCTTGGATGGACCTTGAAAACATATTCTTTAAAAAATCCACGCCTTGGATGGACCTTGAAAATATATTCTTTAAAAAATCCACGCCTTGGATGGACCTTGAAAACATATTCTTTAAAAAATCCACGCCTTAGATGGCGTGGATTAAAAAATCCACGCCTTGGATGGATGCCTATGACAGACTCTAGAAAAAATATTTTCAAAAAACCCACGACTATGACAGACCCTTCAAAAGATATTTTTAAATAAGATGCACTCCCATGTGTATGATTGATGTCAGTATGTATACGCTCTCTTACTATCCCCGATGAGAACGATTACAACCAATTTCATTGAATTCTTCTACACTTTCGCGATAGAACGTTGAACCCTCCTACAAAATTTCCAAGATGTTGGCTTGAAACCCCATTTTAGAAATCTAAATAATGTTGTATATTTTTCCTACCACTGTTTGCCTCATTGACCTTTGTTTGTAAATCTGATAACACTTGCATATTTTTTTTTTTTTTTTTGGTGACATATTTTTGTTTACACGCCAAATAGGGTTTTTTCCTGTTTTTGCTTCTGCAATGATTATTCGAATATGATTACAATATTGATATCAATAATGAATATTTATTTTTTTTTCTCAATCTCTCTCGGTAAAAATCAAAGTTCATTTTTCATTTGATATGTGTTAAGTTTTTTTACCATATATTCTGAATAGCTTTGAAATGTAAAACAACAAAAAGAAGAAGAAAAAAATAAAAATTTGATTGAGAAATATCAACAATGTTATCAATTTTCATTAAAAATCAGAAAACGTTATATTTTGAGGGGCCACAAGGGCGTATGATGTGTGATAGGCATCATACGTTCTGGGGTCCTTTTTTTTATTATCACACAGTTGGTAAAAAAAACTTCGAATCACATTTCCACATTGCTTTCAGTTCTTAATTGCAGTGGCAAAAAAATATATATTTTATAAATTAAAATGTATTCGCCCACCTAGAACTGCCTTATAAACATTTGCATAGCATTTGAAAAACAATTCAATATTTACTGTGTAAATTTCCATAAATTCCCCTGCATCAATAACTTTGTTATCAGCTTTACTGGGGACATTGCTGGGTCTCAGCAACAATGCCTCTCTGCACTCCTTCAATAAAATCAATCTGAGTTTGGCCAAGGAATTAAAGTTTTTTCTTCGTTGTGAAAAATTCTTCAAAAACTTTTCATGCAGAAACCGAAAATTTAGTTTAGACTTTGATTGTGCAGAGCTGTGGCCAGGCAAGAAAAACAAAAGGCAACCAGGCAAAAGACAAACTCAACACCCAAAAACACTTGGCCCAAATACTTAACTAATTTTGTGTTTTCCGAAAAAAAAAACTTTTTCCCCTTTCAGTTGTTGTTTTTTTGTGGCTCCCTCATTAGAATACAACAAAGTTTGTTTGTATGGTTGGTCTGAATGGTTGTCTTCATCAAACAAAGCCCCCCAAAACAAAGTTGTAGTTCTGGTGGTAAACCTCCAAACACACAAAATTCTAATTTAATGTTCAAGCGGCGTAATTGTTTAAATGAGAAGATTTCATTCTTGTTTTTTTCGTGTCATACAAAGACGATGAAACAACATTTGCAGAAAAAAGAAATGAAACGCAAAAAAAATCGTAGAGAGGTATTAAGGCTACACAGCAAACAAGCAAGGCATGGAGGCCGACAGCCAACCAGTCGACAGGCATTGGGGCACAAAGGAATTCAGCATCAGCTCAAAATCATTGCTTTTCATCTCAGCTCATCTTAACGCATTGGATTGCATCTCATCAACATCATCAAGAGCATTGCAGTATTCTTAATAACTTAGTTGCAGGATGGATGGTCGGATAGTTGTTCTCTGTTTGGAGGAGACGAGCTGGTTGTGGAAGGCCATCTATCTTCTTGTCTATCTTTGTGCACAAATAAAACGTATTATAAAGGTTTGAGGGCGCTATTAACTTCATGTACAAGTTTTACAGTAAGATCAGGCGAAATAAGACAAAAAACAAAACTGAACAGGCGTTACAGAACACCAGGTCACCTACAGGAATATAAAATGTTTTATAAGCTGACAAACCATTTAGAAGACATCACTGGCATTGAGAATAATTATCATTCATAGTAGTAGGGGTGCGTATACATACTGACATCAATCATACGCATGGTGTACATGCGATGGATATTTCGTCAATGGCCTCCAATAGGAGATTTATTTAAAAACATTTTTTCAAGGGTCTAATATAGGCGATGATTTTTTAAAAATATTTTGTCAATGGCCTTTAATAGTATATTTATTTAAAAACATTTTTTCAAGGGTCTAATATAGGCGAGGATTTTTTTAAAAATATTTTTCAAGAAGATAAGTATCAAGAAGATACCAAGTGATGGATTTGTATACCCTAAACAACTATGTTGTCAAGATATTATAGATTTGTGCAGCCCCAAGAGTTTGTAACGCCGCGAAATATTGGTCCCAGACCCACTTTTAAGTATACCGATCGTCATATCTCGACTAGCTGAGTCGATCCAGACATGTGTGTCCGTCCATCTGTCCGTCTGTCCATTATAATTTGTAAACACGATACAGGCCACAGTTATGGACCAATCTTTACGAAAAATCCCTATTGTTTTTGGATCGTTTAATATTTAGGAGATAAATGGACCAAATACTTAATTTTTATCGGTTTTTCTTATCGCTCCAGAGCCCAAAATTGTGACCCAAACATCGCGATTTTTACATGGAGAAGGGGAACGGGCCAAAGAATAAGCATGCCTGTTTTGATAAAGATAGGTCAATATTTATCTGGTCAAATGGACCCTTACTTTTGTGTGAAAAATTACAAAATTTGTATTCTTAGCGTATATATATTTACACCTGAAGGACATAGACCCGAGAAGTTGATAATACATATACAAGGGGAGTGGTTGGCCTTTAAATTGATACCATACAATTGTTCTCTATGTTCTCGGATGTGGGAGTTGCACGCAAGTATTTACAGATGCTTACGTACTAAAATATTATTTAGTAAACCATTACAACACTAGAGGGCGGAAATATAGCGCCAATCGCTTTAAAATTTTCAATGAGAATCCAGGTGTAGTCAAGGACTGCACCTACAATTTTCGGGGATGATGAAGTGGACCGACAATTAATTTTTGTTTTTTTTTTTTTTTTTTTGAGTCGATCTATAGTTGCATCGGGCAAGAGGGTGCAACTATCACAAAATATGGCCCAGGCTCGGAATAAGAATACGCAATAAGGCCACAGTTATAGAACAATCTTCACGGAATTTTGCATGTAATATGGGTTCTGGTCAATGAAGACCCCTATTGTTTTTGGTAAAAATCGGTTAATATTTAGGGGATGAAAAGGACCAAACACTTAATTTTTTTCGATTTTTGTGGTCGCTCCAGAGGCTGCAATTATGGCGGTTCAGAATATAGAACCGCAGAAAGTTAGATTTTCGTGAAAGTTGTGTGGGGTATCATATGGTCGGCCGCGTCCGAGTATACTGCTCCGCTCACTGATTTAACAATATTTTTTGACCCGCTGCAGGGTAGAGACAACTATAAACTACTTGCATTTGTTGTTGTTATTGTCATTATTATTGTCACACTCATCACAATCTTCTTTTGCCGGTCTCATGATCCCCTCGTCGAAACGCTCTTGCCACCTTGAAGTAGACACCAAAGAGTCATATCACTACAAACCTACATAATTCGTTCTTCATGTTGGAGTCCTCAACCGTATATTTCTATTGCTGGCAAGTTCAAACATGTCTTCAGTGTATGAGTTCCTCTTTTTTTTTTTTTGTGTAGAAAAATGTAGAGCAAACACAAAGAATGACAGAAATAACTAAGGAAATGGATTTGCATAAGTTTTTAACGACAGCAACCATGCATAAACCTAGCTCGAATACTAAGAGTTCACAAACAAAACCGGAGAAGCAGCCAGTCAACCAGCTATCCAACCAAACAACCAAACAGCCAGTCAACCAACCAGCCAGCCGAACAAACAAACAAACCATTGGTTAGCTTAAGCAACTAACGACAACAACAATATTATCTGAATGCCAGAAAGAAGCAGTAGGTTGCAGCAGCAACAACAACTACAAGAACAACAAACCAACCATTCATCGTCAATATGGATCTCTAAAAGAATCATCATATCCTAGTTGTCACCATCTATCTCACTGGGCGTGTGTGTCCGTGTGTTTGTGTCAAGCTATTTGTGTAGCAGTAGGACAAACATTTGCTTAATGTACACAGGGAGAAAAACGCCTCTGATACGCCTTGAAAAAAATTGTTTAAAAGAGCTCACGCCTCTGATACGCCTTAAAAAAATCTGTTTAAAAAATCCACGCCTCTGATACGCCTTAAAAAAATCTGTTTAAAAAATCCACGCCTCTGATACGCCTTGAAAAAATCTGTTTAAAAAATCCACGCCTCTGATACGCCTTGAAAAAAATATGTTTAAAAAATCCACGCCTCTGATACGCCTTGAAAAAATCTGTTTAAAAAATCCACGCCTCTGATACGCCTTGAAAAAATCTGTTTAAAAAATCCACGCCTCTGATACGCCTTGAAAAAATCTGTTTAAAAAATCCACGCCTCTGATACGCCTTGAAAAAATCTGTTTAAAAAAATCCACGCCTCTGATACGCCTTGAAAAAATCTGTTTAAAAAATCCACGCCTCTGATACGCCTTGAAAAAATCTGTTTAAAAAATCCACGCCTCTGATACGCCTTGAAAAAATCTGTTTAAAAAATCCACGCCTCTGATACGCCTTGAAAAAATCTGTTTAAAAAATCCAAGCCTCTGATACGCCTTGAAAAAATCTGTTTAAAAAATCCACGCCTCTGATACGCCTTGAAAAAATCTGTTTAAATTGATGTCAATATGTATGAAAACAATCAAATTTCGTAAGGCAATGTCTTGTTAAGTGAGCAAAGATATTTATTCTGATGTGCAAGCGAAAGTAATTTGTTCCAAATCTGTTTACCCGTAGCTAATCCATTTTATAAAGCAAAATGTCTAGGGCTGATTTCCATGATGGATGACTTTATGATTGACATGGCAAAGAGTTTCGTGATGGTTGCCGGAGAAAATTTGCACAAAGTTAGCTATTTTGTTGAGTGTAAAGTTTTATGGCTCAGTTATCGTACAAACACACATACACACCAATATACATATACGCCCAACAATTTTCAATGTGTCACAAGACAAAGAATGATATGACAGTATATTGTTGGAGTCGAGTTGTGGGTGGATGTGTGTGGACTTGGTATGAAGCCAAGTGGTTGAGTTATTTTGCATGTCTACGTACTACTCTACTCCGACGAAATGCCTGAAAGGTCTGCCTGCCTCTTTCTTTGCTGAACTTCTTGGCCTGGGCGGCTTTCCTCCAAATGCGGTAGAAATGTGTGTGTGTGTTTGTGTCACTTGATGTTTCTTTTTTATTTTTATATGAATAGCTTTGCTATTTCAAGATAGTGCTCTCCTAATGGCATCCTAGATAGCATGGATGGATATTCGGTGAGCTATGGTCTTAGATGCAGCAGCATCAGGAGCATTTGTGGCAGTTTCTCTTGCTGTTGTTGTTGTCGACTTCTATGTCTATAATACTGAATGAATACTTTCCATTTCTCACTTCAACAACAAAAGATTTATTTGCATTTGATGACAGTCTCAATTTTGCCAAAAGCCTGAAGATTTTTCGCAAATGATATCTCCAAATGGGTAAAAACCGAGAGATTTGTAGTTTGTAAGCCTGTATGCGGTGGCTCTGCCTCTGTGTGTGTATGGGTGGCATTAAAATAGCAACAACTAACTAAATAAATATATTTAGCAGTTACAGTCCCTTTGCCATATGGCAAACAAATTTCCACACCAGAGACAAAGCCCTAGGCGAGCGAGCAGTGGGAGCCTGCCAGAATGTGCAGGGTCAAAAAAAAAACAGAGGAAATTAGAAAACACCAAATCAGGATTTGTCTTTTGCCAGTAGAGCACAGAGCCATGGCAATACTGCCACACCATAGTTCACTTTAATTGCTCAGTCATTCATTCTCGCACCCACCCTGGCGGCACCAGCAACCGCATGATGGATGTCTGGATGATAGATAGAATGCCGGGTATAGAACTCTCTCGACCTCCAAAAACTAAAATATATTTTCTATCGACAACAATGACTACCAAAAGTGTTGATCATTGTTGTTTTGTTGGCATTTTTATTTGCCTGTCAATTGGTTGGGAATTTTAACTGCAAGTCAGTAGCAGAGGCAGAACAACAGCAACAAAGAAACAAATTCGAGTGCCAACTCAAAAGGCCATCGCAGGATTATTCTCTATGCTCTATTTTTTGGTGTTATTGCAACACTTGGTGTATTTTTTTCCAAATGTTCTGAAAAATGCCAATATTTTTTTTCATTCACTTCTGCTTCTCCTCTTTTCCTCAAAAGTATTTCACATTGACATATATTTGCCACTATGTCGCAAGCAGTTAAAATTCTCCTTCTCTGTCAGTGTCACAGAGAAAAGCTTTTATACATTTTTTTAATGCAATTAATTTTTTTGGTAAGCGTGGAGTATTTTTTATTTAGAAAAAAAAAACACACATACACACACATGAACATTTATTTGAAATGTCATGGAAAGCATAGAGAAAATATGTAAACGACATATGGGAATTAGAGAGAAAAAAAGACACGTATTAAGAAACACTGCCAACAATTCCCAATAGATACAAATTAAATTTAAAACAAAAAATATAATGAATGGCGTATGAGTAATGTCGCAACGTATACGCCCAAAATGCTGCATGTGGATTTTTTAAAATAATATTTTCAAGCCTTCCCAAAACGAATTTTTTCAAGCCAGAGTCAAGGCGTAGGTTTTTTAAATAATTTTTCCAAGCCACAGAGAAGTTCTAAAATTTTTAAAGAATTTTTCTAAGCCATAGGCAAGCGTAGATTTTTAAAAGAAATTTTCCAAGACATAAGCAAGCGTAGATTGCTTTTTAAAAAATATTCACGTCTTATATGACCCTCAGAAATAAATTTTTTAAAAAGTCCAGGCTTATATGGGGTTTGAAATAGAAAGAAAATATTTTAAACCAGTAAGGAAAGTACATATAGTCGGTTAAGTCCGACTTCGCCAATTTCATTATATTCTACATATGTATCCTAACAGACGTCGCGTTTTTTTATATATATCTATATCTGAACCGATTCCTGGGAAACTGGCCAGAGCCTAATTTATATTATTTCAGTACGTTGTGTGGCTAGGTCGATTAGCAATGTATATTTTCACGAAGCTTAGCAACACCATTCTAGACTTAATTCAGTAGCCTATACAAAAATTCGTGCAAATCGAATGATACATAGGGACTTTGGTGCACCAATTACCTAAAATCGGATGAACATATATGTGGGAGCTATATCTAAATCTGAACCGATTTTCACAAAACTTTGCACACATCATTCTAGACTTAATTAAGTACGCTATGCCAAAATTCGTGCAAATGAAAAGATTTCCAGGGAATCTGGTGCACCATTTACCTAAAATTGGGCGGAATCTGAATCGATTTTCACGAAACTTTGCACACATCATTCTAGATTTAATTCAGTACGCTATGCCAAATTACGTGCAAATGAAAAGATTTCCAGGGACTTTAATGGACTATTTACCTAAAATCGGTCGAAACTATATATGGGAGCTATATCTAAATCTGAACCGATTTTCACGAAACTATGCACACATCCTTCTAGTCTTAACTCAGTTCGCTATGCCAAAATTCGTGCAAATGAAAAGATTTCCAGGGACTTTGATACACCATTTACCTTAAATCGGACGAAGATATATATGGCAGCTATATCTAAATCTGAACCGATTTTCACGAAACTTTGCACACATCATTCTAGACTTAATTCAGTACGCTATGTCATATTTCGTGCAAATCGAACGATATATAGGGACTTTGGTACACCATTTACCTTAAATCGGACGCAAATATATATGGGAGCAATATCTAAATCTGAACCGATATGCACAAAGACATAATACCCTGTACCACAGTGTGGTGAAGGGTATGAAAAACTCGCCTTCTTTAGATCTTGAAAAAATAATTTAATAAATATCAGAATCTGAGTATGCTTATTATTATTATTAGCCCACAACACTGATACGCCATATGGACCCCTACTTATTTATATTACTTATACGCTCCCAAGTACTTTGTTCAATCATGCTCTAGTTTTATGGTTATTTGTCAATATTTAAGTGATTTTTGCACCGAGTTTCTTTTAATTTGGAAATTTTCTGATAATTTGAAAATCTCCCATACTTTCCATACCAAAAGGCATCCAGCGTTGCAACGACGAAAGGATATGGCCGGCCGGCAAAATGTTTGTTATTGCGTTAACCACATGCTATGTTGGTCAATAGGCATTAAAGGATTGGACTCTACGGCTTGGCTCTCTCCATATCATAATATGCGAATGACTTTTTGAAATGTGGCACCACCACTAAACCCTACCCCTCTTGCATGGTATTCCGGGGCTCATGTAAAGCCTCAAAAAAAAACAGTGATATAGATGGCGATGGTGATGATGATGGCTATTCGCCATGTAGCAGAATGGCCAAAATACTTGAAGAGTATGCTTTTTGTAAAGCCCACCTCAACACCGTGAAAACATGCGAACATACACACTCTTAGAGATCTAGACAGGGGGGATGGGAATGCCACTCAGTTGGTTATTATGTGTAGCACATCATCACATATTCGTCGAGGCTTAGAAGCGAATTACGGATTTTGAAGCTTTGAATGCAAGCATGTTTGCCAGAGTGGCGGTATGGCTTTTGGGCGATTTTTGTCTGTCTGCACATACAGCCGGTTTTCCAACCAGTTACAATGCCTATTTTGGTTAAAAAGGCCAGCTAGCAAGTCTGAGCCATGATGGGCTAGGCATTTGATGTTTGCCTGTCTGTGTGAACATATATTTGAAAATTTGCTTGCTAATGTGCCACTCACTCAGTGAGTGGTATGTCAGCCTGCCAACCAGCCACCTAGGTGGCTGACAGTCAATGAGGCAACATGGCAAGCCCCCGCCATTCTGGCTGCCTGGCTGCTGCTCACACATCAAAATTTTTAAGTAGGATGATCCTTAGAAATTGTTACAGCAAAACAATTTCACGCTCCCATAATCCAACAAACGACTAAGTCAAGGATGCAATTCTACCACACACACACAGGCGGCCAAATTGCTAGTCATTCCGTCAGTCAGCAAGTCAAGCCGACACCACATTGCGCCTCGGTGCATAATCTCCTGCTATAGAGAAGAATACCAGCAATATGTTGCTGGCTGTTATTCGCTGATTTTTTGTGGGTCCTCTCCCCCTGATTATGGCTTAATCCTTTAAAGCAGGTGCTGTTCTCGCTCTCTGGCTGCTGATTGAAGGGAGGTTGCTTGTTGAGAGCGAAAGAGGTTGAGGATAGGCAAAAAGTGAAAAGTGGTTTTCTTGGGCCGAAGTTTTTTCTGTTTTTTTTTTTTCGGCATCACTAATAAGTAGTAGTTGAGCGTAATTATAGCAAAGAAGAAAAACTTTTGCATCGTAATTAACATGCATTCCGGCTGTGTGTTACAGTTTTTACCCCAGCACTTCTTAAGACTTCTTGCTGGGATTTTTCTTTGCAGATTGCTGGTGTTGTTTTTGTTGGAGATTATGTTTTTCTTTGTAGATTCAGTAGAGCCCTGGCTGGCAGGCTCCCTGGCTGCCTTGGTTTTGTGCTTGCATGCAGGCAAGCAAGCTGTTACTTTTCAATGTTTCTTTGGTAATAATGGGGAATATTTTTTTTAAAGAAAGGAGAAATTCCCCCTCTTCTTGCCCTAAAATTTCGGCTAAGATGTTGGGTGGATTGCTTCATGCTGGTGCCTTGGAACATTCAAATAAAAGTAGGAAAAAAACTTTCACCGAGTGACTTTTGGTTTCTACTCTCTCCCTTCCTTCTTTCGTCTGTTAACAGCAGTCAGGACCCTTAGGGTTTTTCCATTCTCCGCCAAAAAAAAAAAGCCTGCACAAATGTGTTGCAGATAACAAAGGCGGGAAAGGAAAAAAGGCATTGACAAAGTTTTTCCATTTCCTCATTTTTATCACCTACATAAAAGGCATATGTTGCTCTTCAAAAACTACAAAGAGCACACGAAGAAGAAAAAGAAGTACCCAAAACAAATAAAGAAACAAATTTTCATTTTCTTGGCAAATAACAAAAATTCAATTAATTAAAAGTCTAATTAGTTTGACCAGTGCCATTTTGGGGATTTTATTCGGGAAATCCCGAGCAAATGGCAAAAATTAGCACCGAAAACAAAGAAAAAGTAATTAAATTATAAATACTACACAAAGGACTTTATTTAAAAAAGAAAGAATGAAAAAAAAACAAAATAATAAAGACATGCTAAACAAATAACATTTAAATTGAGTTGTCAAAAGAAGAAGAAAAAATCCCACCCATCAACAAAGGAAACAAACATCCCTACCTACCTCCTCCCTCAAAAATTCATTTTTCCTTAAAATTTTCAAAATTTATGACAACCATTCAACATGTCACGACATGCCCAAATTGTGCGTATATGTAATAAAAATTATTTTACGTACAACATACATGAGTGCGTATGAGTTATGTCTGTATGATGGTGTTGTTGGTTGCTAAAACTCGAAGCACGTATACGCCTCCTTCTATATTAAATTATAATAAACTCTTTTTTTCTGTCGACATAAAAATCAAATGGTAGAAAACAAGAATTTCACATACCAGCTAGCCAGCCAGCCAGCAACAAATCATAAATATAAATATGATGAAAATGTTGTTGTACATAGTTTTGTCAATGATTTGCTGTGGACGACGACATATGTCAACATTATTAAATTTCAGTTCATTTGGGGGTTTTCATATTTTTATTTACCCAAAGAATGCTGACGCTGAGTATTTTATTGGCAAGGCCCACACAATTCATAATAATAATAATACAAATACTATATAAAAAATAAATAAATCATAAGAAATGAATATTTTACTGTTTATTGAAAAGGATAATCAAAATATCATACCAACACTCTACGAGACATAACTAATAAATTTTCTTAAGAAAGAAAAAAATAAGCAATACATTTCAGGGCGTAGATATTAAAAAAATATATTTGTTCAAGGCCTATACAAGGCGTAGCTTTTTAAAATCATTTTTTTCAAGGCCTAGAAGGCGTGGATTTTTTAAAAATCATTTTTAAGGCTTATACAGGGCGTGGATTTTTTAAAATCATTTTTTTCAAGGCCTATGCAAGGCGTGGATTTTTTAAAATCATTTTTAAGGCCTATACAAGGCGTAGCCTTTTAAAATCATTTTTTTCGAGACCTATACAAGGCGTAGATTTTTTAAAATCATTTTTTCAAAGCCTATACAAGGCATGGATTTTTTAAAATAATTTTTTAAGGCCTATACAAGGCGTAGCCTTTTAAAATTATTTTTTTTCGAGGCCTATACAAGGCGTGGATTTTTTAAAATAATTTTTTTCAAGGCTTATACAAGGATTAGATTTTTAAAATCATGTCTTTTTCGAGGCCTATACAAGGAGTAGATTTTTAAAAATATTTTTTTTCAAGACCTACTATAGGCGAAATTTTATTAAATACTTTTTTTTCAGGGCCTATACAAGGTGGTATGATACATACCAAGTAACGGCTCTGATTGGCTTGAACATGGCGAAGTCCAGGCTTATCTTGGTCCCTCTTTCATCTCAATTGTGGACAATGACCTACCCGCGGTGTCACCTGGGCTAGCTATTTTCATCACCCTTTGAAATAGTGAGCTGATATGTGCCGCGAGTTCACACATAAGAACTATAAAAAAATGGGTTGAGGTTGAGTTGCACACTGTCGGAAAACCCAACCTACTATAAAAAAGCAAAAAAAAAAAAAAGAAAACCAAACCCCTCTAATGTTGAAGACCCCCGAAAACGTAAAGGGCAACAATCTGTAAATCTGCACTTGGAATATACGCACGTTGTACAGAACAGGCGCAGTGATCGCTTTGTCGGATGTACTCAAGAAGTACAAGGCCGATATTAATGCCTTACAGGAAATGCGATGGAAAGGGAATGGCGTAAGTAAATCAGAAGATTACACTCTGTATTATAGCTGACATGAATTTAGCTACGGATTTATGGTTAACAGGAGAATAAAAGACCTCGTCTCCAGATTCACTCCAGTAGATGAGCGAATTGGTATAATCCGTATAAAAGCGAAGTTATTCTACATCAGACTTAATTGCGCACATGCTCCGACCGAAGATAAAAATGAGCAGACCAAAGACATATTTTATGAACGCCTAGAAACAGCATATGATCGCTGCCCTGGCCTGACATTAAAATTCGACTAGGAGATTTTAATGCAAAAATCGGAAGAGAAAATATCTTTGGTCCCACCGTCGGAAAATTCAGTCTTCATGAAGAAATATCCGACAACGGCGTGAGGTTGATTGACTTCGCTGCAGCAAAAAAAAAACATGGTGATTAGCAGCACCACCTGGATTTCTCCTGATCAAGCAATGAGAAATCAAATTGATCATGTTGTGGTAGATGGAAGGCATTCATCCAGTGTTTTATACGTCCGATCTATCCGAGGAGCGAATGTCGGATTCGGACCACTACCTTGTAGCAGCCAAGGTTCGAACTCGTCTTAATGTTGCAGCAAAGGTGCGATCTAACACAACACGGAAACTCGACGTCGAAAAGCTGCAAACACAACAGGTAGCCGAGGCCTACTCCAGATAATAATATAGAAGCACAATGGCAGAGAATTGCCCACTCCCTACAAACTGCAGCAAAAGCAACACTTGAGTACCAAAGACCACCATGAAGAAATCCGTGGTGTGATCAGGAGTGTCGTAATGCTACTGATATGAATAACGCAGCGTATAGGGCAACCCTGCCGTCAGTAGCAACACGTAATGCGATAGAGAATTATCGGGAGAAAATAAGAGAGGAGAAACGTATTTTCAGGAAAAAAAAGAAAGAGCAAGAAAATCGAGATGTATAGGAGTCAGAATAAAGTCCGAAAATTCTACCAGGCCTTGGAAAAAAAATTCTTTTAAAAATCTACGCCCTGTTAGGCTTTGGAAAAAAAATTCTTTTAAAAATCTACGCCCTGTTAGGATTTGGAAAAAAAAATTCTTTTAAAAATCTACGCCCTGTTAGGCTTTGGAAAAAAATTTGTTTTAAAAATCTACGCCCTGTTAGGCTTTGGAAAAATTTTTCTTTTAAAAATCTACGTCCTGTTAGGCTTTGGAAAAAAATTCTTTTAAAAATCTACACCTTGCCTAAGCCTTGGAAAAAATTCTTTTGAAAATCTTCACCTTGCCTAAGCCTTGGAAAAGAATTCTTTTAAATATCGACGATTTGCCTAAGCCTTTGAAAACAATTCTTTTAAAAATCTACGCAATGTTATGCTTTGGCCTAAGCCTTGAAAAAAATTCTTTTAAAAATCTACGCACTGTTATGCTTTGGCCTAAGCCTTGAAAAAAAAATTCTTTTAAAAATCTACGCCCTGCCTAAGCCTTGGAAAAAAATCTTTTAGAAATCTCGGCCTTGCCTAGGCCGTGGAAAAAATTCTGTTATTTTTTTAAATTTTAGTCTTTATTTCCTTTTTCCTTAATAAAAATGCCCAACAATTAAGCACGATTTTTCTCCCCCAAATACCAATTCATCTAATCCCAAAGTGCGGTATCACAACCTGCCTCCTAATAATATTGAGGTTGCATGAGACTTTAGGGGTCTTACAGGGTCATAGTATTTTAATTTGAATGAAACCACATTTTTTCTAAACAAAAAAAATATTCCCAGCCGGTGTCAATATGGTAGATTAATATCCCTTTGCCTATCCCCTCCCCCCTTTCTAGCAACTAAAAATTAGAGTATTTTCAGTTAACCATATGCGAACTTTTTCCCCGAACTGGTTATTAAAAAAAATGCAGTTAATATTGAAATATTTACTAAACTTCTGTGGTTGCACAATAAAATCTACGTTCCGCTCTCCCAGAATCCTTCATCCTGCCTGCCTTCTGTGGCTGAACAGGTTATACATTTTTACATTCCCCCGATGCGGTTGGTTTCGATTTTTGGGGAAATGCAAATGCTTTAGTCTCGACTCGCCATTCAATACTGGCCAAAATAAAAATAATTGGCAAATCGGAATGAGCTTATTACAGGACATGGTGTTAGCAGCCGTCGTCGTCCTGCTGATTAGGATATATTTGCGAATTGTGTATCTCCATCCCGTCATGTTAATTAGCTTGCAGTATGGTAACGACGTTGCTGGGGAAATCTCATATTCATATCTGTGTGCGTGCGTAGAGGCCAGACTAGACATTAATGACTTTGTTAGGGGGCTGGAAATCCAACCCAACGACCATCACACCTCCTACGCCCCATTCCCTTGAGGATATCCAGCAGTTGCAATCGTTGTTGATGACGAGGTTGTTGCTTGTCTACTATTTGCTTGTGGTTGGCAATGTAATTTATCTAGGTTTTGCCATTGCCTCCGACACCGCCTCTTTCTCCTCCTGCTGGCTGGACATGACGACTACAAGAGTCCAACAACGGCAGCAATGTTGTTGCTACAAAGGATATGTAGGTGTGTGTGTGTGGGACCAAATATCCTCATTGGATTTCTATGTACAGAGCAAAACATTGCACTGATTGTCAAGCTCACATGGCCAGCCAGCCACTCAATGATGTTATGAGAATTCTGCAAATGGTATTGTGTTGTACCAAAGGGACCAATATTTGTTCCGAATGACCAACAACCCAACAACCGACCATGCAAACACACACATGACAGAGTTAGTGAATGAATGCAGGGGCAGGTAAGCAGAAATGCTTAACCAGACTGGGTTCAATATTTTACACAAAAGGATTTCAAACAAAAATCCTTGCTGCTCCTTGAAGCTATTTGCATTTTTGAAAAAAGAAAAACAGAATAGGAAAATCTCAAAGAGCAGAGAATTTAAATATTTTCTAGATTGCTTTTATGCGTTCAGTTTCCTTTCCAGGAATTTCAAATGTCAAATATTATCCTTTGCATAACATAATTATAAAGGAGCAAGGATCACCACACAGACACACACCTAGTATAAATTAATAAAAATAATTCAAAGGATACGAGTCAGTCACCTATCACCAACACTTGCAGACTGAGATCTCCCCCAAAATTTGAAGTGATGAAATATTTTGGCAACCCCATGGAAGAAGTAGATGAGGAAGAGGGTCATGGAGAACCATAACAGTTGTCTTGCTACTTCATAATGATGTGTTAAATTGTTAATGTCATTTTATTGTTCTACGGCTACATTGTTCTCAGCCAGATTTATGATCTCGTAAATTTTCCTTAAGTGTCTGCCATCCTAATGTTGTTGGACCATTTAATTTTGAAGCTAAGACAATTCATTATGAGACTGTGACAGGGAAGATAACCTAACACATATATACATGTGTAATTACTTTTTTGGGATATAGGAACTAAGTACAATGCACACAGTGGGGTATAGAAAAAATTTAGGAAACAATAATTTTTGAAAATTTGTTTCCAAGGCTTCGGCTAGGCCTAAACAAGGCGTATGGGATGATAGATAACAAGCAACGGCTCTGATTGGCTTTAATATGGCGAAGTCCAGGCTTATATTGGTCCCTCTTTCATCTCAATTGTGGACACTGACCTCCCCGTGGTGCCACCTGCGGTACCTGTTTTCATTACCCGATGAAATAGTGAGCTAATATGTGCCGCGAGTTCACCCATAAGAACTATAAAAAAATGGGCTGAGGCGTCGGGTTAGTTGCCTACACTCGGAAAACCGAACCTATTATGAAAAAGCAGAGAAAAACAAAACCAACCCCCCTAATGTTGACGACCCCCTAAAACGTATTAAGGGCCACGATCTGCGAATCATCACTTGGTGTTCGTTTTGGCGGATGTACTCAAGAAGTACAAAGGGGGCTGGCGTATGTAAATCAGAAGATTGCGCCCTATATTATAGGTGCCATGAAATGATACGTGAATTTGGTTGCGGATTTACGGTTTACAGGAGAATAAAAGACCTCGTCTCCAGATTCACCCCACCCGTCTTAATGTAATTTGTCGTCGAAAAGCTGCAAACACAACAAATAGCAGAAGTCTACTCCGCTCAACTTACCCAACTGCTTAACGAATACACCCCTTGTCCCAATAATTATATAGAAGCACAGTGGCAGAGAAGCAAAAGCAACATTTGGGTACCAAAGATCACCATCAAGAAAACCGTGGTACGATCAGGAGTGTCCTTATGCTACTGATATGAAAAACGCAGCGTATAGGGCAACCCTGCGGACAGTAGCAACACATATTGCGATGGAGAACTATCGGGAGAAAGGGAGAGAGGAGAAACGTATTTTCAGAAAGAAGAAGAAAGAACAAGAAAAACGTGAGCGTGAGCAAATCGAAATGTACAGGAGTCAGAATGAAGTCCGAAAATTCTACCAACGGGTAAAACACCAAACCGAAGGCTTTGGTGCAGGCACATCCTCCTGTAGAGATGAAGATGGAAACCTGGTGACAGATACAGACAGCGTGCTGAGGATCTGGAAGGAGCATTTTGAAAAACTTCTGGTATCAAATAGTAGCGGTGAAGTGGATACCCCAGAAACAATAATAGATGACGGTATAGATTGTATACCACCTAGCCAAAATTAAGTCAGAATAACAATCAATCGGCTGAAGAATAATAAAGCAGCAGGTGCCGATGGGTTAAGAGCCGAACTATTCAAGACTGGTGGTCAGATGCTGGTAAGGAACATGCACCAGCTGATTAGTACAATTTGGCTAGAAGAATGCATGCCCAATGATTGGAACCTCAGCATCCTGTGTCCCGTGCACAAATAAGGAGGCAAGACGATATGTGCCAACTATAGAGGAACAAGTCTCCTTCCCATCGCATATAAAGTGCTCTCCAGCGTATTGTGTGAACGACTGAAGCAAATGGTCAATGACATTATTGGACCATACCAATGCGGCTTCAGACCTGCCAAATCCACCATTGACCAGATTTTCACTCTGTGCCAAATCCTGGAAAAAAACCCACGAAAAACACATCCACACATTCCACCTATTCATCGACTATAAAGCCGCATTCGACAGCCCTATCCTTTCAGAGGTGTATAAATCCATGTCTGCGTTTGGCATTCCGGCAAACTTAATACGGCTATGCAGGATAACTTTAACTGACACAAGATCAGCAGTTAAAGTCGGAAAGGACCTTTCGGAGCCCCTTAATATCGAACGAGGATTCAGACAAGGTGATAGTTTGTTGTGTGACCTTTTTAACATCCTGCTGGAAAAGGTCATATGAGAGGCAAAAGTGAACACAAATGGCACTCTGTACACCAAACAACACATGTTACTCGCCTACGCCGATAACATCGACATAATGGGTCGAACATTGAGAGCGGTAATAGCCACCTTTGAACAAATTGAGAAGGAGTCTGCCAAAGTGGGTATGGCAGTAAACGGCGAGAAGATCAAGCTGATGGTATCAACGCGCAAGACGTCCAATAGACTCGGGCCAACTGTGGAACTTGAGAACTACAGCTTCGAGGTAGTCAAAGATTTTATATACTTTATAAATACCGCCAAATAAAACGAATTACATCAGTTTTGAAATTCGGAGAAGGATAGTGATGGCCAACAGATGCTGCTATGATGTGAGCAAACAACTCAAAAGCAAAGCCACCTCCCGCCAGACCAAACTCATACTCTACAAGACGCTGATACTACCCGTGCTGTTATATGGATCTGACGCATCGGTACTTGCGCAAGCAGATGAGGCAGCTCATGGGTTGTTTGAAAGAAAAATTTTCCGAAAGATCTACGGGCCGATCTGCGATGACGGTGAATATCGACGTCGAATGAACCATGAGTTGTACCAGCTATTCTCGGACAGCGATAATGTTATTGAGCTGCAGCAACTACGTTGGCTAGATCATGTTGTGGGAATGGACCAGAAGGCATATAAAAGCGAACCAGCTAAAGGTTCACGCAGAATGGGAAGGCCACGATTGAGATGGAAAGACCAAGTGGAAGACAACATTGCCGAATATGGTCTTTCAAATTGGAAAAACTGTGCAAAAGACCGACGCGCCTGGAAATCTTTTTTAAGCTTGGCTTATGGAAGGAAAGTTCTGTCACAAGCCAGATAAGTAAGTAAAAAAGGCGTAGATTTTTTTCAAGACCTAAACAAGGTGTAGATTTTGAAAAGACTTTTTTCAAAGAATTTCAACAAGGCATAGATTTTTAAAAGAATTTTTTTTCAAGGCCTTAACAAGGCGTAGATTTTTAGAAGAATTTTTTCAAGGCCTCAACAAGGTGTAGATTTAAAAAAAAAAAAAATTTCAAGGCCTAAACAAGGCGTAGATTTTTAAAAGAATTTTTTTCAAGGCCTCAACAAGGCGTAGATTTTTAAAAGAATTTTTTTCAAGACCTCAACAAGGCGTAGATTTTTAAAAGAATTTGTTTCAAGGCCTCAACAAGGCGTAGATTTTTAAAATATTTTTTTTCAAGGCCTCAACAAGGCGTAGATTTAAAAAAAATTTCAAGGCCTCAACAAGGCGTAGATTAAAAAAAAAAATTTCAAGGCCTCAACAAGACGTAGATTTGTAAAAGAATTTTTTTCAAGGCCTAGGTAAGACGTAGATTTGCATAGGAGTAAAAAGTAATTTAAAAAATTCACGCCTTGCAAACAATTATTTATATTTAAAATTTTTATTAAATTATATTTAAAATTAGTCTTGAACAATATTGTAAAATAATTAAGTCTTTTATCCACTGTCATTTATATTTCCTTTCCCTCATCAAATAGTTATTTTGAAAACTAGTTTCAAATTCTATTCATTTTTCTGTACTGTCAAATGAGTCTGACATGCAGTAAATTATCTTTTCTTCAGATAAAATTTTCTATTTTCATAGATTCCAATTTTTCATTTCTATCAACGCTTGCAGGCAGGCAGGCTACGAAGCAGGCAGACATGAATGACAATCAGCAGTCGGACAGACAGGACAGGAAGGAAGGATGTCACTTTTGTTATTTCTTATTTGATTTCATTAACTAATTTGCAGATCGGCAAGGACGTGAGGGGAGAGCGAGTGATGTTCGGTTATAGTTTGTTATTTTTGTTTAATTTGATTTAAATATAAGATAAGCAAACACACCGCACACACACATATTGAAAATCCTTCAGGGTCTCTACGGATAAGACAGACGGACAGACAGGCTGTGGACGACACAAGTCGTATGTCTTCATTCATCTTCTATTGAAACAAATTGAACTTTTGCCGGGGATTGTTTACAAAACCTACGGTTAAATTGCTTAATTAATTTAACTTCCTGAGGGGTGAGGGTAGATGGAGGAGCGAGAGAAAGAGAGGTTGGGAGGCCTCCTACAGCTTATTGCGTACACCAAACTAAACTCTATCGTGGCTAATGGGGCAAAGAGGATTATAACCAAGCGGGGAGTCCGTCTTCTGATATCCCGCCAAGAAGCAAAAGATTTTAAAGTCATATCGCAAATAAATAAATTCAAACGAACGAACAGAGCAGAACTGAACTGAACAAACTTTTCACCATAAACGAGAAATGAACGACCATCAGACACACACAGGACGACTGACGACCATAGCCCACCACAAAGCCAGTCGGGGAGGAGACCAACAGAGGAGAGAGATAGAGTAGAGATTTAAACGTTATTAAATTTCAACAAGTTTAACTTGTGGGGATTATAAAGCAGAGTTGTCGTTGTTGTTGCACTATTTGTGAAAATGTTTCTTCATGTTGCTCCAGTGAAAGACACAAAAATTATGAACGGAAGACAAGCGAAAACCCAGAAAGCAAAAAAAAAAACAGAAAACTTTTAGCTACAAATTAAGAGAGAGCTCAGTGGCAACAGCTACATCCACATCCAAACCAAGAGTGCCCTGGTCATGAATGGTGGCCAATGAATGAATGGAAGAATGAAATGCCCCAAAAGTCGGACTGAATGTGACGGCCATGAATGAAAATTGCTGCAAAGGAGCGGCCAGGAATGAAGTGTGGTCACAGGAAAATCTAGTCGTAGGAAACAGGACCTTTTTAGTGCCAAGCATTACACAGGAGAAAGATATGGATTAAGAATTGTATTTCAAAAATTAACAAAAGAAATAGTGGAACGATGGTGAAAGTAAAGGACATGGTGATGGATAGGGTTACAAAATACGCAAGGACCTGCAATAGATAAAATAATACATTTCCCGAAGTGGACGGACTTTTGTCAGGGCATGGAGTATTTAAAGAACACTTCTTCAAGTTATAAATAAAACAGGCGTGTATTTTCCAAATATTTTTTTCAAGGACTAAAGGCCTATTCTAGGTGTGGATTTTCAAAATAATTTTTCAAGGATTAAGGCTCTTTTCAAGTCGTGGATATTCAAAATATTTTTTCAAGGACTAAAGACCTCTTCAAGGCGTGTATTTTCCAAATATTTTTTTTTTTCAAGGACTAAAGGCCTTTCAAGGACTAAAGGACTAAGGCACTCTTGAAGGCGTGGATTTTCAAAATAGTTTTTTTTCAAGGACTAAGGGCCTCTTCAATGCGTGGATTTTCCAAATATTTTTTCAAGGACTAAGGGCCTCTCCAAGGCGTGGATTTTCCAATTATTTTTTCCAAGGGCCTTTTTCTCAAGGTCTATACAAGGCGTGGATTTTTTAAATATTTTTTCAAAGCATCTACAAAGCGTGGATTTTTTTAATATTTTTTTCAAGGACTAAGGGCCCCTTCAAGGCGTTGATTTTCAAATATTTTTTTTAAGGACTAAAGGCCTCTTCAAGGCACTGATTTTTAAAATATTTTTTTTTCAAGGACTAAAGGCCTCTTCAAGGCATTGATTTTCCAAATATTTTTTTCATGGGTCTCTTTCTCAAGGTCTATACAAGGCGTGGATTTTTTTAAATTTTTTTTTAAGGCATCTACAAACCGTGGATTTTTTAAATATATATATATTTTTTTTCATGGACTAAGGGCCCCTTCAAGGCGTGGATTTTCAAAATATTTTTTTAAGGACTAAGGGCCCCTTCAAGGCGTGGATTTTCAAAATATTTTTTCAAGGACTAAGGGCTTCCTCAAGGCTTGGATTTTCAAAATATTCTTTTTAGGACTAAAGGCCTCTTCAAGGTGTGGATTTTCAAAATATTTTTTTAGGACTAAGGGCCTCTTCAAGGCGTGAATTTTTTTAATATTTTTTTTTTTCAAGGACTAAAGGCGTGGATTTTCAAAATATTCTTTCAACGACTAAGGGCCTCTTCAAGGCTCAAGGGCCTCTTTCTCAAGGTCTATACAAGGCGTGGATTTTCTAAATATTTTTTCAAGGCATCTACAAAGCGTGGATTTTTTAATATTTTTTTTTTTTCAAGGACTATGGGTCCCTTCAAGAACTAAGGGCCTCTTCAAGGCGTGGATTTTTTAAATATTTGTTTCAAGGACTAAGGGCCTCTTCAAGGCGTGGATTTTCAAAATATTTTTTTCAAGGACAAAAGGCCTCTTCAAGGCGTGTATTTTCCAAATATTTTTTTCAAGGACCTCTTTCTCAAGGCTTCTAAAACGCGTCGATTTTAAAAATATTTTTCAAGGTCTCTACAACGCGTCGATTTTAAAAATATTTTTCAAGGCCTATACAAGCGGGGATTGTTCAAAATAATTAGTTCAAAAATCTACTACCAAGGTAGACATTTAAAAATAAAAATTAATTATGCCCCCTGCTAAATGTTTTGTATGTTCTGTTCAGCCAGTAATAAAAGGACCCCTGATAAAACCGCCATTGTAAATCTAGTAGTTTCTTTTGTCAAGTTGCTTCTTTTTCTGTTTCCATCAGAATGCCCTTCATTTAGCGAAACATTAAAGCCGAACCGACAAGAAAACTAAAATGGAAAATCAGGCTGGCTATGCCGCCGTGTACTTCTACTCTTCATCAGAGAAGATTGCTTAAAACGGCGTTGAGTGGCTTGGACAAGAACAACGGCAACAGAAATAATGGAAAAGGATGATGTTGACGACGACGATGATGATGATGATGACACCATGGCGTTACGGTATTTGAACTTTGCCAGTGTAAATATTAAAAAGAAAAACTGAACAGAACAGAACCGAACAGAACCGAACCGAATAGAGAACAAAAATCAACAACAAAGAAAAATAAAATACCAAACGGCAAGGACGAATGTCACCCTCTTCCTCCAATGGAAAGTTTTTTAGAATTTACCGAGCCGCCGCTGATGTCGCCAACCAGCCAACACACACAGCAGAGCGGAGCGGAGCAGCCGAGTGCTTTGGAAACTCAATTCAAACCAAACAAAGCTCAAACCAAATGTTAAACACTCACTTTTCTACAGCAATAATATCAACAATCGAGGGGGGGAGAATGGGAGAAGAGAAAGAAGGGGAAAGTATGGAGGGTCTAGAGACCTTATGTTAACGGCATTGGCAACGACAATGACAAAAATCACACCAAAACACAGAAGTACACAGCAGAGTGCGAGCGACAGACATTCCGACAGATATACTACCCAGGGACAGACTGGCGGACAGACAATCGCGCTAAATGATTCAAAGAAAGAAAGAAAAAATAGTGGAAGATGAAACATAAAAGAAAAACCCAAGCGACAAAAAAGTTGCAAACGAATAGGCAGATAATACTTATAATGGCTTCGGTAACAGCAGCAGGACAACTACCACAACAACAACTACAACAGAATAATGCTCGTGAAAAAAATTAGAACAAGAAACGCAACTTAACTCATAATACAAAGCGGCATGTCGACACAACGACGAAGAAGAAGACACCAATAATACCACAGGACCTCCTTGCCCCCGCCATTAGTGCAGAGAACACACGGACCAGCCACAAAGATTTCGAAGTGAAAAAAGCACCAGGAAACATGTACCACGAGAATATGACCAACCGGCCGGCCGGTCGGCCAGTCAACTAACCAAACAGTACATCAGAGTAGCTGGATACTCTGATGTACTCTGGACAACCGCAGGCCCTGAAGAGACTTCTGAGAAAAGAAGCAAAACAAAACACAACACACTAATGTTGGAAGGGCTGTCCGAAAGGAAATCTACAGCCCCTACATTCCAAAAGGGGGAAATACTTGGAACTAAAAACTGCAATGGCCCAATCAAATGCCATTAGCACAGCACTCCATGTTGGTCAGTAAGAATGCACTGTGGGGTTTGCAGTTCGTTTTTTCAGTTTTTAATTTTGGCACAGGCGGGGGGAGAGAGGTTCTATGTGTGCGATGCAGTAAAAAATTTGGATAAGAAAAGCAACGGAAATTGGCCTAATTTGAAGCAGTGGTTATCAGTCGAGAGTAAAGATGTAGGTTAAACGTGTTTATCCTAAACAAAAGCCAAACCAAAAAAATTATAATGGCACTCGAGAGGATAGAGGAGTTTCTTCTTCTCCGTTTGGAGGAAAAAAAAACAAACAAACAATAAAAATCAAATGGGGGGAGATGAAGAGCTAAAAACAAATAAACAACTAATTAAAGTGCTGCAAAACAAAAACAACAACTGCACATATTCAAAAGTTCTTTTAGGGGAAGTTTTCCCATAAAATAATACAATGAAGCTAGGGGATTTAATATTTGGGCCTAAAAATGTTTTTTTTTAAAGAAGCCACATAAGTGGTTTTTAAATGATATTTTTTTAAAGGTTCTATTACGTGTGGATTTTCAAAAAATATTTGTTAAGTCATAGGCTGGAGAGGATTTTTAAAAGAATTTTTTCCTAGGCCCAACAAGGCATAGGGTTTTAAAAAAAATTTCTCCAAGTCTCATTACGGGCGTAGATTTTTAAAATAATTTTTTTCCAAGACCCAACAAGGCGTACATTTTTAAAAGAATTCTTTCCAAGTCATAGGCAAGACGTAGATTTTTAAAATATATATTTTTTTTAAACACAACAAAGCATTCTGATGGAAACAGAAAACAAAAGAAACTAATAGCTTTGCAATGTAGGATTAACACTAGAACGCCGAAGGCAGTCATTTTGACCGCTTTCCAATTTCAAGTACAAAAGCAACTGTGCATTTAATGACACTTTTTTTTAAAATATGGTGACTTTTTGAACCTCATAGAATTACGTTTATTATAAAAAATTCACCAAATTTTAAAAAAAGATGTCATTAAATGCACAGTTCCTTTTGTACTTGGAATTGGAAGGATCCTTTTTACTGTCTGAACGTAAAATACTGAACATTTAACAGGGGGCATAATTAATTTTCATTGTTGTAGGGTCTACCTGAAGCGAAGATTTTTGAAAGCCCGAAACAAGGCGTAGAAATTTAAAGAATTTTTTTCAAGGCCCAACAAGGCGTAAATTTTTAAAAATAATTTTTTTTCTAGACCCAACAAAGCGTAGATTTTAAAAAGGATTTTTTTGTAGGCCCAACAAGGCGTAGATTTTTAAAAAGGATTTTTTTCTAGGCCCAAAAAGGCGTAGATTTTTAAAAAGGATTTTTTTCTAGGTCCAAGGCGAAGATTTTTAAAAAGGATTTTTTCTAGGCCCAACAAGGCGTAGATTTTTAAAAAGGATTTTTTTCTAGGCCCAACAAGGCGTAGATTTTTAAAAAGATTTTTTTTTCTAGGCCCAACAAGGCGTAGATTTTTAAAAAGGATTTTTTTCTAGGTCCAACAAGGCGTAGATTTTTAAAAAGGATTTTTTTCTAGGCCCAACACGGCGTAGATTTTTAAAAAGGATTTTTTTCTAGGCCCAACAAGGCGTAGATTTTTAAAAAGGATTTTTTCTAGGCCCAACAAATATGTTTAAAAAATCCACCTTTCGAAATAGAAAATTTTCCCTTCCGAAAAATTTCCTTTGTACTTAAATCGAAACTATTATTTTAAAGTGTCCCTGCTCGCCTTAAATATCCCCCTTCTCAATTACCATATTGAACGAATATCTACTTCGGAAACGGCAAGTTGTGATTAATTGGAGCAAATAATAGGCCAAATTGAAATTCCATCAATTTGAAAGAAGAAGAAAATGTTACCATTCAATATTTGTAGAGGTATTGAATTTAATTTCAATTGCTCAGGCATTAAGCCTCAGACAGCCTCCACCCCGTCTCTCCATCCCAACCGCAGAATGGTAAACAGATTTAATGAAGCAGATTCTCCTCCATTATGATTATCAACAACAATACTCAAATTACAGAATTGAATTGAATTTAGTTTCGAATGCACATGAAACTTGTGTGCAGCAGCAGCAGAGGCGGTCCTGTCGGCCTGCCTGGCATTACGAATATTTAAAAGGGAAATAAGGTGAAAGAAAAACATTTTAAAGCAAACAGGCACCACAAGGAGAAGCAAACCGATATGGGAATATCTCTGAAGAGGGAGCAGGCCAAGGGAATGTTAAAAAGAAGTATAACAAAAGAAGTATAACATTTCAACGCCAGGATTTCAACATGTCCATTTGTGTGTTTTTTTTTTTTCTTCACCACCAACAACAACAACTACTACTAATAATAATGTGGCAACTGTAGTGGTCATAAATGCAGGAACATTAACAGCAGCCTCTACTACACCAACGACAAGACAAGACAACTACAAAGTTTTCACTAACAACTTTGGTTACTCTCGCCTTTTGTTTAAATAAAATGCCAGGGAACAAGAAGAAGAAAAAAAAAGAGGATCGGAATGAAATAAAAAAATTTTCATTTCACACAAAATTCTAAAGAACAATTTAACACTTTGTGTGGCATCGACAAAAAAATAAAATGAAGGAAAATAGGCAATGCTAAGGATAGGTCGAACATCGAAGGCGCTACATAAAAAAATATTCGGAAAAAATAAAAGTAGACCTTGAAAATTGTTTTTCAAAACCCAAGGAAAAACACAACAGCTTACGGAAGCCTACTCCTCCCAATTTACCCAACTGCTTGACGAAAGCACCCCTTGTCCCCATAATAATATAGAAGCACAATGGCAGATAATTGCCCACTCCTTACATACTGCAGCAAAAGCAACACTTGGGTACCAAAGACCACCATCAAGAAATCCGTGGTACGATCAGAAGTGTCGTAATGCTACTAATATGAAAAACACAGAGTATAGGGCAACCCTGCGGACAGTAACAACACGTAATGCGATGGAGAACTATCGGGAGCAGTGTTGCCAATTTAGCACTTTTAGTGCTAGATTTAGCACTTTTTAAGCTCGTTTAGCACCAAAAAAATTGATCTAGCACCTAGCACTTTTTTTAGCATTTTTAATTTGTTCCAAGATTTTTTCAAAATTTTTAGTATCATTCCAAAAAAATTGCAGTTTCTCGATTTCACATTGAAGTTTCCGTATATTTCTCATGGTTGTGGTAGTCGCACAGGGCTATCCATATGATACATTACGTAACTACCACAAGTCTTAAATTTTCTGCGAAACTAATGTCAGTGTCGGTGAAATATTCTGTGAAATATCCACCTCCTGGTGTTGTAATAATTATCAGAGTATAACAAGTAAAAACTATGTAAACGGCCGAACTTTCTATAACTTCTATAACTATATAATAAATCACAACCAGCTCGATTGGAAAATGTGTCCAAGATCCGCAAAATACCGAATATTGGGGGTACCGTTATATGGGGGCTAGACCAATACTTAGACTGATAACAATATAAAAGTGTATTATTTCATACTCTAAATATCATCCGTTCAAATCGATAGATGTCGCACTTCAACAAAACCGGAATTTTATGCAAAATTGTATAGTTATAATCTACTGCAGTAATGGTAATACTAAATACTATTAGAATAGATAGACCCCTGTAAATATTTACGTAAAGCTCCACACCTTCTAGAATCTGCTCTTCTAGAATAAATGTGAAGAGCATATAGTTTAAATTTTGTATTTTTTCAAACAAAAGTCTGGGTCAACTTGACTTGCTCAATTTGCTTATTCATTAGCATTTTCCCCATGTACAATTTTGTGACCCCTAGAGAGACCAGAAACAAATATGAAATGCTTTGGTTGACTTCAACAGCCAAATATTGACCGTTTTTACCAAACACAATAAGTGTCTTCACTGGCCAGAACCGGATATGCAGAATATCGTGGCAATTAGTTCACAGCTATGACCTTTACTTTGTTTATAAATATTAATGGTCATACGAATAGTCACATACATCTATATCGACTCAGCTATCCGGGATATAACGATCCGTATACCAAAATGTAAGTCCAGGACCAAACTATCGAAGCACAAACACTTGCAATACCCTCACAACATAGCTATTAATTTAAATTTTAAGAAATATAGATCTCATTATAAAATATTATCAATTTTCTTATATTCATTTTTAGCACTTTTTTCTGGCACTTTTCTAAAATTTTTAGCACTTTTTAGCATATTTTTCAATTAAATCTAGCATTTTTTCTCAATCAAGTTTTGGCAACACTGATCGGGAGAAACGTAGAGAGGAGAAACGTCTTTTCAAAAAAAAAGAAAGAGCCAGAAAAACGTGAGCGTGAACAAAATGAAGTGTACAGGAATCAGAATGAAATCCGAAAATTCTACCAACGAGTAATACACCAAACCGAAGGTTTTGGTGCAGACACATCCTTCTGTAGAGATAAAGAAGGAAACAGATAAGAGAAGATGATATAGATTGTATACCACGTAGCCAGATGAGGTCAGAATAGCAATCAATCAGCTTAACAATAATAAAGCAGCAAGTGCCGATGGGTTACAAGCCGAACTATTCAAGACTGGTGCTCACATGCTGGTAAGGAGCATGCACCACCTGATTAGTACAATTTGGCTAGAAGAATGCATGCCCAATGATTGGAACCTCAGCATCCTGTGTCCCGTACACAAAAAAGGAGACAAGACGATATGTGCCAACTATAGAGGAATAAGTCTCCTTCCCATCGCATATAAAGTGCTATCCAGCGTACTGTGCGAACGACTGAAGCCAATTATTGTACCATACCAATGCGGCTTCAGACCTGACAAATCCACCATTGACCAGATTTTCACTCTGCGCTAAATCCTGGAAAAACCCACGAAAAACACATCGACACATTCCACCTATTCATCGACCATAAGCCGCATTCGACAGCCCTATCCGTTCGGAGGTGTATAAAGCCATGTCTGCGTTTGGCATTCCTGCAAAATTAATTCGGCTATGCAGGATAACTTTCCCAGGCACAAGATCAGCAGTTAAAGTCGGAAAGGACCTCTCGGAGCCCTACCGAACGAGGATTCAGACAAAGTGATAAAGTGAACAGAAATGGCACTCTGTACACCAAACATCACATGTTACTCGCCTACGCCGATGACATCGATAAAATGGGTCGAACATTGAGAGCGGTAACAGCCACCTTCGAACAAATTGAGAAGGAGTCTGCCAAATTGGGTATGGCAGTAAACGGCGAGAAGACCAAGCTGATGGTATCAACGCGCAAAACGTCCAGTAGACTCGGACCAACTGTGGAACTTGAGAACTACAGCTTCGAGGTGGTCAAAGATTTTATATGCCTTGGTACCGCCATAAATAAAACCAATGACATCAGTTTTGAAATTTGGAGAAGGATTGTGATGGCTAACCGATGCTACTATGGTCAGAGCAAACAACTCAAAAGCAAAGCTACCTCCCGCCAGACCAAACTCACACTCTACAAGACGCTGATACTACCCGTGCTGTTATATGAATCAGAAGCATTTGTACTTACGCAAGGATATGAGGCAGCTCTTGGAGTGTTGAGAGAAAAATTCTCCAACAGATCTATGGGCCGATTTGCGATGACGGTGAATATCGCCGTCGAATGAACCATGAGTTGTACCAGCTATTCTCGGACATCGACATTGTTAGACGTATTGAGCTGCAGCGACTACGTTGGCTAGGTCATGTTGTGAGAATGGATGAAGATGCCCAGCCCAGAAGGCATATAAAAGCGAACCAGCTGATGGTTCACGCAGATGGGGAAGGCCACGAATACGATGGAAAGATAAAGTCGGACACAACATTGCAGAAAATGGTCTTTCAAATTGTAAAAACTGCGCAAAAGACCGACGCGCCTGGAAATCTTTTCTAAGCTCGGCTTATGTATGTAAAGGTAGATCTTGAAAAATATTTTTAAAACAATTCACGCCTAAAAGTAGACCAGGGAATTTTTTTAATTATCCACACTTAAAAGTAGGCATTTTTTTCTACACATAAAATCGTTTGCATCAACTATTTTTAAAAATCCACGCCAAAGGCAGACTTTGAAAAAGCTTTTAATTTTGAAAAATTGAAAACAAAATACATACAAATTTTGAACAAAACAAGGCATGTTCAACATTTAAAATTACTCTCTTAACTTTGCAAATTTTGGTGTTATCCTACAACCATTTTTAAAAATTGTTGTTAAAAACTGTTATAGAATTAAAATATTGTTTATTTTGTCGTTATAATATTTTATCGATTTGAGAATAGTTAAATTTTGATAGTGAATCGACCCACAGGTAATTTTTTAAATTATCCACGCTTAAAAGTAGGCATTGATTTTTTTTAAATTCACGCCTAAAAGTAGACCATGATCAACTATTTTTAAAATTTACACGCCTAAAGGCAGACCTTGAAATAATATGTTTGAAAAATTCACGCCTGAAGGTAGACATTAAGACAACAATAAAAAAAATCACGCCTAAATGTAGAACCTTGAAAAAAATATTTGTAAAAAATTCACGCCTGAAGGTACACCTTAGAAATTATTTAAAAAACCCTTCCCCTAAAAGTAGACCCTGAAAAGAAATTATTTATATTGCCTAAGGTAGAACTTAGAAAAAAATGTTAAAATTACTATTCCCCATCCCCCGCCGTAGGGTATCAATAGTAAAAAAAAAACTTTTTTTGGTTAAACACAACTTTTCCTCTTTTTAGTTTTGTTTTTTTTTTCTTCAGTTTTTTGGAAGAACTGTTGATGTTTCAGTGCTGCTTTTGGCTCAACAAATATGGCAGCTCAATAACTAGAATTATGCTTTTGGACTATTTTTTTTTTTTTTTCAAAACAAAAAAATATAAAACTTTTTAAGAGAGAAAAATGAAAAAAAAAATAGATTGTATGTTATGGGAATACAATGGTATTTGGCCATTGTCAGATTGTTTTCTGTATGTCTATAAGTATGCTTATGGGGAAACTTTAAGCGAGAGATATATATGTATGTAGAGGAATGAACGATGTATGCACTGGAGCGTTTATACTTATTTCTAGTTTAAAAAAATAAGGCGCCTAAACATAGAATAGAAAATCAAATAAAGGAAGGAGGAAGAGTACAAAAAAAACTTTTGAAAAAATAAAAGAAATACTACTTACATGGACCATTCGACTGGATACCATGGAACTCCAAACTATATTTCAGATGACTGCTACCGAAGTTTGACCAGTACTTGGCAATGCACAGTTCAAGTATGTTGTTTTCCTATAGTGGCGGCGGCGGCGACGAATAAAAAAGAAGGAAAACGAGTTAAAGAACAGTAAAAAAATATTTATATATATTAAATAAAATATACAGCAAAGGGGTATGGATAAGGATATCTCTCCAGAGTCAACTACATGATAGATGAGTATAATAGTACGAGTAGAAGAAAATGGAAGGATGCTGAATGAAAAAAAAAACAAACGACATTCAACTCTCAACTGCTGAACTTTGTACTTGAAGTTTATTTAAAGAACTATTATGTTTGCATTTGGACATTTCCTCATTTTTCTTGCAATTTCCACATTTCGTTTTTTTCTCTTTTTTGTCATTTGTTAAGGAGACAATGAAAATGACGATGGATAGTCACAATTGTTAGTTGAAGAGAGGAGGAATTGTAAGGATAATGGGGTGGATCGGAGGGGAAAATTTATATAAAAAAATTTAAATTTTATTTTTAAGTGTTAAAGTTTGAAAATAATATATTAGGAAAAAATGTAGTTATAAAATATAGGGCTCTGATAGGCCTCGAAAAAAAGTATTTATAAAATTCATAGGTATTGACAAACATATTTTTATGTAATTCAGGCCGATGACAGGCATTGACAAATTATTAATAAAACATAAGACCCTTATATAAAATATAAGACTCTGATAGATTACGAAAACAATTATAAAATATAGGGTTCTAAGAAGCCTTGAATAACGCTCTGATAGGACAGGAAAAATTATTTTTAAATAGTAGGGTTCAGATGGACATTGAAAAATATTAATTTTAGAATGTACTGCTCTGTAAGCCCGTAATATAATAATTTTAGAGAAAAAAAGAGTCTGATAGGCTTTGAAAAAATATTTGTAAAATATAGGACTCTGATAAGCTTTGAATAAAAATATTTGTAAAATGAGGGGTTATCAGCCTTGAGAAAAAATTTGTATAAAAAGTAGAGCTCTCATAGGACTAGGAAATTTATAATTTTAGAATGGGCCTTGAAACTTCTTTTTTTAAATGTAAGGCTCCCATAGGCCTGGGAAATGTTAATTTATTAAAAGTTGGGTTATGTTAAGCTTAAAAAAATTATTCACAAAATGAAACGCTTTGATAAGCTTTGGGCCTTTAAAAAAATCCACGCCTTTGTAGGGCCTTTAAAAAATCCACGCCTTTGTAGGGCCTTTAAAAAAATCCACGCCTTTGTAGGGCCTTTAAAAAAATCCACGCCTGTGTAAAAATCCACGCCTTTGTAGGGCCTTTAAAAAAATCCACGCCTGTGTAAAAATCCACGCCTTTGTAGGGCCTTTAAAAAAATCCACGCCTGTGTAAAAATCCACGCCTTTGTAGGGCCTTTAAAAAAATCCACGCCTTTGTAGGGCCTTTAAAAAAATCCACGCCTTTGTAGGGCCTTTAAAAAAATCCACGCCTTTGTAAAAATCCACGCCTTTCTAAAAATCCACGCCTTTGTAGGGCCTTTGTAAAAATCCACGCCTTTGTAGGGCCTTTAAAAAAACGAATCCTTTGTAAGGTTTTTAAAAATCCACGCCTTTGTAGGGCCTTTAAAAAAACGAATCCTTTGTAAGGTTTTTAAAAATCCACTCCTTTGTAGGGCTTTTAAAAAACGAAGCCTTTGTAGGGGTTTTAAAAATCCACGCCTTTGTATGGCCCTTAAAAAAGCGAAGCCTTTGCAGGGTTTTTAAAAATCCACACGTTTGTAGGGCCTTTAAAAAAACGAAGCCTTTGTAGGATTTTTAAAAATCCACGCCTTGGTAGGGCTTTTAAAAATCCTCGCCTTTGTAGGGCATTTAAAAAAATCCACGCCTTTGTAGGGCATTTAAAAAAATCCACGCCTTTGTAGGGCCTTTAAAAAAACGAAGCCTTTGTAAAAATCCACGCCTTTGTAGGGCCTTTAAAAAAACGAAGCCTTTATAGGGCCTTTAAAAAAACGAAGCCTTTGTAGGGTTTTAAAAAAACCACGCCTTAGTAGGGCCTTTAAAAAAACCACACCTTAGTAGGGCCTTTAAAAAAACCTACAAAGCGCTCTTAAAAATCTTCTTAAAAAATCCACGCCTTTTTGGGCCTTTAAAAAAAACACGCCTTTTTGGGACTTTGAAAAACCACGCCTTTGTAGGGTCTTTGAAAAACCACGCCTTTGTAGGGTCTTTGAAAAACCACGCCTTTCTAGGGCCTTTAAAAAAGGCAACGCCTTTTTGAGCTTTTAAAAAAACACGCCTTGGGTCTTTAAAAAAGGGTCTTTAAAAAGACCACGCCTCTTTGGGCCTTAAAAAAACACGCCTTTGTAGGGCCTTTAAAAACACGCCTTTGTAGGGCCCTTAAAAATATTTTTAAAAAATCCACGTTTTTGTAGGGTCTTAAGAAAACAAGCCATAAAAAACACGCCTTTGTAGGATCTCTAAAAAAATCCACCCCTTTGTAGGGCTCTTACAATTTTTCTTAAAAACCCTCGCCTTGGGAAAAATATTTAATAAAAAACACGCTTTGGATAGGCTTTTAAAAAATATTCCTTAAAAAAATCCACTCCTTTTATAGGCGTTGAAAAATATTCTTTAAAAATTCACGCCTATGTTAATGACTTCGAAACATATTTTAAAAAAATCCGCTCCATGCGAATATTTATCCCCTCCGATGTTAGTATATTTTTTTGTTTTATTGCTGCTTGCCCTGTGGGACATAATAATTTATACATGATCCATGTATATAAATATCCTCATACATATTATGTAGATGTGTGTGTTTGATGTAGGTGGTAGTAAACTGTATAACCTCTTGAGCTACTCACATCTACAGCTATTGTTGTTGTTTTTGAAATTGTTGTTGTCACATAATACATGTGCGGTCATTACAATTTAAAATAATAACAACCCCTACTCGAATCATATGAAAAATAGGAAAGTACTTTGTGTAAATAAAATTACACTAATGATAAATTAAATAGGTTAGGAGGGGATTGGAACCAAGGAAGGGCATTTTTTTCTAAGAAAAAAGTGTCGAAAATTTTATGCATCAAAAAAAAATCTTCATCTTCCTAACATTGAAGAGAAATTTCTCTGTTCTCGGCAGTATAAGTTCTTCGCAGATGTTCATACCCTTCAACTTCCCTGAATATGTACTTTTCTTCGGAATCACTTCTATCCATCCTTCCATCTTGATTTAATTTATTTATCTTTAATTTTTGACACTTTTCTTCTTTCTAATTGACTTTCGATACTTTTGATGTTGGACCCCCATAGACAATTGCATTGCGGTGTGTGTGTTTGGCAAGTCGAAAGAGTGGACAGAGGAAATGTTGATTTCTGGTTCTTGGTCGAGGGAGGTCAATACAATGGACTGTCCTTTACTTATCCTTAGCAGACAGACGACTTTTGCAATAAAATTCTCCTCCTTGGTTCCTCAATGTTGCAAAGTACTTAGTTTATGTCTTTCTTAGTGAGACATACAGACAGACAGAAGACGTGAGCTTCCACATATCCACAAGCAAGACCCCAATCCCTCAGCCACAACACAGCCAACACTACCGAAATGTCAAGCAACAGCAAAATTGCTGCAAGTATTAAAATAACAATAACAACAAACACAAGTAGCTGATGTCGAAGCAGAAGAAGAAGCAGCAGCATAAGCATAAGAAATTGCTTTAGAAATATAAATGTTTTTCTAGATAAATGTAAACATGGCAGCTTATAAAGGATAATGAAAAGGAAATAGAGGAGATCAACAAAATATCCTCTAAATGTGTGTACGTGTGTTTTGGTGAGTGTGTGTGTGTGCACTCAGAGAGAGATAAGTGGGTGTGTGTGTGTTTGGATTTTATACTTGAAAATCTTCATAACAAGTAGACAAGTGGCACAAACACACACATACACCCTTGTAATATAATCTTTGTTCGAAGAAACTGCAGTTGACATAAAAATGCACTACGAAGTGGTTTTCGAACGAATGATGAAAAAATATACATAATTTATTGGGGATGAGGTTCAATAGGTCGTTATAAATAAATATTTCTTTTCTTAAATCAAGTTCTATAAAAGATGTGGACCCAAGTTGAAGATTTTTTAAGATAACTGTTTTCTGGGTCTAATTAAGGCGTGGATTTTTTAAATGATTTTTTCAAGGCCTATTCAAGGCGTGGAGTCTCTGACAGGCGTGGATTTTTTAAATGATTTTTTCAAGGCCTATTCAAGCCGTGGAGTCTCTGACAGGAGTTGTTTTTTTTAAAGATTTTTTTTCAAGGCCTATTCAAGGCGTGAAGTCTCTGACAGGCGTGGATTTTTTAAATGATTTTTTCAAGGCCTATTCAAGGCGTGGAGTCTCTGACAGGCGTGGATTTTTTAAATGATTTTTTCAAGGCCTATTCAAGGCGTGGAGTCTCTGACAGGCGTGGATTTTTGAAATGATTTTTTCAAGGCCTATTCAAGGCGTGGAGTCTCTGAGAGGCGTGGATTTTTTAAATGATTTTTTTCAAGGCCTATTCAAGGCGTGAAGTCTCTGAGAGGCGTGGATTTTTTAAATGATTTTTTTTCAAGGCCTATTCAAGGCGTGGAGTCTCTGAGAGGCGTGGATTTTTTAAATGATTTTTTTTCAAGGCCTATTTAAGGCGTGGATTTTTTAAATGATTTTTTTCAAGGCCTATTCTGAGAGGCGTGGATATTTTAAATGATTTTTTTTTCAAGGCCTATTTAAGGCGTGGATTTTTTAAATGATTTTTTTCAAGGCCTATTCAAGGCGTGGATTTTTTAAATGATTTTTTCAAGGCCTATTCAAGGCGTGGATTTTTTAAATGATTTTTTCAAGGCCTATTCAAGGCGTGGATTTTTTAAATGATTTTTTCAAGACCTATTCAAGGCGTGGATTTTTTAAATGATTTTTTCAAGGCCTATTCAAGGCGTGGATTTTTTAAATGATTTTTTCAAGGCCTATTCAAGGCGTGGATTTTTTAAATGATTTTTTCAAGGCCTATTCAAGGCGTGGATTTTTTAAATGATTTTTTCAAGGCGTGGATTTTTTAAATGATTTTTTCAAGGCCTATTCAAGGCGTGGATTTTTTAAATGATTTTTTCAAGGCCTATTCAAGGCGTGGATTTTTTAAATGATTTTTTCAAGGCCTATTCAAGGCGTGGATTTTTTAAATGATTTTTTCAAGGCCTACTCAAGGCGTGGATTTTTTAAATGATTTTTTCAAGGCCTATTCAAGGCGTGGATTTTTTAAATGATTTTTTCAAGGCCTATTCAAGGCGTGGATTTTTTAAATGATTTTTTCAAGGCCTATTCAATGCGTGGAGTCTCTGACAGGCGTGGATTTTTTAAATGATTTTTTCAAGGCCTATTCAATGCGTGGAGTCTCTGACAGGCGTGGATTTTTTAAATGATTTTTTCAAGGCCTATTCAAGGCGTGGAGTCTCTGACAGGCGTGAATTTTTTAAAATATTTTTTCAAGGCCTATTCAAGGCGTGGAGTCTCTGACAGGCGTGGATTTTTTAAATGATTTTTTCAATGCCTATTTTTATAATCCCTAAAAATCATATTTTATCAGCTCACCCTTCCTCTAGTAACCTCTCTATCTCACTTGACAAAACTAATATGAAAAAATTTCCAAATATAAAACAATTCCAATATATGGTTTTAGTTTTTTTTTCTATTCCTGTTATCAAGGAGTTAGAGATACTTGACAACGAGGAGTAGACCCTCCAACACAACATGGAAGCCATCCAAATCCAAAGGACTTAAGTTGGATAATATATTATGTTATTGAACTGCAGATCAATGGTATAGTGATAGAAGGAAGAAGGGTAGAGTGCACAACACACCAAATCCCATCCTACTTAGTCGCATAGCTATGAGGGTTAAACGTTAAGAATATACGAATGCCAGAGCCATCCATGGCACATAGATGGTAAGAAGTGGCGGTGGAAAGAAGGGAACGGATCACAGTATATTACAATAAAATAAATCCTTAATCTGCAAATGGTTTTGTTTGAATTCTTGTTTTCGATTTTTTTCTGTTTCATTTTATTTTGATATTTTTATGTTGGCCACAGAAAAATTTCCAATATACTTGGATATTCATACGCTTATGTATTTTGTATGCTGTTTGTTCTTCTTCTTGCTACTTCTTGGTAATATAAAATTTTGATATGTAATTTGAAGTTGTTGTTGTTCTTGCTTTGATTTGTTTGTCTTGTTCTGGGAAAAAATCTTCAACAATGCTGTGCTAAGTTGAATATGTCAGATTTTTTTTTTTGATTTTTGCTGTTTCTACTTTATATTGAAATTGTATTGTTATTGTTGTTTGATCGGGATACCTAAACAATATAATACCCTACACCAAAATAAAGGTCTTGAAAACAATTATTTAAAAAAATGCATGCCTTAGATAGGCCTTGAAAAACAAAAACAAAAAAATCACGCCTTGTATAGGGCTTGAAAAAATATTTATTTATATTAAAAAATCCACGCCTTGTATAGGCATTGAAAAAAAAAATAATTAAAAAATCCAAGCCTTGTTTGTACAAGTATTGAAAAACATTATTTAAAAAATCCACGGACACACATGTCTAGATCGACTCAGCTAGTCGAGATATTACGATTGGTATATTTAAAGGTAGAACTAGGACAAATATTTCGCGGCGTTACAAACTTTTGGGGCTGCACAATGCTACAATACCCTAAAAACATAGCTGTGTAGGGTATAAAAATCAACCCACCTGTATAGACATTGAAAAAAATTCTTAAAAAAAATTCCCACCGATTATAGGGCAGCCCGAGTTCTATCATATCATATCCTTCTCATTGCTCTTGTTCTTTGATATTGTCGGTAATATCATTAGAAATTCATGATTGTGTATATAAAAATACGCATAAGGACAAATACACACACATGCATACATACTTACACATACATATACATATATATGAATATTGAAATTCTATATAACGATTATCACACTCAATTATTGAATTGTATGTAGTACGTACACGAGCATGCGGATGGATGGCTACATGTGTATATTGGGGATTTGTAAACATTTTTTTATTTGTTGTTGTATTTTTTGTTTTGTAATTGGCACAATTCATGCCAAGTGTTGTTGTTCGTATTCAGAGTAGATCTCTTGAGAAGACAGAGAAGCACAAGCAGGACGAAGGAGAAAAGAAGTTCGTCCATATGCAATTTGATTCTTAAAGGCATTCACCCTCCGCAGCCATTCATTTATTCATTCATATGCCTGACTGGGAATTCATTACGGGGTGTAATGTGGGTGAGTGAGTCTGCAAATGAGTGTGTGTGTGTGTGTATGTGAAGTGTTTGCGTAACAAATACACACAATGTTATTCATTTATATTTACTTAACAATTTTACATGTGTTTTTTGAGCTCGAAGAGCTTTAGAATATTGAATATTTGTATATTCATTTTTTTTATTGATGAAGAGCAACAACAAAAACAAAACGAAAGTTCAAAATTCATTCTAGAAAAAAAGAAACACTCACACACACAAATAGAGTCTAATAGAGGAGATAATTTGCAAACCAAACAGGTAATATTTTGCTGAGAAGAATTTTGAGATTTGTATTGAGAAGATAAATAAGAGAAGGTATTCGAAAGGTAAACCTAGGGAAATTGATATGGCAATTTGGGAGGAAATAAATATGGTACAATGATGGATAACATATGGGAGACCTTTAAAATAAATCCTTTAAAAATGTCGACCTCAGAAAAAATTACTTTAAAAATCCACGCCTAAGGTAGACTTCAGAAAAAAAATATTTTAAAAATCCACGCCTAAGGTAGACTTCAGAAAAAAAATATTTTAAAAATCCACGCCTAAGGTAGACTTCAGAAAAAAATATTTTAAAAATCCACGCCTTTGGGAGGACTCAGAAAAAAATATTTTAAAAATCCACGCCTTTGGGAGGACTCAGAAAAAAATATTTTAAAAATCCACGCCTAAGGTAGACTTCAGAAAAAAAATATTTTAAAAATCCACACCTAAGGTAGACTTCAGAAAAAATTTATTTTAAAAACTCACGCCTAATGTAGACCTCAAACCTATATACCGCCGATGAATACACCGCGTTACTTTCCGGATATCAGTCCGCTTTTAGAAGGTAATAATCGCCTGGTACTAGGGGATGCGAGCACAAAAGGAAAAAGTGGCAAGACCACCTGAAGCAATTCAGCATTGCCACCGGAACTAGTAAATTGTGGGCAACGGTTAAGTCACTTTCGAATCCTGGAAGGAAGGATGACAGGACGGCTGTTACATTTAACGACGTAACTGTGACAGACCCGAAGAGGTGCGCGAGTTATTTTAACCGGCAATTCATATAGCACCCCGAGAGTGACAGGTATGTGCTACGTCGCATAAGGGCACTCCGAGCTGAGGAGGAACCACCACAATTTACGAAGGAGGACACTGCAGATGTCATTAATAACGCTAAATCATCCAAAGCGTTGGGCCCAGACGGAATTTCCATGGTAATCCATAAGTAGCTGGATGAACCCGGAGTTGAGTACTCAACATCAGCCCTCAACTTGTCGTTAACCACCCACATAGTTCCTCGAGGCTGGAAAATAAGCTGGGTGGTCCAGCTACTGAAGCCTGGCAAGGATGCCAGCAGGGGTGAATAGTACAGGTCGATTTCACTCCGGTAGCCGCTACTCCTTCCCATTGTTGATAAGCAGTTTTCCAGTTGCCAAACACCAACATGGATTCCATAAGATGTACAGCACAACAACAGCATTACACGCATTTTCCACACATATTATCAGAGGACTCAACCAGAACAGGCCGTACAGCCGAACAGTTATGGTGGCACTTGACCTATCGAACCATGCCAAGTTGTTCGAAGATATAGAGAGGACAAATCTGCGACCGTGTGTACGCCAGTCGTATGTGGAATTCAGAAAAAGGAAGTCTAAACAGGGAGTTCCCCAAGGAGGGGTGATATCTCCGGAACTATTCAACCTCTAACTTTCTGATATTCCACAACCACCGGACGGCATAGAGATCGTAATGTATGCGGATGATTGTAGATCATGGCGTCATGTCCTATTATTGATGATATATGTGAGAGGCTAAACGTCTACATTGCCGATCTTGAGAATCTGATCTTCCTGCCGATCTTCCATATGAGAAATATGAAAATATCCGCCACCAAATAAACAGCCACACTGTTCACCACATGGACGGCTGAAATGAAACTTCCACTGAACGTAATGGTTGATGGAGAATTGATTCCGACCACCAACTGCCTCAAGATACTGGGAGTAACGTTCGACAGCCTTTTCATGCGTCTGTGCAAGCCACTGCTTTATGCCATAAGCTGAGAAGTAGGAACCAGGTCCTCAAGTCGCTAGTTGTCAGCACTTGGGGCGCTGACAAAGGAACCTTGTTGACCTCTTATAAAGCAATATGACGGTCAGTGGTAAGCTATGCGAAGCCAGTGTGGTTCGCGAATGTTAGTAATAAGCAGTGGAAGAATATCCAGACCTGCCAGAATGCTGCCCTGAGAACTGCAACAGGGTGTCTCCTCATGACCCCTGTGGACCATCTGGAGACGTCACAATTATATGTTGTCGATGCAGTACATGCTTGAGTGCTATCTTCGGGAACATCCCTGCCATAGTCTTATGGACAAGACTTTTGAACTTTTTCCTATGTTGTTGTTGTTGTCTTTCACTCTTTGCTCGAGTATTACAATTTGACTCTTCAATAGAAATCTCCTCCCAAACGCGTTGGTGGACCAGCACTGATTTCCTTCGCAGATTTGACCAGCCGTAATTGCCCTCTGACAATTCAAATGCAGTTCCGTATGTTGTCGACACACGATAAACAAACCGGACACTCGGTTATACAAGCTGGAATGACTCTCAATTCTCTTTTTCTTTTGAGCACTCTTCACTCACACAGATCAGACACTTCCCACTGTCTTCCTTTCTATCCTTGTGTAGTCCAAGCTCCATCGTTACTAACACACTGTATCGAGCCTTTGGTTCCTGGCACACATCCAACCATTGGACTCACACAATCCACCAGTCTTACTGGATGCACTCTTTTTCCGGGGCCGTGTGTTACTGACACACGGGTACTGACACACTGTCGTTGGTTTTCGACACACGAACAACCATGATCTGCTGGAGAGACACACTTCTCCAGAGGCTGCTCAAAAACATATTTTTTCAAACAAAATCCCTTAAAAAAATATGTTTCCGAACTTTTTGCTCATATCGAACAATAGCAGAGCTGAAGGAAGCCAAGATATTATTGGGAATTACTTCTTCTTTTCGAAGTCATTAAAAAAGTTTCTGGTTCCGACAAAAACTTCTTTTGGTCATAAAACTCCATACCTTCTGTTATCCGACTTTCCTTTAAATTGCATTTCAAGGAAACTTTCTTTACATTGAATACTTAGAAGACTTAAAAAAAGTCACGTAACATTTAACATTTCAATGGATATTTCGATAATTTCGAAAAATAGATGTGATTCTTTACGCTTCACATAACCTCAAAAAAATACTACTACTACCCTCCCACCACAAATATCTGTCTGGCCTCTAAGCATGCAATTTTCAATTCATCGTTTATCGTCAACCGTCCAATAATGAAGTTTTCCAACAAACTTTTCTGAGGGGAGAGACTTGCTATTTTTTTGTAAATGTTAATGTTCACTTAGCAGAATATTACATTATGCGGAAGCGGGGCAGGGCGGGACAGATTATCCAAAATTTTCTTGAATGACTTCTCCGTTTTTTTAAAGCTTTTAGCAGCAGCTATTATCGTATTAAGTGTTCGTCAAATGCATTTCTCAATAAAATGTAATAATATCTCTCCTCATCCTGACGAGAACGACGATGATGATGACGATGAGAATGTTATTTTACCTAATGTTGTTGTTGCTTCTGGTCGGGGTGTTGTTGTTGTCACTTTTAAGCCAAATAAATGGTTTAGCACTAATTTAAAACAAATGGAGCAACTTAACTTAAATTCTGTTGCTGTTTATGTTGTTGGGGAAAATTTTGAAAATGAAGTTTCCCAGAGCAAAGGGATTTTTTATGAGAGCACACCCAAACACACACATACTGGCACACACACAGATGACACACCTTCATGTTTTTTGGCTAAGGCATTCAGTTCATTAGTGTAGAGAATGTGAACTTTTTGATATGTAAGCATGTGTGTCTGTGTGTTTGTGCGTATGTGTTCGTGGTAATGGTAACCAAATGCATCTTCTCTAAGTGCTACACCGAGGCAAATGGAGTCCTAGGTGAAACGAACGAGCACACACATGTAGATTATATATTTTTTACACAACACCAGACCTACACTGAGGAGAAAAATTGAAACTCGAGGGGTTCGCTATAAACCAAGGAACGGGAAAGTGAAGTAGATGAAAATGTTCTCAGTGTATTTGATGTTATAGATGTGCTACTTTTCTTACATGTGTTACTAAGTATATAGAGGTTTATGGCAGTTTTGAATGGATATTAAGAAGAATGGATTAAGTCGAAAAAAAAAACAAATAAAAAATTGAGTTTCCAAAGGAAAGAATATTTTTGGAGAGGTCGTCTATAGAAGGCGTGGATTTTTTAAAGAATATTTTTTTGAGAGGTCGTCTATAGAAGGCGTGGATTTTTTAAAGAATATTTTTTGAGAGGTCGTCTATAGAAGGCGAGGATTTTTTAAAAAATATTTTTTGAGAGGTCGTCTATAGAAGGCGTGGATTTTTTAAAAAATATTTTTGAGAGGTCGTCAATAGAAGGCGTGGATTTTTTAAAGAATATTTGTTGAGAGGTCTAAAAAAATGTCGATTTTTTAAAGAATATTTTTTTGAGGGGTCTAAAAAAACGTGGATTTTTTAAAGAATATTTTTTTTTGAGGGGTCTATAAAAATATTTAAAAAATCCACGCCTCCTTTAGCTCTCAGAAAAAAGTATTTAAAAAATTCACGCCTCTTATAGACCTCAGTCCCATCTAACTGGATTAAAAATTTTTTTTAAATTTATTTGCATAAAATAAATTCGAACTTAATCCAAAATGCATAAATATAATAGTACTTATACCATTTTTCACAAATACAGGTATGTCCAACGTCATGCACATCATCATCAACGTCAGAGACATCGTCGTTGACGACAACATACATGAGTAAAACTATGAGTACATCGTACTCCAATTCCAAATTCTGTTCTGAGGAGGTGAAGAATGGATGGAGCAAGAAAAAGTAGCAGCGATGGCACAGAGCATACACACTTACCTGACACTTGAATGCCAATGTGGTTTCATTTTCGGAATTGACAGACAAAATCTTCATAGTTTCCAAAACACGACATGATAACTTGGGTAGCAATTGTACGGTATGTACGAAAAATTTGCCAACATCCTTGTCACGATTTTTATCGGTTGAGCGCATCCGTAAGACTTGAAGATTGAAGTGGTGGTAGTGGGGCCAAAAAAATGGGAGCAGTATGAGCACAGCAATGAACAGTGATCCGCCAGATGTGATGTGATAGTGACGAGGTAAAATTGTAACAGCAATGGCAACAATGTTGGGAACAACATTCCGAGAAGAAAAAAATAGGGGTTTGGGAAAAAAATTGGAGTTAGATTTTTAGCAAAACAACTTGAAAATAGAAAAGACAACACCAGCAAACAAACACATGTGGACACACAATTTGAAGAGCCAGCACACACAACAAAGTAACGAATTTGAAGTTTTTGAGCGGAACAAAAAAATGATGATAGCATCTTCCAGCAACAGCATTCAATAGCTGTGGTTTTTTCATCTTTCAAACCAGGATGCAGCATTGTCATCCTCAGCTGTGAATTGAGAATGCACTCTAAATCGTTTCCAGAGTTCATCTGTTCATTCATTTGTCCTCCCATGATAAATTGACTTCAGTTCGGCACCATAATAACCCTCATTTCATGGCATAAAGCCCCAACTACTAAGTAACGAAGGTTGTGGTGCGGTGCGATACAAGTCAACTTAGAAACGGCTACAAAAGAATGTGGTATTTGTACAACAAGAACAACACCAACAACAACAAATAATAGTGCAACAAATTGCATTGAAATTGGTAGAGAACATATTTGCCATAGCTATTAGCACCTTGACAAGGTAGCGGGGTTTGTGTGCGTGTGTGCACTGAATCGGTTATGCGGGTGTCATTTATTCGTTGTTGTTGTTGTTCTTGTTCAAACGGCAAATTGTCAATTTGTCATCAACAAACGCTTTTTGAGCATTGATTTCTCATCGATTGCTGGCTGGTTGTGTTCGCTGCGGTACGAGCTTTGTGCATCCTCAGTGTCTCTGGGTTGCGTTGTTTGTTTGTCTTTCTGGTCGGATTGGCTGGCATGACAACTAGCAGCAGCAGTCGTTGTACAATCGCCAACGTTTGTTTATTGATTGTGTGTGTGCACCATTAAAAACCAAAAGAAGATCCACTTACCTGCCCATGTTGCCCTCGGTGGCACCAGGATGAAGTCTCTTTGAATGGTATTCGGTTGGAATTCAATGCTGCCATCACCGCTCTGTGTGGCTGGGGGCTGATACAAACGGGTCTCTTGACAGTCGATGGTGTGGGGCTGAACCACGGTTATGGGTATTTCGAATAATGAGCCCTTTTGTACGCAGGATGTGTCAAATGCTCGAATTCTAAAGGAGACGAAGAAGAAGAAGAGAAAAAAGAAACGCAAACAATGAAAACATTTCAGTGAAAGTTGTAGTTGGAGAAGAAAGCAATTATATAAGAAAAATCATACAAAGCAATATAGTGCACATATACATATGTATGTAAAGTTCAACACACACACACACATACAGACATACCCTCTTACATGTCAACAGAATTCTTCAGAATTTTATAAATTCAAAGCCATACTCAACAACGATTCTCATAATACAAAAGTTAACGTGTAAATCACTTTCAAATACGTATGTACATATGCATGTGAGTATGTGAGAGTGTGTGTGTGTGTGCGTGCATCACATTGCCGCTAGTGAGGTTAGAAATGGTAACTTGACTGCACAGTAACCTTAAAGGAAATTAACACCAACAATGCGAACGTAATTTCCTTTAAGAGACGTTGTGGAATAAAATAAGGGGTAGGGGAGGTGGGTGATACAGTGGGGAGGATACAGAAGACCTTCGACAAGACTTCAGTATAAACAAGACGATTTTTTAAAAATATTTTTCAGGACCTATCAAAGCCGTAGATTTAAAAAAAAATTTTTTCGAGGCCTATCCTGTTTTTAAAGAATATTTTTTCAAGGTCTTCACAGTCGTGGATTTTTAAAAAAATATTTTTGCAAGGTCTGTTCAAGGCGTGGATTTTTTAAAGAGTATTTATTCAAGGTCTATTCAAGGCGTGGATACCCCAGAACCAATAATAGATGACGGTATAAAGTGTATACCACCTAGCCCAGATGAAGTCAGAATAGCAATTAATCGGCTAAAGAATAATAAAGCAGCAGGTGCCGATGGGTTACAAGCCGAACTATTCAAGACTGGTGGTCAGATGCTGGTAAGGAGCATGCACCACCTGATTAGTACAATTTGGCTAGAAGAATGCATGCCCAATGATTGGAACCTCAGCATCCTGTGTCCCGTGCACAAAAAAGACGATATGTGCCAACTATAGAGGAATAAGTCTCCTTTCCATCGCATATAAAGTGATATCCAGTGTGCTGTATGAACGATTGAAGCCAACGGTCAATGACATTATTGGACCATACCAATGCGGCTTCAGGCCAGGCCACCATTGACCAGATTTTCACTCTGCACAAATCCTGGAAAAGACCCACGAAAAACACATCGACACATACCACCTATTCGTCGACTATAAAGCCGCATTTGACAGCCCTATCCGTTCAGAGGTGTTTAAAGCCTTGCCTACGTTCGCCATTTCGGCAAAATTATACGGCTATGTGCCACTAAAAGGATAACTTTTAGTGGCACAAGGTCAGCATTTAAAGTCGGAAAGGACCTATCGGAGCCCTTCAATACCGAACAGTTTGTCGTGTGATATTTTTAACATCCTGCTGGAAAAGGTCATACGAGACGCAAAGGTGAACAGAAATTACAATCTGTACACCAAACATCACATGTTACTCGCCCACCCCGATGACATCCATATAATGTGTCGAACATTGCGTGCGGTAACAACCACCTTTGAACCAATTGAGAGGGAGTCTGCCAAAGTAGGTCTGGCAGTAAACGGCGAGAAGACCAAGCTGATGGTATCAACGCGCAAGACGCCCAGTAGACTCGGACCAACTGTGGAACTTGAGAACTTCGAGGTACCGTGCTGTTATATGGATCTGAAGCATGGGTAATTACGCAAGCAGATGAGGCAGCTCTTGGAGTGTTTGAGAGAAAAATTCTCCGAAAGATCTATGGGCCGATTTGCGATGACGGTAAATATCGCCGTCGAATGAACCATGAGTTGTACCAGCTATTCTCGGACATCGACATTGTTAGACGTATTGAGCTGCAGCGACTACGTTGGCTAGGTCATGTTGTGAGAATGGATGAAGATGCCCCAACCCAGAAGGCATATAAAAGTGAACCAGCTGATGGTTCACACAGAAGGGGAAGATCACAAATAAGTTGGAAAGATCAAGTGGAAGATAACATTGCCGAATATGGCCTTTGAAATTGGAAAAACTGCGCAAAAGACCGACGCGCCTGGAAACCTTTTTTAAGCTTTTAAAGAATATTTTTTCAAGGTCTATCCAAGGCGTGGATTTTTTAAAGAATATTTTTTTCAAGGTCTATCCAAGGCGTGGATTTTTTAAAGAATATTTTTTCAAGGTCTATCCAAGGCGTGCATTTTTTAAAGAATATTTTTTCAAGGTCTATCCAAGGCGTGCATTTTTTAAAGAATATTTTTTCAAGGTCTATCCAAGGCGTGGATTTTTTAAAGATTATTTTTTCAAGGTCTATCCAAGGCGTGGATTTTTTAAAGAATATTTTTTCAAGGTCTATCCAAGGCGTGGATTTTTTAAAGAATATTTTTTCAAGGTCTATCCAAGGCGTGGATTTTTTAAAGAATATTTTTTCAAGGTCTATCCAAGGCGTGGATTTTTTAAAGAATATTTTTTCAAGGTCTATCCAAGGCGCGGATTTTTTAAAGAATATTTTTTCAAGGTCTATCCAAGGCGTGGATTTTTTTAAGAATATTTTTTCAAGGTCTATACAAGGCGTGGATTTTTTAAAGAATATTTTTTCAAGGTCTATCCAAGGCGTGGATTTTTTAGAGAATATTTTTTCAAGGTCTATCCGATTTTAAAGAATATTTTTTCAAAACCTATTATGGACGTTGACGACCTATCAGAGGCGAGGATTTGTTAACAAATATGAAAAATCCACGTCTATAATAGTTCTTAAAAACATTTTTTTTAAATGCACACCTATGAAGCTTGAAAAAAAGTATTTTTTTTTTAAGTCAAACTTTTGGTATAAACATTTTTTAGAATTTTTTTATAAACAAATGTTTGGTTTTTTTCATCACACTGTGTGACACAATTTCAATAGATGACATTCACACCATTATATATAGAATAGGCCGTTAACACTCCTCACACACAACTATAATATTCATTTATTTGATTGTGTGTGTATGTGTGTTTGTATATGCATTAAGGAAGCTTTCATCTCCTTTTTCCCTTGCGGCAGATTCTACGACTACTTCACTTTCTCTCCGTCTCGGCCTCCCTCCTCGTCTCCTCTCTGCATGCATTGAAAGAAAACTTGACTTGAGTGTGAATTATATTTTATGAATATATATTTCAATTAAAAGTTGTTATACAAAATGTACATACATACTCGTATGTATGTGTGTGTGTGTGTAGACACACATCTATGCAATTTTGCATAATAATAATAATCATACGAACACAAATAATAATGGCATACACATACACCATCACACACACATAATATTCTATGTCGCCTATGGAAGAGAAACGCTTAATTCAGAGCACAAACGAAGAATTTCACTTTTAGATGACGTCGATTTTAAGTTCATTATTAAGTGTGTTTGTGAGTGTGTGTGTATGTGTGTTAGTTGTTCTAGGCCATATGTTGTCTGTGTGTATATGTTATATAAATTTATATAAATATTATTTAAATAACGAGAAGACATTTTCAATGGGATTGTTAACACTGAACTTTTTAATTAATTAAGTGGCATTCTTCTTCTTCTTCGTCTCTTCAAGCATCGCATAATTGTCATTAAACAGTATTCTTAAGTGATATTCAGTCATTGACTGATGGCGATGACATACAGACACACATGTACACATGTATATACAAAAACGTCACTTGAAACACTCACATATCCTTGCCACAAAAATCGTGTGTTTGTGTGAATGTGTGCATTCATCAATATATTCATTTACTATTTGAATTTCAGGAAATATAAATTGAAATAATCTGCAGAAATTAAATTTGTCATGGTTGAATTGAAGCCAGATTCGTACAGTAGTGTATGGATATAACAGACATTTTTAACAAATCCACGCAATGTGGGTGGCTTGAAAAAATATTGTTTTTTTAAAAAATCCACGCCAATGTTGGTGGCTTGAAAAAATATTTTCTTAAAAAACTCACTCCTATGTTGGTGGCTTAAAAAAATATTTTGACAAAAATCCACGCATTGAAGAACATTTTTATACCCTTCACCAGACTGTGGTACAGGGTATTATGTCTTGGTGCCTATGTTTGTAACAGGCAAAAGGAAGCCAGATAGACACATGGCTCCTTTCTAAGACGATTTATGCATGTTCGTCCGTCCGTCTGTCTGTTTCGATGTTAAATTGTAAACAAATTACAGTTCGCATTTATGATCTGAATTGGATGAAATTTGGCATATGTCACTTATTTGGCCCAAGAACGAACTGTATTGAAATTGGGAAAAATCGGTTCAGATTTAGATATAGCTCCCATATATATTTTCGTCCGATTTAATGTAAATGGTGTACCAAAAGCCCTTAATATCATTCGATTTGCACGAAATTTGACACAGCGTAATGAATTAGGTCTAGAATGATAAGTGTTAAGTTTCCTGAAAATTGGATCAGATTTACATATAGCTCCCATATATTTAAGGTAAATGATGCACCAAAAGCCCTTAATATCTTTGCATTTGCACGAAATTTGGCATGGCGTAATGAATTAGGTCTAGAATGATGTGTGTTAAGTTTCCTGAAAATCGGTTCAGATTTAGATATAGCTCCCACATATATTTTCGTCCGATTTAAGGTAAATGGTGTACCAATAGCCCTTAATATCTTTCGGTTTGCACGAAATTTGGCATGGCGTAATTAATTAGGTCCACAATGATGTGTTTTAAGTTTCCTGAAAATCGGTTCAGATTTAGATATAGCTCCCATATATATTTTCGTCCGATTTAATGAAAATGGTGCACCAAAGTCCCTATATATCCTTCGATTTGCACGAAGTTTAGCATGGCGTAATGAATTAAGTCCAGAATGATGAGTGTTAAGTTTCCTGAAAATCGGAACAGATTTAGATATAGCTCCCACATATATTTTCGTCCGATTTAAGGTAAATGGTGTACCAAAGTCTCTTAATATCATTTGGTTTGCACGAAATTTGGCACAGCGTAATGAATTAGGTCTAGAATGACGTGTGTTAAGTTTCCTGAAAATCGGTTCAGATTTAGATATAGCTCCCATATATATTTTCGTCCGATTTAAGGTAAATGGTGTACCAAAAGCTCTTAATATCTTTCGATTTTCACGAAATTTGGCACAGCGAATTAGGTCTAGAATGATGTGATTTAAGTTTTCTGAAAATCGGTTCAGATTTAGACATTAGACAAAAATTTAGTATAGGTTGCAGAATGACATGTTTATGGATCCAATTTCATTTTACTGGTCCTTTAAATATGCGACGTCTGTTAGGATTCATCTGTTGAATATACCCAAAGTGATGAAGGGTATCATATGATTGTTCCCGAAAAATAAATTTTAAAAAATCCACGCCTTGATAGGGTTTAAAAATATTTTTAAAAAAAATCCACTCCTATAAACAATTTTCATCCGGCCTTTGTTCCCCTTTAAAGATCACATTTTGCTTATATGTAAAGACTCCCCATATGCATGGATGTAATCAATATTCATTTTAAATTTATTTTATACTTACACAGCTGTGTGTACACCTGGTGGTAGACCCGATGGATCCACTTTAACAGCTAATGAACGTGTCGAATAGCAGAGATCCAAGAATTGGCCGCATTGTACAAACGGCTGAGAGGAAATCAAATTTAAACGGACATTGAAATTGAATTTATCCTTGGGCGCTGAAATGAAAAGAGAGAAGAAAGAAAGGATGAAATAAATGGAAATGAAAAATCGAAATAAAGTCAATGAATTGGTGGGTTAATGAATTGTGCCAAAAACAACAAGAGAAGTGACACAAATAAGGTAGAGGACAGTCAATGGCCTGTAAAATGATGGTGCGTTTGGGATGAATAAAGGGTTTCATAGTATTCGTATGTTTAAGTCAAATAGTAAAGCCTAGTTTTAGGAGGCAAATTTGAGAAATATTTCAAAAAGTATATTACATCAATTTCTAAGACGAATAATGAAGCATAGTTTTAGGAGTCAATTTCAAAATTTTGTTTTAATATTTCTAAAATATATCTCCACTCATAGCCAAAATCATATGGCTAGGCCATATAACATAAGACATATAATCTGATGGCCTTAGACTATTGTAGTGGCGATAATTTTCAAGCCAATTAGTGAAGCATAGTTTCAGGAGGTAATTTAACAAATATCAAAAAAAAATGTTTGACAAATGGGATATATTTAATGCGAATGATGATGCCTACTTTTAGACGGTAATTTGAAAAATATTTCAGATGCGAATTTTTGTGGTTGAAATATTTCAAAATATTCCTCTATCCATTGCCAAAACCATACGGCTAATAAATGTCTCTGTCATTTGTGGTCAACTGGAAATAAAATCTCGTTCATTCTTCCGTTATTGAGGTTATGAATTATCGTTTTCTTTTTTTGTTCGCAAAACTGCTGACATTGAAACCATTCTGTTCGTAACGAAATTTTTCGTTTCATTATCACAGATTTTCAATGTCATTCGATGCTAGCACAGAGTCAGAGTCATTCATTAAAAGTAACAAACCATTTGAAATAGACAAAAGAAAAGGTCGGTCAAATAGCTTCAATGGTTGACTGGTTGTTCGGTCGATTGGTTGGTTGGTTGGATGTTATCTATGAATCGTCATAATGCGGGAAAATGAGGCAAATCATTTAACAATTGATTAATGGAACAAGGTCACAACACACGCACACAGAGATAAAAGAAAGGATTTATGGATGGTTATCAATTCAATTGTGTGTGAGCCACCACAGATACAACCACAGATATATAGCTGTCATAAAAAATCGAAAACACACACACAAGGCCACAAAGGCAGAATACAATTGCGGAAAGCCATATTTAACAATCGGCATGATTGGCATAATTCATTTATGTCATTAAACAATTTTTGTTAACAAATTAATGAAATGGAAATGAAAATATTAAAAATGTTATCAAATTTAAAAAGAGATTTCCTGGCGTTGTTTTTTTTTCTGCTTCGCATTTTTATTTTGTGTTACATGCAAAAAACATTGTCCTGAGATAACATTTTAATTAAATAATTAACACAATTGTTATTTTAAAATTATAAAGCCCAACAATGACGGCGTGGCCCAACAAGTGTTTGTGTGCGAATATAGGCAGTGAGGCATTCAGTCAGTCCATCGTATGCCCGTCACTCAACCACTCATTTTGGCCATTTAAATTCTGAAAATGTTGTGGCCAGATCCTACCTTAGGTCCTACATTCCTTTCAGCTCACCTCACACACAGCTGTCAAAGAGTTGTCATCACGCAGTGAACGAACAATCGAACACACATAACTATTGTCACTTTGGTGTAACGCGACAAGGCTGGGTAATTTTAATGATAATGTTAATTAATTTAAAATATTAATTAAATGTGGCATAAAGTGGCTTTTTACAAAAAAAAAAACTGCACTCTCCCCTCCACCCCTTTTTCTCATTGGCTAGCAAAATATTTTCTGGGGAGGAAACCATCTCGCTTCACATCCCATTAAAATGCATAATGCTTGTTCAGATAAATGTAAAATTTAACACGATTTCAGATTTCCGCGCAACGCACACAAAAAAACGGTATTAAAATGTAATTAACTGTAATAAATGATTGAATTTTTAATGATGCACGAAACGCATGTTCGGCTTCTCTCTCGCACGCATGCATGCATGAATGCGTGTAATTCGCCGCTTCCAACGTATACATTACGGATTCATATACAGAAATAATTATTATTATTTCTATACATTTTGGCTTAAATGGTTTTGCAGGATTGTAGAATGAAAACATAGGGTGAGTCGCAGGACAAAAAACAAAAATTTACTATAAAAATAGAATGAAGACAAATGTCGAACTTTGACAAATTTGAATTTAATTCGCATATGCAAGTTTCGCATCAGGGCAGAATAAATACATGTTTTCAACATACGAACTTTGTAAAGCCACATAGCCCAATATGCCTGATGAGCCTCTTAACCAACGGCGAAACGCGTCGCATAATGGTGGGTACATAGGTTATTCTCCTGGCTTTCCTTTTCATTGCAAAACTTAGATCATTATGCTCGACTAGAAAGTGTATAAATAACCACATAAAAATCCACACCTAAAAAAATACTTCAAAAAATGAAAGCCTATAAATACACTTTACAAACTTGAAAAATCCACGCCCCAAAATATACTTTAACCAGTAAGGAAAGCAGTAAAGTCGGACGGGCCGACTATATGATACCCTTCACCACTCTGGGTATATTCAACAGATGAATCCTAACAGACGTCGCTTTTTTAAAGGACCAGTAAAATGAAATTGGATCCATATACATGTCATTCTGCAACCGATACTAAATTTTTCATTTGGTCAGATATAGAAGCTATATCGAAATCTGAAGCGAAACTTAACACACATCATTTTAGACCTAATTCATTACGCTGTGACAAATTTCGTGCAAATCGAAAGATATTAAGGGACTTTGGTACAACATTTACCTTAAATCGAACGAAAATATATATGGGAGCTACATCTAAATATGAACCGATTTCATTCTAGACCTAATTCATTACGCTGTTCCAAATTTCGTGCAAATCGAAATATATATAGGGACCGTTTACATTAAATCGGACGAAAATATATATGGGAGCTATATCTAAAACTGAACTGATTTTTCCCAATTTCAATGGGGTTCGTTCTTGGGCCAATATGTGATCTATGCCAAATTTCATTCAATTCGGAATGGTGAAGGGTATAAAAATCTAGGCCTAAAAATATACTTTAAAATTTCAGGCCTAAAAATATACTTTAAAAATCCACGCCTAAAATATATTTTAAAAGTCCAATCCTAAAAATGTCCATTAATAATCGACGCATAAAAATATACTTTAAAAAATCCACCCCTAAAATATACTTTAAAAATCCAGGTCCACGTCTTAGATAGGTCTTCAAAAATAATTTTTAAAAAATGCACGTCTTAAATAGGTCTTGAATTTTTTTTAAATCCAAAAAGTAATTTTTAAACAATTCTCGCCTATGATAGGTTTTTAAAAATAATTTAAAGAAAAAAATACGCACATATGATAAGTCCCGAAAAAAATTAAAAATCAGAACATATGGTTGGTCCCGAGGAAAAAAAAATAAAAATCCACGCCAATGATTGGTCTTGAAAACCTAACCTAAGGCGTGGAATAAAGATTTAAAATAACTTTCAAAAAATCCAAGCATTGAATAGGTCCCGAATAAAATTTTATAATAACTTTCAAAAAATCCAAGCATTGAATAGGTCCCGAATAAAACTTTATAATAACTTTTAAAAATCCACGCCTTGAATAGGTCCACAATAAAATTTTAAAATAACTTTTAAAAAATCCACGCCTTGAATAGGTCCCGAATAAAGTTTTAAAATAACTTTTAAAAAATCCAAACTTTTAAAAAATCCACGCCTTGAATAGGCCCGAATAAAGTTTTAAAATAACTTTTAAAAAATCCAAACTTTTAAAAAATCTACGCCTTGAATAGGCCCGAATAAAGTTTTAAAATAACTTTTAAAAAATCCAAAATTTTAAAATAACTTTCAAAAAATCCACGCCTTGAATAGGTCCCGAATAAAATTTTAAAATAACTTTTAAAAATCCACGCCTTGAATAGGTCCAATATAAAATATTAAAATAACTTTTAAAAAATCCACGCCTTGAATAGGTCCAGAATAAAATTTTAAAATAAGTTTTAAAAAATCCACACCTTGAATAGGTCCCAAATAAAAGTTTAAAATAACTTTTAAAAAATCCATAAATAATAAATAAAAATCCATAAATAATAAAATTTTAAAATAACTTTTTAAAAAATCCACGCCTTGAATAGGTCCAGAATAAAATTTTAAATTAAGTTTTAAAAAATCCACGCCTTGAATAGGTCTCAAATAAAAGTTTAAAATAACTTTTAAAAAATCCATAAATAATAAAAAAAAATCCATAAATAATAAAATGTTAAAATAACTTTTTAATAAATCCACGCCTTGAATAGGTCCCGAATAAAATTTTAAAATAACTTTTTAAAAAATCCACACCTATGATAGGTCGTTAAAAATATTTTTTTTAAAAAATCCACGCCTATGATAGAACCCTTAAAACAATTTTAAAAAATCCATGCCTATTTTAGTGAAAAAGTATGATAAATAATTTTTAATTTCTTTACGATCATCCCTAAAGTATGCAACATAAAAGCTATTGTCGTCATCAGCATTAAGTGCATCAGCATCAACATCATCATGCATCAAGTGGCTATGTTGTAGGATAACATAACGCATTAATAGCAAAATCTCATTGAGTTCATAAAAAGGACCCCATCAGACTGTCAGGCAGGCAGGCAACTGATGACGGCAACGTCAGGCGTTAACGTTGACGTTGACTGACGATGTGGTTAATGAATGAGCCAGCGAGCGAATGAATGAAGAATATGATGAACTCAGTGAATGACTAGCAAAAGCTAGCACTGAAGAGAACTGAATGGCTGACTGACTGAATGGCTGGAAGTTAAGCAACTACCAGTCTGACTGAATGCATTTTGACTGTGGCTCAATGAAAATTGCATGGTAGTCCTGCCATCATCCACATAACGCGCTTGAAATGCTTTTTTATTTATGAGAAATCAACAACAACAGCATCCTCGGCACAGCCATAACAATGACGACGACGATAACAATAAAACACCACATTATTCTTGTTCGGTTGCAGCGAACCATTCGAACCTAACAGTGCCGAACAACAAGTAATGGATTACTACTGCTGACTGCAACTGCTGCTCGTGGTGCTGGTGCTCTTAATTTAATATGCAAATAGGCGGCAAGCAAAGGACATGGAGGAGGGGAAAGATAAATTACACACCAAGCAGCCAGCTGGTGGTCGGTTCCCCAAATCTCTCACTCGTTCGTTCGCTCGCTCTATTATTATTAAAAATTATTTTTACAATAATTGTTGTTTTATTTGGGGAAAAAATGATTTTCTTTTTGTTTGGAACCACAGCAACCACAAAGGAAAAATGAATGGCTAACCACAAAGTGCTGCTGAAGGCTAAAGAGGATTCCATACAAGTGTTGGAGAAGTGAAGGGGAAAAGGAAGAGCGAACAACATAATACGATTAAAATAAGTAGAACTGATTTGTGTTAAGTTTTCAATTATAAGAAGAAGAAAAAAACATAAGCGCAGAAAGGCAATAGTCTGTGGCAAAATCGAATATTTTTTCTTGGTACCTATTAACCACAAAGGACCTATTAACCAAAAATAATGGACGGAAGATATTGCAGAGGTGGTTTAAGATACCTCTAATTAGTCGTGGTTTTCTTACAAATTATTTTTCGGATCCTATCATAGGTGTGGATTTTAAAAATTATTTTTTGAGACCTGTCATAGGAGGGGATTTTTTAAACATTATTTTTTGGGACCTATCATAGGCGTTTTTTGATACAAAAGTTATTTGACCCAATAGCCTTCATAAAATCACCTACTATCAATACCTGATAACATAGTGTAGAGTGGCTTCAATCCACATTTGATGTCTGTCCAAATTTAATTATAAAATAAAGAAATAATTAAATATTTTATTGTGGATTTACACAAAAAAACCACAAAGGAAATACGTCATGTAGTCAGTTGTACAAACAGACATACGACCAGTAAGCCGCACACACAGAGAAAGTTTATCAAAGGTAATTTGCTGGAAGGCTATCTCATCTGAGCTTTAAATGATTAGCAACACTTCATCATCAGGGACCGACCGAACGAAACATTCATCTACAGATAATAGATTTAATATACTGGGAGCTCTTAAGTACAAAGAAAATCATTATTTATTTTCAGCAAATATTTGTTTAAACCTCCACTGCACTACTCCTCCTTCCCAACCCAGGCATATTGCAAAAAAAAAACGTTTCCCATCAGTCTTTTCGGTCCACTTCTGTTGGGTTCATCTCTCCTATATCTCTATCTCTGTAACAACTTCTTGTTTATTGAGGAACATTTTATATCAGAATTTTTTTTTTTCATTATTTTAATTGAAGCATCCTAAAGTTATTTCAAGCATCCTCTTCTTCTGCTGCTTCTAGTTCTGCATTCACAATTTTCGTTTGTAGTAGGAGCAGCAACAATATTGGAGCAGATTTTGATCAAATATAAAATCAAAGAGCGAGCACCTTGGAAGCTTAGAACACGAACGAACGCACAACAAACAAACATACACCCACACACAGAATTGTATCTGTCTGTGTGTGCGTATTTCTCTAAATGAGCTTAAGTATTCTTTTCTCTGCAAACAAGTACAAAAAAAATTATATTTTGTAAGGAGGACTTACGAAAAACTTTCTGCCTTTTTTGTTTGTGTGTGTAAGTGGGTGTATTTGAAGGCCAAGCAGTACAAATGGAAAATTATAAAATAAATAAAAATTAATTATTTTTAAAATTGTTACTAAAATAAATAAGCCATAGACAATTAAAGATAAACACAAACAACAACAGCAACACCCACAACAACTGTAAGAAGAGATTTTTAAATAAAAACTTTTAGTTTCATTTAAATTAACTTATGTTAGAGTTAATGGGTCTACAAAAATTTTGTGCGAGAATATTTTCTAATAAAATTTGAAATTTATTCCAGTGAGGCAAGGAGGGAGTGAGTGTGGAGGTGGCATAATTCTAAGCCAAATGGCAAATATTTACAGAAAGTTTTATAGTCAATATTAGCCAAACAAATATTTAAGAATTTTAAATTAAATATTTAATATAGAGAATTTAATATTGGATGGCATAGATAAGTTGTACGAGCAGAGACTTGAATAATTTGGGATTAAAAAAAATAGGTGTTATCATTTTAGGTGCGGATTGTTTAAAAATATATTTTTCATGGGCATGGATAGGCATGGAAATCGAAGGCCTTAAAAAATAATTTCTAAACAATCCAAGCCTATGACAGTTCGTTAAAATCAAATTTTAAAAAATCCACGCCTATGATCCCCTTCACCTTTTAATGTTCTGCATATAATAATTGCCTCTAGAGCGACTAGAAAATCTGACAAAATTAAAGTTTTCGGTTAATTGAACCCCCTGAATGAAATCTCAACTTCACCGAAAACTATAGGCGTCGTCCTTTACCATAATCGGAACTTCATTTACAATTTCAAAGCGATCAGCGTGACATTTCCGTCCTCTAATGTAGTAATAGTAAAACTATGTACATAGTCACCTTTACCTAATTACGTATAACTCCCTCATCAGAGTACATACAGCCATATAATTGGTATCAATTTGTAGGTTAACAACTCCTCTTGGATATACTATCAATTACACGGGTATATGTCTTTCAGGAGCAAGTATATACGTCTCAGAATAAAAATTTTGTAATTTTTCACACAAAAGTCAGGGTCAATTTGACCCGCTAAATATTGACCGATCTTTATCAAAACAGGCATGCACATTCTTTGGCCCGATCCCCTTCTCCATGTAAAATTTCAAGATGTTCAGACTATAACTGCGGCCTCTGGAGAGACCAGAAAAACCGACAAAAATTAAGTATTTGGTCCATTTCATCCCCTAAATATTATTAGGGGTTAAAACAATAGGGGTCTTCATTGACCAAAACCCATCCTACATGCAAAATTTCGTGAATATTGGTCCATAACTGTCGCCTGTATCGTGTTTACAAATTATAATAGACAGACGAACGGACGGACGGACACACATGTCTATGTTGACTCAGCTAGTCGAGATATCTTCGGTATACTTAAAGGTGGGTCTAGGACCAATATTTCGCGGCGTTACAAACTATTGGGGCTGCACAAAGCTATAATACCCTGACAACATAGTTGTGTAGGGTATAAAAATCCACGCCTATACCAGGACCTTAAAAATACATACCGTTAAAATTAATTTTTAAAAAATCCATGCCTATGTTGGATTATTAAAAAAATATATTTTTTAATATTATCGCCTTGGATTCTGTTCATTGCCAGCCTACCATCCAGGTGAGTTCAGAAACCTGTGTAACAACATCTGACACCTTAAAAAAACAAATTCCCTAGCCTGCAATCGGCCTTTTTCAAAATAGCTGCCAACATTTGTTTAACTATGTCCGCAAAAAAAGGTGTCAATGTCATCATCAACAAAACGTCTGTAATGGAGACCAAAACACAAATTTCGAAGTACAGACACATTGCCGCTGCTGATATTCTTTTTTTATTATAAGTCCTTGGGCTTAAATCAATAAAGGTCGGAAAACAAATATTTGTATTTTGGCGAATAAATATCCAACCAATATTCTATTATTTAATAGGTTTCACGTGTTCTCTTTTTGATGATTGGCTTTGCCCTGCTTTATCCTTTCATCTATTTTGCTCCGGCAATAAAATAAATAGCAATATGAAGCAAAGAAAAATATACCAAAATCCAATGATATATGAATATTCCCTGGTTATCACACACACACACACACACAAAAGATGAATAAGAAAAAGAATTACAACAATAACCAAATATTACGAACTTACCAGCCTCAGTATCATTGAAAAATATTGGCTCAATATTAACATTGAATTCATAGGGTTTCTTGAGGACACCTTCACGTATGTGAATACCCTTGGCATTGTTGGGTCCGCAGCGAACAGAAAATCTGAAAATATAATCATGAGATGAAAAATAAGAAATGACAATGAGCAGGGATTTACATCTTCCGAAGATGGTGGTGTGGTATGGTGGGGTGTTCAAGGCAATCATGTAACAATATCAACAGTTCTCTTCTTGACTAACTAAATTGCTAAATATTTGTGTAGTAACAACAACAACAATGAAATAGGTACACAATTTAAAGAAGGGAATACTGAAATGGAAAATAAAACATCAATCCACACATATACACCCACCCATCCACCAACCAGTCCCACCCACCACTTTTACACATAACTTCTTACAAAACAAACAGACCTACCTTAACATATTCTCCGGAGCCTTATCATGTTCTAACAAATGCTCAAAAGCTTTTTCAACATTCAAAAGTCCACTGCCTTGGGCAAAGGGATCAACATAACCCAATTTAGTGGCAGTAGCACAAATGGCACGTTTTATGCTGAAGGGTGAATATGCAATGTTGCGTTGTTTCAGACCCGAGATGAGTAAAGCTAGAAGAAGAAGAAAGGCAACAAAAACATTAACAACAAATAAAATCAAGTAAAAGTAAGAGTAAAGAGTCAAAGTTAGCAAATAAACAAACATCAAATGGCATGGAATGGCTTTGCTTGAAATGAAATCAAATCAAATGAAATGAACGAAGATGTTTATTCAAGTGTTACAAAATCCCACTCAACTCTACTCCACTTAACCTGAGTTGTAGGTTAGTCGTTAGTTGTTGTTAGTCCGTTGTCCGTCTACCCACCTATGGCTCCGGCAACATGAGGCGCTGCCATGGAAGTTCCGTTCATAAGAACCGATTTGCTCATTGTGAATTGTGGCACCGAGGTAATGGCTCCACCGGGAGCACAAACCGTAACGCCTTGACCACCATCTATGCACGGGTCGCGGGAGGTCCATGTATAAACATTAGCTGGTAACTTTTCACGTAAGGCGTATTCGGCTTCCATCATTTGTGGTGAAACATAGGCACCGACACCAATGCACGAGGGTTGGGCAATGTCGGGGGGAGTGCCCACGGTGCACAAGGCTGGACCATGGTTGCCGGCGGAGGCAACCCACACTACACCATATTTATTAACCACTTCGCTCATTAGTTCACCAATGCGACTGTAAAAGGAAGAAAAAAATATAGAGAAAGGGAAATTGTTAAAAAAAAATAGAAATAGAATACAAAATCAGTAAGTACAAAATAACCTACACCAAGTGCTCTACACCACGTGCTCTTAGAATATTTTTGTAACCTCGGTACATAATGCAAAATTTCGAACCAATCAATCCTAGGGGCTTTTGGTGCAGCATTTAGAAGAAATCGGATAAAAGTATATATGGGAGATTTCCGTCTATTCGTAACGAGGGTCAAAAGTTCCTGCCAATGGGACAAACGTAGAGTCTTTGGTACATTATTTCCTAAAAATCGGCGGAAAATATATATGGGAGCTATATCTAAATATGAACAAATTTCAATGAAATTTAGCACACGACATTCTAGGCTCAATTCGGTACGCTAGGGCACCGTTTAGTATATGTGGGAGCTATATATAAATCTGAACAGATTTTTGTAGAACTGGACACACCTCAGTCTAGGCTCTATTCAGTAAGCTGTGCAAAATTTCGTGACATACGGACAAACGTAGAGCCTTTATATTTAAATCTGAACCGATTTCAATAAATTTTAATATTCCCCATTCAAGACTTAAATCGCTACATTATACAAAATGTTGTGTCAATCGGTCAAACATAGGGCTTTTGGTAGACCTTTTACGTAAAATCCGACGATAATATAAATGGACGTTATATATAAATCTGAACTGATTTCCACCAAACTTGACTCAATTCGGTACATTGTGAAAAATTTCATCGCAATCGTTGGGTATTTGGTGCACCATTTAGATGAAATCGGAAAAAATATATGGGAGCTGTATCCAAATCTTGTCCGATTCCCTTAAAATTCAACAGATGTCATTCTAGCCTCAATTTGGAACGCTGTGCCGAATTTTGTTGCAATCGGACAAACGTTGGGTATTTGGTCCACAACTTAGATGAAATCAGAGCGAAAATGTATATGGGAGCTATACCGAAATCTGAACAAATTTGAATAAAACTTAACACACGCCGTTCTAGGCTTAAATCGACGAGCTGTACAAAATTGTGTGCCAATCATTCGAACGTAAAACCTTTAGAGCAGCTCTTACATAAAATCGGACTGCAATATGTTTGATAGCTACCTCGAAATCTGAACTGATTTCCATCGCTTCAGTACATGCCGTCCTTGGGTCAAATAAATGAGCTGTGCAAAATGTCACCGAATTCAAATAATTAACGAGATTTGTAATTTGTTTACATAAAAATATATGGAGAGACAGAGACATAAATGGCCGGAACAACGAACGGACATGCATAAATCGACTCAGAAAGGGATTCTAGGAATATTCTGATATTACAGTTACAGATATTGCTATAGAAGAACCATAGAAGATGTTTTTCATATAGAATACCTTTAGAAGTTCTTCTGCCGAACCCATTGAAATCCCTTCGAATGTATTTTGTTCATAGAATACGTTTGGTTTATAGTTGATCATTCGAAAATCATATGCCTATATAAGTCCTGTAGAAGATTATGCATTTAGTACATGTTATGCTTATAGAAGTCTTTTAAAAGGTCTACTGACTTTAAGGTATTTGGCTCATAGAATACCATTAAGAAGTTGTCTATAGCCAATGGAAGATCAGACGGTCTTATGCATAATGAAGCAATTGGCAAGGTTCTATTGTCTATATTGCCTCGGAATGGTCTTTAGTCGAAGAAGACTTCTTGAAAGTCTAATATCTATAAAAGACTTCTATGAGCGCTTCTGTCTATTGTCTTCTGTCTATAAAACCCTATGGAAAATCTTCTGCAGTCTGAGGTAGGTCTTTTAATTTTTAGAAGACCTCTAGAAAATATTCTGTCTTTATTCGGTCTTTTATAATCAATTTGGTTGGAAAACGTGTCGGAAATCGCCAAAATACCGAAATTTGGGAGGTTCTGTTATATGGGGGTGGGTTATAACAAAACAAGGACCGGTATTAATAATTTCAGATAAGAAGATTTGTCACCCAATAAGAAACCAAAATATCAAATTACAGGTAATTGAGTTAAAAAACAAACCCTAACTCTCCAAAATACAGAAATTTTGGGAGGAACCATTGGTGGTTGCCTTAAAAATTGGACCAATATTGATCATGTTTTGTATGAAGTTTTGTCGGCCTATGAGAACCTAAAATAAAATATATAAAATATATATCTTAAATATTGCGACCTCCATTGTGATTTCAACAGACGGACGATAATGGCTGAGTTCACACACACTTTTATTCGAATCAATAACATATACGGGGTCTTCGGAAAATATTTGGACGTGTTGCATACCGCATGACAAATGTAATATACCCTCCACCTTACTATGGACTTTATAAAAAAATGAAAAAACAATAAAACTTGTTTCCGTTTGTTTTTGTAACATCCCAGCGGATGAGGAAGTGTTTAACATTTGGATAAAAAAATACTTTTGAAATTCCCTTTGTATTCTTGTGGTTATTGCGAACAAAACTGTTTTGTATCTGTTTGTAATAATGTTGCCACTACGATGGATGCATTTACTTGTGTGTGTGTGTCGCTTTGTGTGTTCGGTGTGTGTGGGTGCGGGCGGGCGGTTTCCTTGTATAAGTTCGTTAGTATTCTTTTTCTGTTTTGTTTTGGTGTTACAAGTAGCTGCAGGAGATTTTGCTAACAAAAAAACACAACACGAACACAAACTAACATCGACACAAGAAAATATGCAGTCAATAATAAAAAGAAGATGAAGAAACAAACAATTACCTTAAGTAAGGTTTTCTTTTTCTACGTCGTTTCTTATCAATTGTTTCAGGATATCTAGGATTTATTTCATTAGTTTTGTAGCAAACAGCAGTAGTAGTGGGTGGCAGTGGCAACAATTTCAGTTTTGCAGAATGTTTTTCGTTTGTTTTGTGCGCGCCAAAAACAACAAAAAAAGAATACAAAGGAAATTTCATAATATTTTTCATGTTAAGTTTTTTTCTATTACTAACTTTTTGAACTTTTTTACTTAACTGTAAATAGAAAAGATTTTTTTTTTTTTGTATTGGAATTTGTTACTTACCCACAATTAGACCAATGGGAATGTTCACCATAACTCATATTGATAACATCAACTTTACGTCCAGTACGACATAGTTCCATAACTTTCAACATTGCACGCACCAGACCTGTACCCGTCTCCATGGAGCCGAGACGACCATCGCCAATAGTTAGTGAAACAATTTTGGCATTGGGAGCAACACCATCGAGATCTTTGGATGCATGATTGCCACTGGCAATGGATGCCACATGGGTGCCATGGGAAGCTGTAAGAAAAAACAAAAGGAGGAATTGAATGTAAGTTAAAGTTGTAAAATTAATTAAATTTTCATAACTGAAAAGATGGAGTATTATAAATAGATTTGCCGCAATATAATCTTAGAACCTTTATTTAAACCACTTGGAAAAACATCATACATATACTATTTTTAAATCAATGAAAAATTGCTCGTCAAAAAATCTGAACCGATTTCAACAAACCTTATCACGCATTCGCTATGCAAAATTTTGATCAATCGGACAAATATCGGGATTTTGGTGTATAATTTACAAAAAATCGGACGAAACTATATATGGGAGATATATCTAAATCCGAACCGATTTTAACAAAACTTCGCAGAAATCAGTCTGGACCTAATTCAGTACTTCAGTAGTGTAAAATTTTGTCACAATCGGACAAATGCTGGGAGCTTGGTGAATCATTGAAAAAATCGGACGAAACTACATATGGGAGATATATATAAATCTGAACCGATTTTCCCCGATTTCAATAGGGTTCGTCCTTGGGCCAAATAAGTGAACTGTGTAAAATTCCACCCAAATCGGATCATAAATGCGACCTGTACTTTGTTCACAAAAATACATGGACGGACGGACATTCGTAAATCGACCCAGATAGTGATTCTATGCATATTCTTAAAAGAAATCATGGGCCTATCTCGATACCTTTTGTCTGTTACAAACATATGCACAAAGACATAATACCATGTACCACAGTGTGGTGAAGGGTATAAAAACCCTCAATAGGACTTTTACGAACAAAAAACAATTTATAATAAATCGAGTCCATCTTTGAATACCCTGCACCATGAGGTCAATATTCAATGTACCTAAAACCGATCGTGTCTTTTATAAGGGGGCTTCTTCGAACTTGACCTGCCTGCAGACAAAAGACGATTCTATGCAAAAATTTTGCAATCTATCTCAATAACTTCAGAAGATAGCGTGATTACAACAGACGGGCTGATGGATAGGGCTAGATGGTTTTATAATTTTAAATAAAGAATATTTACGTTATAGGGTCGGAAATAAATATTTCGATGAGTTACAAACGGAATGACAAAATTAATATACCCTCCATACTGTGGTGGAGGGTATAAAAAAGGCTTTGTAATATTTTGTATAGACTTAGGGTCTTAAAATTTTCTACAGGCAATTTGTTCATATAGACAGAAAATATTAATGGTATTCTATGCGCCAAAGGGCTTCAATGGGCTAGACAGAAGATCTTCTACAGGTTTTCTAAAGGCTTAAAACTTCTACAGAAGGTCTAACGATTTGCTATAGATAGAATTTCAGATTTAGATATGATTATTTAAATATTTTCCCCCAATGTTGTTTCTTTTATAAAACAATAATTGAATTTCCTTTGAAATTAAAATAATACTTACAACACATGCCAACAATTTCCAAAACATCACCCTCATCGTGGACATTAATCGAAACCGAAAGATAATCATCGACATTCTTGACTTCATGGGTTTTGGTGTACTCGCCAATGTGTAGGGCCTTTTCCAAATCACCCTAAAAGAATAAACATAAATCATAATATCTGAAAATTCAAAATAAATTCAATTCCAAAAATCCCATACCTTTTCAGTGATATCAATGCAGGCCTGCCAACCATTTTTAGTCTCATATAAAATACAATCGAATGCCGTTTTAATATCGGGATAATATTTTTCATAGGCATTTAACATTTCTAAGGTATTGTCGAGATCTTCTTTGATCAGTTTTTTATCCCATGATAATTTGGAAGAATCTGCAAGAGCAATGAGAAATTCAATTAATCATAAAATTCGATTTTTTTAATGTTTACTTTTTTATTGACTCACCTGGATTTTGTGCTTCAAATTCATTGATTTTTCTAGAAATTTCAGCAATGGCAGTTTTATGTGGACCATCCCATTCTTTGAGTTTACGGGCATTTGTAAGATTTTCACGCACCTTTGAGGGGCAAAGATCATAGAAACGTTTCAAGCCCAAACGAAATTCCCCATTCGGTGAGGTGTTATTGGCAATCATATCGGATGTTAGCTGTACAAAAAAATATTAAAAAAAAGTTCAGCAATTAAGCACTGAAGAGATGTTTCACAAAGGTTATATTTAGTTGGACCGAATATTTTTAAGATAGGGCTTAATAAGGGAACTATGTCAAATATAGAGCCACACTGGTCATTTCTACCTTTTTTCAAATGTCACATCTAACCTTGTTTTGCATTTATTAACCAATTGAAATGAAATTTTGCAAAGATCTTTTTTTTTTTTTGAAAAAAAAAATTGTCATATTTAGATATAGCAGGTCCCATTGGAATTTTTCTTCAGTTTTATATAAACGGCGTAACAATGACCCTATGTTGCCACGAAATTTTGCACAACATATCACAGTATATAATAATGTTTTGTAAGTTTTGTGGAAATCCATTCAGATTTAAACATAGCTCCCATATATATTTTCGTTCGATTTTAGGCAAATTGTTCACTAAATACCCAAAATTTTTACTCATTAAATTTTCCTTCAATCATATTGGAATTTTCCCTTGATCCAATATCTTATTTAAAATTCCTATTAGAACATTTTTAATTCCTGACTTGTTGACTTTGTCAATTGGACTTTCCTAACAAAAGACCGTAATTATTCAAATTTCTTATTAAAAAAATAAAAACTAAAATCTTAATACCTATCTCTCATCTTTGCCGCGCCATATATTCAAATGCAGTTTTTCGGTTCTACCTGGTCACCCCAACACAAAACTTGCAAAGTAAACATAAACTTTTGTTGTTGTTACATGCATTGCAGTTCGCCCCAAAATAATAATGATGACAAGTGCCGAAACTTACAACAACCGCACCAACAAAAACAAATTAACACGCACTCACCTTCAATTGTCTGCCGGATAGACCGGTAATGACACCCTTGTCATCTGGAGTCACTTTCTTGGTGACATTTACATCACCACAACCGGTACAATCGAAACGTTCAATGACCTTTACAGTCTTGCCATCGCATAGGGTCTGGAAGAGAGCGGGAAGATAACACATTAATAATAAAATATCACATGATGTCAATGATGATATGGCAGGATCTGCATCAATGTATTGGTTGCCAAAATATTCTAACCTCCAGACCGGTTGCACGGGGATCCACACCGGAATCAAATATGGCAATGGTTACATCGCGTCCATCATATTCCGGATATTTTTGCAGGAAGTTCAGAACACTTGTCTCCGCCTTGGGCACCAAAGCTGCAGTTGGGAATGGAGTTTCCACTACTCCACTATCGCCGCTAAATTTGGTCATTGTTGTTGTTGCGTTTGAGAATTCAACTGGGAGCTGTTCTAAGGCAAAGGCTGGAATTTGTTTTTCCTCCGGTGTTGTTGAGCGGTAACGTCGTCCCAAATAGGCCACACGTTGTATTCTTCCTGTTTGTTGTTTTTGTGTTCGAAAATTAGAAGTTTATTTTTGGATTTTTAATAAAAAATTTCAACTTTGTTTTTGGACAAAAGAACTAAAGAACTCTTTTTTGCAGAAGCACAAAAACAACTGTCATTGAATGAAATTGCGGAATTGTTGTTTTTGTTTTGTTTGTGAGATATGCCAAAGCTCGGCGCTGTGAAAATACCAATCAAATGAAAAGGCGCACAATAAAAACTTTTTGAGGAGGGGAAACGATTTGTTTGAAGAGAAATGTTTTTTAATTGTTTGGCAACGCGAAACATTTTCTGGCAATTTTTTTGAATTTTTAAACAGATAAGAATATTTATTTGTTTGACAGGTAACACAAGAAAATAATATCGATCAAATGTAGTTCATAAGTTATAGAGAAATTATTGCTTACAGTTCAACTACCTACACATTTAAAAACCAGTGAGCAGAGCGGTATAGTCGGGCGGGGCTGACCATACGATACCCTACACAACAACCACGAAATTATAACTTTCTGCGGATGTTTATTCCGATGCTGGACAATATTTCGTGATATTTCAGCACCTCTTACTTTAAGTAACGATAATATAATTGGTATCAATTTAAATGTCAAACTCAATGTCAAGGTCAATGTCCTTCAGGGGTAAATATATACGACATAGAATACAAACTTCATCATTTTTCACACAAAAGTCATGGTCCATTTAACCCGCTTAATATTGACCTATCTTCATGTAAATGAGGCGCGACTTTTATATAGAGGCTATGACGCAGGATCCGTTTTAAAGATGTTCTAGACCTTAAATATACCTAAAATGGTACGAGATATTTATAGATAAGCTATATCATGACATTTTTCTTCAAATGACAAACTCAATGAAAATTTATACCCTTACGGTGAGCAGATCTGAATGCCAATCTACCCGTCTACCCGGTTTTGGATAATGAAAACTCCAGAAATTATTTATAAGTCCTCAAATATTCTCCTCCAGAATCTTATCAAATTTCATAAAAAAGAATTATTTTCTACTTCCTCGTTCCACTTGTCAAAGAAATTTTTATGTGTGGAAAAAATGAAACGGCTTTTAATATAATCCTATGTCTAGCTGAAGGTATGTTAAGCGTTTTCGATAATACAGTGCTGTGAACATCAAAATCATTCAATTATAGAAGTTATCGTATTGAAATTTACGCTATTGTTCGATCAAAATTTCCCATAACATTGTAATCTATTTCTACTGCTACCCCATTGAATGTACCTATCTCTCTTCTGCCCAATTATATTGCCAAATACTTTATCAAACCGTTAAAATAGCTTTGGCAACACTAAATTAAAGTGTCAACTATTCTCTCTAATTGGCATCTCTCGCAAACAGCTGTTTTGACATTTCGTATTTCATCCAATAGTCAATTGTCGATTTTTAGATCCCTGCTTAGTGGCTATTTGTCTCAGGAGTAATTTTTTGTGGATTCCTAAGCCAAGAAATTCCCATAAAAAATGTGGTTCGAAGTCTTACCATCGGCTGTCATCATCACTGTGGCCTTGTCTGTGCCCACATATGCCATGTATGGCCTGCAAAAGCTTGTCCTGGGCAATGTAAGTTGACGTTGACACAATCCATTGGCCGTGCCATCAGCCGTCAATTGTTGTTTAGACCAATTCTTATATAATCGGAAATTAAAATGAAAACTTTTGGATTTTCTTAACATTTTGATTGGATGACGGAACCGGTGAATTGGAAAAATTGATTGGCAACAAGCTACGGCACACTTTTACACATTGAATATGAAATAAACGCTGTTTTTCTTTTCGGTTTTTTCCACAGGCCTACCGCCGCAACTTGGACGCCCGCTTCGATCGTGTTATGTATTTGCGCGACAGACGACTAACCGACAATCCCTACAATATGAATGTAAGTATTAGTTGTGCGTGTGATGGGGTCAGTGTATTTTTGTTGTTGTTGCCGCAACGCACTTGTAAGAACGATCTATCGCAACGTACCGCCTGCTTTTCGGTTGGAGTATTGGGTGCAGCAGCAGATTTAAGATTAGACTTCGAAAGTGAAGTAGAACATTGTTGGAGACCGATGTGAATTACAATTTACGTAGACCACAACCTTTCTCCTAAAGAAGGTTTAATGTTGAACAGAATGATAATTCTTTACGAGATGTTGTGCCGGATTCCGCATGGACAATTGTCCGGATTTTTCCCCACAAGAACACCTTGTATTTCTTCATGTAAGAGTATGGAAGACTCTGGGAACTATATGACTAGTGTGAATGAATATTAGAAATTCGAAAATTTTTTGCTTTCTTCATCATGAACTTTTTCCGAATCCTTCCCGTCAAAATTTTAAGATGAAAATATAATTTGACACGAAAAAGTGACTATAATGCATAGCTAAATTTGCATCTGTCCGTAATATAAACCCATTCTACGCAGCCAAGAAATGTAAAATCAGCGAAGCCACTGGAATCGTCTGCCAGCGTCATTGTGTAATTCTGGGAAGTGTTTAAAGCTCAATGAACCCCCTCAGTTGTTTTTATAGACGAGCTGAACGAAGTTTCTACAGAGGAGCTGACGGAAGTCCTTATAGACGAGCTGAACGAAATCATTAAACCTGAAGGGAGTCCTTATAAACGTGTTGAAGGGTGTCTATAGACGATGATTATTGATAGACAAGCTGAAGGCAGTCCTTATATACGAGTCTTTTTAAACGAGCTTATAGATGAGCTGAAGGGAGTCTTTATAGACGATCTGAGGGGATTCTTTATAGACGAGCTGAAGAGAGTCTTTATAGATGAGCTAAGTGAAATCTATAGCTGATGATTAATTATAGCCAAGCTGAAGGAATTCCTTATAGTCGAGCCATTTTAGACGAACTGAAGGAATACTTTTTAGACGAGCTGAGGGGAGTCTACAACTATTAGCTATTTTGAACGCATTTTTAACAGAATTAGCCGAAATTTGTTTATTGTTATAACAGATTAGTCCACTTTATGGGTTAGCCACTCCTAAAAGGGTATCTCCCAAATTTGGGAATTTTGTAACATCGTTCGACCGAATTGGTTGTAGTTTTGTAGTTCCTATTGGGGAAAAATCTTCCTACCAAAAATAATCAATATTGGTCCAATTTTTAGGGTAGTACCACGTAACGGTACCTCCTAAATTTTGCTATTTTGAGGATTTTGGTAGGCTGTTCGATCGAAATGACTGTCATTTTGTATTTTGAATTCTCATTAGGTAGGAAATCTTTTAACCAAAAATTATAAAGTTTGGTCCACTTATTAGGGTAGCCCCTATATAACGATACCTCTCAAATTCGGAATTTTGGGTAGGTTTCTTAACCAAATTGACTGTAATTGGGTATTTTTAGTTCTTTTTTGGATAACAGGTCTTACTAAAAAAATTATCAATATTGGCCAACTTTTTTTGAATAGCCCTACCTAAGGCTATCTTCAAAGTTTCGGTATATTGGGCACTTTTTTCAGCCAAATTGGATGTAATTGGTGGGCCTCACTAAAAGCTACCTCCCAAATTTCAGTATTTTGGGCATGACTTCTCAACCAAATAGGATGTAATTTAATATTTTGAATTTTCATGGGGTAGAAAATCTTCCTACGAAAATCTTTTAATATTGACTCAAGTTTTGGGGTAGGACACAGATAACGGAACATTTTTTTTTTTTTGAAATTTTGGATAATTTTTCAAACGAATTGCCATTGGTGAAACTATGGGTAAAATATTCGGTCCGATCGAATTTAACGATTTTTTTGTTATTATTTGGGTTTTTTCATTTCAATTTATTTTTAATGTCACCACTAATGTCCTTTCTTTTCCTCTCCATTCTATTTTTTCTTTACAGGGCTTGGAACAAATTCCTGATCAATAAATTAGCTCTAAGCTTGTAACGAAATCATAGTTTAATCTGCCAAGCAAAAAAAAATCCATGTGTATTTAAATTGAATTAAATAAAGATAATTATCCTTTGAAAAATACAACAACAAATACTGTGTGGTATTACTTCATTTAATCGACTATAACGAATAGTGTCTTTACTTCAGCGATGGGAATTCAGCCAGTCAAATTGATGGCGCAAAGTTTCTTGTTATTGTTTTGAAATGAAAACAACCCTGTCCTGACTGCACAAAATCCACCCCTATATCCTTTCACTCACAGTGTGTTGAAGTTAATGGCTGGCTGACTGGTTGGTTGGTGGGTTGTTTGACTCTTACTTTTTTGCCATTCTGTGTGTTCGGGTGTAAATGTTCTTCTGTATGTTTTGTGTGTGCGGTAAAGAAAAACGGAATACGCTCCTACAAACTTTTCACCAAATAATGACAATTGTGCAAAAGGCGTCGTCGTAATCATTGTGATTATAGTTTGGTTAGTGAAATTAAGTCGAAAAAATAGTATATACTAAAAATTAAGGAATTTTATTTAAGTCGGAGAAAAAGATGAATTCTAACGGAGTCGCCATGCTTCGCTGTTTTAGTTATTCACAAAAGTGATAAAACATTACTTTCAAGAAATCGAAAAGTGTATTCATTTTGTTGTAGTCGAAGGTAAAGCGGTTTGTTGTTTGTGTGAAAATTCGAGAATCAAAACAAAATGAGAGTTGGGGATGTAAGTCAGCAACGGTGGCGATATTGTTACCATCGTCAGGAGGCTATATTTCATGGAAAGCATATAGTTCCATCTTTTATAATATTTTTGATACTTTTGGGAGTTGTCAACTTATCCACGGCCGCCATAGCACATCACAATGCTGCAGAGCATAGAGAGTTTAACAGCGCTGCCACCGTCCATAATCAACATAATCACAGCCACAACAACAACAACCGTCCAATTAGACAACAAAGAGAGGCAAGACATGATGAAGAGAAGGGCTATTGTGCCCCCTACAATGGGAAGATATGTAAAAACTTCATCAACACTCAGGTATGGTATAGTCTGGAGGATCCAACGGGTGGCTGGAAAAATGAGCAAATTGCCACAGCCTTGTGGGAGGAACTTATTAATGATTTGACAGGACTTTGTCGTACGGCTGCGGAGGTAAGTAGTAACATCTTTTGCGATCATAAATAAAATAACTAAATTGTATCGTTTCCTTCCAGAAATTATTGTGTGCCTATGCCTTTCCACGCTGCCTAATGGAAAATGGCAAAACGATACGTCTACCCTTGTGCTATGAAGATTGCATGGCCACTCATCTGCAATATTGCTACAATGATTGGGTCCTTATCGAAGAGAAAAAGGAACGTAACATGTACATCAAAAGTCGGGGACATTTTCGTTTACCCAACTGTTCGATTTTGCCAAAATATAATAGTACTGCCAAAAAACCCACCTGTTCGTATGTTGGCCTCACCGAAATCGATGAAAAACAGGCGACATGTAGGGAAATTTATTTGAATTATTTAAATAGATAAATTAATGATGATTCGATAACAATTTCAGATGATTGCCGCAATGGTAATGGTCGCTATTATTTGGGTACCATGAATGTTACCAAATCGGGTATACCCTGTCAACGTTGGGATACCCAACATCCACATAAGCATATCCAACCGCCTTTGGTATTCCCACAAATACAAGAGGGAGAGAATTATTGCCGTAATGCTGGTGGTGAGGAGCCGTATCCGTGGTGTTATACCGTGGATGAATCTGTTCGCTGGCAGCATTGTGATATACCCATGTGTCGTAAGTATTTTTTGAAGTTTCAAGGCTAGGATTTTTTAAAAATAATTTTTTCAAGTTTTCACAAGGCGTGGATTTTTATAATACATTTTTTAAGTTTTCACAAGGCTTTTTTTTGAAGTTTTCAAAAAATTAAATTTAATTTCCGATTTTTTTCTTTACAGCCGACTATGTGGATCCCACCCAAACCAAAGAACTGGAACCCATGCAGATGGACACCTTCTTGACACCATATGTCATTTTCGTGGTATCCGCTTTCGGTTTCGTGGCCATTGTTTGCCTCCATCTAATTGTCCTGCTACTCTATAAAATACTCAAACACAAGGAGCTGCAAACACAACAACTGCAACAACAACAAAACCCTGCCAATCAAAATCCCTCCAATAATGAATGTAATCGTAATGCCAATGAAAATATTTCGTCCAGTCGTGAAACATTGGGTTCCAATGCACTATCGAATTTAAATAAATTCGGTACGATAAAAAGTGTAGGGAATGTTGCCCTACATAATAGTATTATTGTTGAACCGCCGCCAAAGCCGAAATTAAATGCCAAATTGGAGAAATTGGAATATCCCAGATCGGAGGTGGTGTACGTGCGGTCATTGGGTCAGGGGGCATTTGGTAGGGTGTTTCAGGTGAGTAAATGGAATACAAATTTAATTTATTGAATTTTTTAATAATAAATTGTGTTTCTAGGCCAAGGCACCGGGTCTGGTTCCCGGAGAAGATGATCTAATGGTGGCCGTTAAAATGCTGAAAGATGATGCCAGCGACCAAATGCAAATGGATTTTGAACGTGAAGCCTGCCTCTTGGCTGAATTTGATCATCCCAATATTGTAAAGCTGCTGGGTGTTTGTGCCCTGGGTCGTCCCATGTGTTTGTTGTTCGAATTTATGTCACCCGGTGATTTGAGTGAATTTTTACGCTCTTGTTCCCCCTATGCCACACATCAGATACATCATCGTGAACCCCTTCATGAGGGTCATCTGCTACAAATTGCCGCCCAGGTGGCAGCTGGCATGCTTTATTTGTCCGATCGTAAATTTGTTCATCGTGATTTGGCCACCCGTAATTGTCTCATCAATGAACAGATGGTTGTAAAAATTGCCGATTTTGGTCTTTCGCATAAAATCTATCTGCAAGATTATTACAAGGGAGATGAAAATGATGTTATACCAATACGTTGGATGCCATTGGAATGTATTCTGTATAATAAATTCTCAATAGAATCGGATGTGTGGGCATATGGAGTATGCCTCTGGGAGATATTCTCATTTGCTCTGCAGCCATATTTTGGTATGACCCATGAAGAGGTTATTAAATATATTAAAGATGGCAACGTTTTGGCTTGTCCGGATAATACACCGATGTCGGTGTATGCCCTTATGCGTCGCTGTTGGAATCGCAAACCAAGCGATCGTCCCAGTTTCAGTGAAATAAATCATTGTATACAACATAGTATAGCGGAATATGAATATAAAACTACATTAGGTATGGGTAATTGAAACTGTTATACTACAACAACACAACTAAAAGACACACAGACACAGATATACAATAACGCACATTAATGTATTATAGATTTTATTTTTTTAAGATTATTGTTTGTAGCCAGGCACCAGGAGAGGAAAGTGAGTACTTGAATTTTTAAAAATAATGTTTTCCAAGACCATCTGTGGCGGGTTTTTTTAAAAAAAAAATTATGACCATTTGTCTCAAATTCCCCCTGGTGTTGACTACAACTATTTACGGCTCTGCCAAACTATACACAGTTCTTTTTGAAATAACTTATTTAAATTACAACTTATGTTCCTTTTCGGTTACTTCGAATATTTTTTTATACTATACACTAAATTACAACTACACTATATACATAACTCTATTTCTTATTATTGTTGTAAATTTCTTGTCAACGAATAAAACAAAACAAAAAGGATATTGGACTTCCATTAAGGTTAGAGGAACTTTCCAAAAGGTCTTCCTTTATGGAATGTTGTCATTTATTTATTTTCCAACGAATTAATTATCAAAAAAAGCAAGAAGTAAATATATATTTAATTCTAATTTGTAAGTCATAATTAGTATAACAGTTTATATAACACAAAACAAAAACCTTCATAATCATATAACAGAAAAAAAAACAATAGTAGACTTGAAAGAAAGTAATCAAAACATAATCATTTTATGGATTTCAATCGCAAATATATATTTTAATTTTATTGAAATATATATATTGGACTTGGTGGCAACACGCGTAACACTGGATTTGTCATAGCACCTTAGATTTCCGGTAGTTAAGGTAGATTTTTAAGAACGATTTTATCCCATTTTAATTTTTTGAATTCTGTTATTTTTTATCAATCATTTAAATGTTGTGAAAATTGAATAGAATTTTTAATAATAAAAAAAAACAACTGACTACCACATGAGGAAATTTTATAAAACAACAAACAAAACAAAAACGTTTAGCATTTATCTTCGATAGTAATGTATACAAAAAAGTTTTATGGATTAGCCATATTAGCAATAAAGTTTTTCATAGAAATTATACAAAAAAAAAAACATATTTGAAACGAAACAAACATATATATAGGGATGATAATATGGTATATAACCATTTATATAAATACAACCACACACATACACAATCATATTATATTATTATATACAATATTATATATACAACAAGAAGAAAAAAACCAAAACAAGAATAAAGATCTCCATTATGTGTAACAATTTTTAAATTGATTTCAGAAACTATTGTTGTTTTTATTATTGGGGAGGAAATTTTTGCATTTTTGTGATTTTTTTTTTCAAAATTCAAAAGTGCATATATCATGGTACAATTATAAAAGGTAACAGCAAATCCCAGCTGATTTGATTCCAACGTAATACTAGTGTCAATATGAATTTGACAAATTATGTTTTTAAAAATCACCCAACAGGAAAATTGGGAACGCATACAATTTGAAATTGTTCTTTATTAAATGTGCTCTTGTATTCAATTTACTCAATCTGCCTGCTGGGAAAGTTTGAGGAAGCAAATCTTTCTTCAAGGAATAACTCGCTATTCCCAGCATTTTCATATGTGTTACACATATAGCGATAGAAATATAAATTTGAAAGATTTTCATTCATGTTTTTCAATTTTTATTTTGAGGATTCGAAAATATTTCATTTTCAAAATAAAAATAATTTGATGATAATTTGTTTGTTTGTTTACATTTTTCTGTCAAATGAGTTGACACTAGTAGAACTTACAACAACAAATTTCCATGTGGTTGTTGTATCGTTTTTTGTACAACAACACTTGCTGTTACCTTCTATTATTATACCATGTGCGTATATTAACAAAAATCAACATCCAACAAAGGGTGGATGTTGAATGTGGGTAATATTTAAACATGTATTCACATATTACTTTATTTTCACAGAAAACTGCATATGTCAGAAAAACTAAACAATCCACACATTAATATCGACTATAAATTGAATTTGAGTACCATTTAGTTTCATGAGTCGAGCTCTATAGTGATCCTTAATCTAAGTTTCAGGATTCCAACTCTATCGGCTCACTCACAATACAAATTGTACCAAATTTAGTACACAATTGTAGGAATATCTAAAACCTCCTTCTTACCACAAACCTACACCCCCATAGTGATCTTAAATCCATGTTTCAGGGTTCCAACTCTATCGGTTCACCCACAAATCAAATTGTTCCAAATTTAGTACACAGTAAGCGAATTTCTTAAACTTACTTATTACCACAAATCCTAAATCCAAGATTCAGGATTCCAACTCTATCGGCTCACTCACAATACAAATTGTACCAAATTTAGTACACAGTAGTACAAATTTCCAAAACATTATACATACCGCTGTCCTACCCCCATACTGATCCTAAACCCAAGTTTCAGGATTCCAACTATATCGGTTCACCCACAAATCAAATTGTACTAAATTTAGTACATAGTAGTACAAATTTCTAAAACTGTTCCCGTTCTATCGGTTCACCCAAATTTAAACTGTACTGTGATTATAGTACGATTTAGAACTTTTTGTACATTAATGTTATTTTCAAATTCTAGGAATCCAGCTCGATTTGTATCACCAAATTAAAATTGTACCATATAGTACTTTTCGTACACATGAGTACACGCTTTCAAAACCATCTCCTTAAATAGACCCTACACCACAACCCTTATTCGCATTCTAAATTTCAAGTTTTTAGCTCTATTCATTCACATGCTACAAAATTGTACCAAATTTAGTACATTTTAGTACTTTTGGCATACTTAAAGTTCTACACTCGGTCAGTGACCCTCATTTAAAATTTAAGCGTTCTAGCTCTACCGATTCGCCAAATACAAATTGTATCACATTTAGTACTTTTCGTACCGTTCTAGTACGAATTTCCAAAAACCCAGCCTTGTCTGTCACCTTTGGACCAAGTGTGACCATCACCCAAAATTTCAAGATTCTAGCTTCAGCAGTTTCGTCTGTCAATAAGTCAGTCAATCACTTTACTCTTTTATTAGTATAGATTTTTTTGAAATTCCCCCTTGGAATGTTTTTTTTTAATATTTTTTTTGAAGTTCTCCTTGGAATGGAAGTTTTTTAAAATAATTTTTTAAGTTCCCCCATGTGGATTTTTTTATTTATTTTTTATTTTATTATTTTTTGAAGGTCCCAAAAGGCGTTGATTTTTTTAAAATAAATTTTGAAGGTTTTAAAAGGCGTGAATGGTTATAGCGTGAATTTTTAAAAGTAGTTTTTGAAGTTTCCTTAAGGCGATTTTTGATTTTTTTTAAAAAAAAAAATCCCCCAAAGCGTTTTTTGAAAATATTAAAAAATGTCCCTTAAAATTTTCTAATGATTTATCTGCTGTTTTTTACAACCTTCTGGCACTGCATTTCAAAAAATATCTTATAGCGAACTTCCCATGAACTTTTTTGCACATCAAGCATAGTTTATTTTTAGAGAAGCCAACAGATTTTCTTAACCGCTGAACAATCGCCCTGAATGAATGCATCCATCCATCTACTTGTCTGTCAATCTTTATTGAAAGAAATCTACATCTACATTTTTTTAAAAATAATTATAAAAAAAAAATCACCCAAAGCGTTTTTTGAAAATATTAAAAAATGTCCCTTAAAATTTTCAAATGATTTATCCGCTGTTTTTAGAACCTTCCGACACTGCATTTCAAAAAACATCTACTTCAAGTCGAAACGATCTCAAGTCACCGAACTTCCCATGAACTTTTGTTACACATCAAGCATAGTTTATCTCTGCAACATTAGAGAAGCCAACAGATGCTGAGAGAGACAAAAGAGAGATCTCACATCTTAACCGCTGAACAATCGCCCTGAATGAATGCATCCATCCATCTATCCATCTACTTGTCTGTCAATCTTTATTGAAAGAAATCTACATCAAACCATTGTTGTCTCTTTGGGGAAAAATCGGTACGGTACGGTACGGCTAGATTCGGTTCGCTGTTCGTTTTCAACATTTGGAGATTTCAGTTAACGCTGAGCATTCATATCAACAACTACCTCGCGATACGGAAATCGCATGCGGAATATCAACGACAACGACAAAAGCGGCGGGTCTCTTGTGTAATTGAACTAAGTAGTGCTACTTTTTTAAACTATCTTTTTATTATTTAGATATAAATTTATTTCGACTTTCGCATTGTCGAACAATCACCAAAGCAAACAACAATAACAATAAAGAATCAAAAAATAAAAATTGCCTTTTGTATAACAGAAATAATGTAAACCGAATTAAGCCATGATTGAGGCTATTTTCTTTTAAGTGCGTGTTACAGTGAGTGGTGGTGCATGGCTATGGACGTATGGATGGATGGACAGACAGACAGACAGACTGTCGAACTGCTACTACTGTTATGCTATTTTTGTGATTTTCCGTTTGTCCAACAAAACTGCCAACAATGAAATGAATTTAACTTAAACCAAACAAACAAAAAATATTTTTTTTATTTTTTAGTGTTAAATTTTGTTGTTGTTGTCTTTCTTTGTAATATTAAGGCTATGCGTGTCTGTCTGAGCGGTCTGACTAAGTGGCTGTTTAAATATTGGCCTAAACTTTTAAATCAAAACATAGCCCCGAAACAGAGTTTAAAACTGAAATCAATACAACCAACACCCAGGCTGTTTGTTTGACCTCTGTTTACATAGTGAAGGTGTAAAAGTTGCAGCATTTGCACAGTGGTTTGAAAATCTATCTATACTAATAAAAGTGTAAAGTGATTGACTGACGGACTGATTTAACGATTCATCAACGCCCAGACGAAACGGCTGAAGCTAGAATGTTGAAATGTTGATTGAGGGTCACACTTGGTCCAAAGGTGACAGAAAAGGCTGGGTTTTTGGAAATTCGTTCTAGAACGGTACGAAAAGTACTAAATGTGACACAATTTGTATTTGGCGAACCGGTAGAGCTAGAACTCTAAGAATTTAAATAAGGGTCGCTGATGGAGTGTTGAATATATATAGCAAAGGGTTTTTTGGACATTCGAACTATAAGTATGCCAAAAGTACTAAAATGTACTAAATTTGGTACAATTGCGTAGCATGTGAATGGATAGAGCTAAAAACTTGAAATTTGGAATGCAAATTAGGGTTTATTTAAGGAGATGGTTTTGAAAGCGTGTACGAAAAGTACTATACGGTACTATATTTGGTACAATTTTAATCTGGTGATACAAATCGAGCTCCAATCCAGAAATTTGAGCCGGAGTGTAGGATTAGGATATGCACGTAGTTTTGGAAATTTGTTACTTATGTGTCCAAAAAGTACTAAATCGTACTATAATTAGTACAGTTTCGATCTGGGTGAACCGATAGAACGGGAACAATGAAATTTGGAGTCAAGATCACTGTAGGGGTGTTGGATGGGGGTCAGGATTCAGTTTAATACATATGGGTACTAAATTTGGTACACTTTGAATTTTAGATGATCCAATAGAGCTAGAATCATGAAATTTGAAGTTAGGATCTCTGTTGAGGTGTAAGATTGAGATATGTAAAAGTTTTAGAAATTTGTACTAATGTGTACAAAATTAGGTACAATTTGCATTGGGAGTGAACCGATAGAGTTGGAATCCTGAAACTCGGATTTGGGATCACTGTGGGGGTGTAGTTTTGTGGTAAGAAGGAGATTTTAGATATTCGTACTATTGTGTACTAAATTTGGTACAATTTGTATTGTGAGTGAGCCGATAGAGTTGGTATCCTGAAACATGGATTTAGGATCAGTGTGTGGTGTAGGATTGCGGTATGTAATTTGAATTTAGAATCATTTTGCGGGTGTAGGATCGGGATATGCAGGAACCTTTGTTGGATGGGAGAGGAGGGTACTTGTGGAAATAAAATGTGCTAAATGGAACTAAATTTGGTCAAATTTGTATTTGGGTGAACCTTTAGAGCTCGAATCATGAAATTTGGTACTAAATGGCACTCAACTTTAATTTATGGTCAATATCAATGTGTGGATTGTTTTATCTGACATATGCAGTTTTCTGTGAAAATAAAATATGTTATTACATGTTTAAGTATTTCCTATATTCGCTAACGAAGTTGCGGGCACATGCTGGATTGGAATTTTTAAAAATAATCTTTTCACAGACCATCTAGGCGTGGTCGGTGGATTTTGTGAATTATTTTTTTAAAAATTATTTTTTCAAGATCTACACAACCCGTGGATTATTTAAAAAAATATTTTTTTTCATGGACCATGTAGGTGTAATCTTTTTCAAAATAATGTTTTCATTGACAATCTAGTCGTGGATTTATTAAAAATAATTTTTTCATCGTCCTTTAAACAGCAGGTGTCTTTTGAAGTACTGTGCTTCATCGATGTCTGATTTTTTCCAACCCAGCCATAAAAATGCAATCGACACCTCTTACGCATTGTATTCAAAAAACATTTCTAGTAAACATTTACAACATTTACAAACATTTCTAGTAAAACTTGCTGTTCATGTAAAATAAAACCGACAACAACACCACCACCACCTATAAGAAAACAATTAACATTGTTGGTTAGTGAAAAATTTTTTTATTTGTTAACAAAAAAATTCGAAATTTATGCCAAGTTTGCAAAAAACATTTTTAAGGTATTTTTCGACTTTTCTTGAACTTCCCGTTTTTAGCAAAAACAACTACAACGATTTTTTTGTGAATTTTATTTTTGCATGTACTATGTTGAAATTTTACTACATACATACATATTATGTATGTACGTATGTATGTGTTTACTTCCGGGTTGGTCTAGTGGGCTATGCTTTCCTCCATGGGTATGAGGCCTGCAGTTCGTTATTTTAGACATTTTATGCGTGTGGAATTAATATAAAGTAAAAATTTATGGAATAATAAAAATAGTAATGGGGGTTTGTTTTAATATTTATGGTTTACAGTGGCTCCAAGGAGGAGAAATGTAAATAATTTAAAATTATTAGTAAAATCTAGAATCCTAGAAACAATTTTCATAAAAAAATATTTAAAAAAACCACGATGTTTCACAAAAATTAATTTTAAACCAGTAAGAAAAGTAGCAAAGTCGGAATGGGCCAACTAACTTCACCACTTTGGGTATATTGTACATATGTATCCCCACTATAGTATGTCAATGTTCCCTCAAAGAAACATACTCATGTCTTTCTGCAACCTATGATACATTTAATTTAATTTGGGAAGATTTAGATTCGTCTGCGTACCATGGCACAAATATATGGAAAACGGATTTATAGCAAAATTGATACACGCTATTCGGTACGTCGCATTGTTAAAAATTTAAACCCAAACAGACACCCGTTTGAATTACATATGGAAGCTATGGCTGAATCTGGACCAATTTCAACAAAACCCAATATTCGTCATTGACTACTCAATTTGATACGTTGTGCATAATTTCGTGTTAATCGGACAAACATTGGGAGTTTGGTGCACCATTTATGTAAAATCGGACGAAAATATATATGGGAGTTATATCTAAATATGAACCGATTTTCAGGAAACTTACCACACATCATTCTAGAGTTAATTCAGTACCCTATGCTAAATTTCGTGTAAATCTAAAAATATATTCGGACTTTGGTGCACTATTTACCTAAAATCGGACGAACATATATATGAGAGCTATATCTAAATCTGAACCTATTTTCACGAAAGTTAACGCTCATAATTCTAGAGTTAAGTCAGTACGCTATGCCAAATTTCGTGCAAATCGAATGATATTTAGGGACTTTGGTGCATCATATACCTTAAATCGGACGAAAATATATGGGAGCTATATTTAAATCTCAACCGATTTTCATGAAACTTCGTACACATTATTATAGATGCAATTCAGTTCGCTGTGCCAAATTTCGTGTAAATCGAAAGATATATAGGGTCTTAGGTGCAGCATTTACATTAAATCGGAAGAAAATATATATGGGAGAATATATAGGGTCTTTGGTGCACCATTTACATAAAATCGGACGAAGATATATATGGGAACTATATCTAAATCTGAACCGATTTTACCAAATTTCAATAGGGTTCGTCCTTAGGCCAAATAAATGATCTGCGCCAAATTTCATCCAATTCGTATAATTTTTTTTAAATTTCCCTCAAGACATGATTTTTTTAAGGTCTCAAAAAGGTGAAGTTTTTTAAAACTATTTTTTTGTACGTCTCGCAAAAGGAAGATTTCTTAAAAATATTTTTTTGTATTTTTTTTTTACTTCTTATAAATGTGTATGGAATACTCACTTGTGAGAGTAAACACTATTGGTTAAGTTTTTTTTTTTTTTTGTATTTTTTGTAAAGAAAAAACTTACCTGCGTAATCATGTTTCTTATAAACATTTCTTAGGTTTTTTTAATTCATTTTTTGTGTTGCATTTCCCTGCGCTTACTGCATGACAAGTAAGAGCTCATGTTCAAACCGCCTCATATATAATCGAACGCAATATGAGGAAATATTTTATTAGAGGCACTTCCAATGTTCCGAATTTGGTGCGGACACGTCGTATATTGCCAATTTATTTCTTTCGATTGTAAATTTGAAAAGTTTTTTGTTTTTCATATCGCCACCTATGACAGTCTGAAAGACAAGACGACAGACACTTAGTCAATCAAGCGGTATCGGCAGACTGACAGTTCGTGTGGGTTTATTTTTTGTTGGTGATTTGTATTTGTCATTTGGAATAATTAATCGATTTATGTGTTTGTGGTGTGTCGTCTTTGCTCTACAATACAACTTTATTTATGTGCAAAAAAATAAAATAAATTTTTCGTCTTTTTTACAAAACCGGCTACAAAAAACATTAACAGCAACAACACTTGCAAATATACCAATTTAGCAAAAATTAAAAAAAAAAAACTCAAGAAAAAATAAACAAAATACAAAAAAAGCAAAAGTGTGTTAAGACAATTTGTGTGCTTCTTTGTTTTGGTTTCTATATCGCGTGAATACCTAATTGAGAATCATGTTTAAACGACTGGCTGCAACAACAACACTCAAAACAACACACCGATCATCAGGAACAACAAAATCATCGTCTTCGTCGAAGGTGTTTCTCCAAACTGCTCTAATTTGGTGTTTATTTCTGCTGCTAATGGATCCGACCATGGCCATAGGCTTGGGACGCTGTCCCAAGTATCCATCGATGCCAAAATTCAACATGAGTCGGGTAAGTTGTGGCAGTTGTGTGATTTATTTATTTATTCGTGTGTGCATACGAGATGATTATGTTAATCAATTAAATGTGGAACAGTTTATCATCGTTTGGAGAATTCAAATTATTCAAAAAATTAAAAATTCAGTCGTCGCATGCAAATTTAAAAACTAGAGGAAAAAAATTTCTATGGAAAATGAAAAAAAGTATGTTTCTCAAGGCGTGTAACTCATCGAAATATTTATTTCCGGCCCTATAAAGTATATATATATATATATATATATTCTTGATCAGGGTAAAATTCTAAGACGATATAGCCATGTCCCTCCGACTGTCTGTTGTAATCACGCTATCTTCTCTGAAGGAACTGATATAGATCGCCAACATTTTAGATAGAGTCGTCTTTTGTCTGCAGGCAGGTCAAGTTCGAAGATGGGATATTTCAGTCCACGTTTAGGCATAGCCCACATATTAATGTACCGCCTAATTTTCGATATTTTGGGTTCCTGAGCGCGCTTTTTAACCGAATTCGCTGAAATTTGGTACATTGGGATCCAAATTTTTCCACAACAAATTATAAATATAGGTCCACTTTTTCTGTTAGGTCCCATATAACGGTACCCCTAATTTGCATTATTTTGGGGGTTTTGATCATATTTTTCCACTGAATTGGCTGTAATTTAGTATTTTGAGTTATTAATAGGTATCAAAACTTTCCACGAACAATTATGAATATAGGTCCATTTTTTCGGATAGCCCCATAAACGGTACCCCCAATTTTTGGTATTTATCAACCGAATTCGCTGAAATTTGGAATTTTGAGGTCTTATATGGTAACAAATCTACCTACCAAAAATTATTAATATTCGCCACCTTTTTGGGGTAGTCCCCATACAACCCCCTTTTTTATATTAAAATAGTTATCTGATTTTTTCCGCCTATCCATTTTCTGTATTTTTAATATTTAGCGTGAAGGAAGGTATTGTAATGCCAAAATGTTTAGTTAGAAATAGAGCTATGTCCAGAAACCTACACATAGAAATGTTTTTTTCTGCAATGACAATATTCATAAAATCATTTTAGGACAAATCTCCATTAAGAATTGCTGATATTTGTATTTGGTATACATTATGGTTTACAACAATAACTGTTGGTGTTGGTATGTTCCCCATATTTTCATTGCAAGTAACTATCAGTATACCTATGGACTTTTTTAAATAATTTTTTTAAGGTCCCACAAGGCATGGCTTTTTTTAAAATGTTAGTTTTTAAGTTCCACAAGACACCTCTGTAAAGACTTTCTTTCCCTTCAAAAAATACTCTCTTCAGCTCGTCTACGAATACTACAATCACTTCATCTACAAAGACTCCCTTTACCTCATATATAAAGAGTGCTATCAGTTCATCCTTAAATGCTAGCTTCAGACCGTCTACTGAAGCTCTCATTTCAACTTCCTTTCAGCTGGTCAATAAAAATATGTCTGACCTTGTTCTGATGTATGTTCAAAACACTTGCATTCCTTACTTTATGGCCTGGTTTGAAACAACATTCCTTATATTACCAAGTAGTTAAGTGTATGAGTGTTATAGCCATTTTAGAAATCGCAATAAACGTTCTGTATTTATAAAAACAAAAACAAGTGCAGTACTTTATACTCTGTACCTGAGATGCTCAACTAAATGATTTTAATTTACTTGGAGGGCAATGTAAACAGGTTTTAGAGAATGTCATTAACAGTAATATAAACTATAATGAACATACAGACATATATAGGAATTTATAACTAAAAACCTAAATAATATTATAAATACCTTTTCAACCTTGTCATACTTCTATAACTGTACAAAATCCAAATAGTTTATTTTATATTGAAATTCTTTCTTGTCAGATTCCGATGAAAAAATAACGTGTTTTTTTCCACAAAACACGTGAGGGCATCCTCTCCAACATGACACGGATGATGGACGTACATATTAAGCAATTAGGTTTTAAAAATACCCATCCAGTAAATGGATCATCCAATTTAATTGAAATGCACTGCACAGTGCACCTTTTGTAACTTTCACATGATTTGCATTTTTCTGTGTGTGTGTGTGTGGGTGGGTGGGTGCAATACACATAGCCGACCATGTTGACAAGTAGCAGCAACAACAACAATAACTACAACTAACATATTCTATTTGTTTTCCAATGAAATTCATTGAGTCTTCCTCCATTTGCCATCATAATTGGGCGAGAGACAAATTTAAAATGTCATTTAGTAAAAGCCAACAACAACAATAACAACAACAATCAAATTCGTTATTTTTGCTCGCACTTTAATGGGCACACACACTAGCACTCTCGTTATGAATGTGACTAAAATGTTAATAAAGGCTTGTTATGCTAACTTTGTTGGTTTTATTTTCTAGACCAGAGAAAATAACCTTTACTCTCACTCACCCACTCTCACCACCTCATCAAACATGTTGTCCACAATGTTGGCTCCCCTTTTGATTATGAAAAGTTCTTTAGTCTCATTTGTTATTGTTTTGTTTGTTCTCACACTCATTACTGCTGCCGCTGCTGATGTGTTGTTTGTGTGGTGACTTGCTAATGAGAGTGAAATTGGCGGTTCTTTAAAACTATGGGGGGTTTTAAATTTAGGTGATAATTTACAAACTTTGACTTAAATATATTTAAATAAATTGTCCTTATTTTAAATTGAATTAAAAAAATAATAATTTAATATTACACTGCGGGGGAATATTAGTTTTTTATTTTTATTTGAATTTACTCTGAGTGGTTATTTTCCATTGTTTATGATGAAGATAGCGGCAGCATATTTTGCACAGTGGATCAAATAAAAATAAAATTAAGGAAATTATTAATATGAGAAAATATGAGACAAGTCAGAAAAGGTATTTATAGACGATCTGAAGGGAGTATTCTACAGACGAACTGAATGGAGTCTTCTATAGACGAGCTGAATGGAAGGGAGTCTTTATAGACGAGTGGATGGAAGTCTTTATAGACGAGTGGAAGGGAGTCTTTATAGACGAATGTAAGGGAGCCTTTATAGAGCAGCTGAAGGGAGTCCTTATAGACGAGCTGAAGGGAGTCCTTATAGACGAGCTGAAGGGAGTCCTTATAGACGAGCTGAAGGGAGTCCTTATAGTCTTTATAGATGAGCTGAAGGGAGTCTTTATAGACGACCTGAAGGGAGTCTTCATAGACCAGCTGAAGGGAGTCTTTATAGACGAGCTGAAAGGGAGCCTTTATAGACGAGCCGAAAAAAAAATAAGCGAGGGTGTTTTCCATGAATATTTTTTTAAAGATTAAAATGAGGCGTGAATTTTTTAAAATATTTTTTCAAGAACTTCATAATCTGTGGATTTTTTTAAAATATGTGTTTCTAGAAATTCAGAAATTAATTTTGAAATGTGGACCTTAACAATTTTAAGCCTTCAACCTTGGCCCACTGTGCAAACAGTTTATGGGTTTCCCTCAAAAATTTAAAGCTCTTTTTGACTTTGAACGATTTTTTTATGCCGACTCATCAAATAGCCGATGAAAGACAACCCGTTTTTGATGTCAATGAGGGGCTACTTGGCTTGTGCGCTGAATTGCCATAAAGATATTTTGATGATAAATGGAAGATGATGATCAGATCGAAAGACGTTAATGAAAATCAAAGCAATTCAATGATAGAGATATACAAAAACAAATAAAACCGTTTGTAGTTTGGTATTTATATGATTTCAATTTTTTGTCCGGCCCACTATTGATATGTAAATGACCTTAAAGGGTGTGAATAGTAAAAAATGTGAGACAATAGCTAGTCCTTTTAAACGATCACGTTTGTTGCTGTGTAATTAAAGAATTTTTTTATTAATTTATTGTTTTTTTTTTATATCTTTATTTTAGGTTCTGGGTCAATGGTATGAAGTTGAAAGATCATTTTATTTGCCTGAAATAGCCTCAGGCTGTACCACATTGGAATTCCAGCCACTGCACAAAGAAGAGCTGTCCAAGTTTAATAATTTCAAACTGGAAGTGGCCATTAAGACAATTAATAGAATGTGAGTAGGAGAAGTTGGGGGAGATTTTACGAACAGAAATATAAATGAATAAAATTAAAAAAATAATAATTTTATTTCATTATTATAGAACTGGTAATCCTTCGGTGAACCTGGGATATGCCACACCAGAAAATCGTAAATCATCCATAATGGATTTTAAGGTAAGAATTTTAATAAAAATAATAATACTTTTTAAAAATTAATAAAAATTATCTCTCTCTCTTCACAGTTTAACACCCGCTTCCCCGATGTCATTGCCCGCCTATTGCCCGGCTCGGGCAAATATCAAGTCCTCTATTCCGATTATGATAATTTTGCCATTTTGTGGTCATGTGGTAGTTTGGGCTCTTTGGGTTATTCGGATCAAATATGGGTATTTGGTCGAACAAGAGATTTCCCGGTGGAGACAAGAGCTAAAATTTATGATGCCTTAAAGAAATTGGGTTTGGAACCGGATCGTTTGGTATTGAGTAAAAATAAAAATTGCCCAAAAACTTTATAACTTCCATAATTCCAAACTATAAATTAAGATTATTCATTAAGTCATACACACACACTTATATACATACATACTCAAAACTTATATGAAATATTGCTCAAAAGAAAACTATCGCATATTATACATATATTGTTGACTGTATAGGTAAATTTGTACGGTACTGTATTGTATTCCATTATTATTTTAGAATAGGTTACTGTGATACTATTACCCGAATTGAAAAATAAAATAAAAAATTAAATTTAAAATATATCTTTCATTATTATTTAAATGGAAGAGCTTTAATTTGTTTAAGATATATAGGAGATATTCTTAATATAATAGATGAGTAGACATTTTCTAAGGAGAACTGAAGGTATCCCAAACAAAATAGGAAGTAAAATCCTTAGGGTAGGATTTTTAGAGTACCAACTTTTTCTGTAGAAAGAAATACCCAATTTTGGAAACCATTCGTTTACCATAGGTAAACATTTTAATCTCCTTTAAACTAATTTTTTCCAAAGGGGGAAAATTAGTCCCAGATGAAAAAATCCACAGTACATTGATCCAAATTTGTTATATCCCCCACCATGAGGTGGAAATGTAAAATACTAAAAATCAATGCGGAATTTTATATGGAAATAAAAATACCACATATCATAAATACCACAAACATAGCAAATTCAACCACATAGTTATTATGACGTGTAATGTTGAAGCACCCTGTTTGCTAAACAATTAGGTGACTGATAGCATTGTGAAATTTAATAAATAGAAAGAATAGAATAGCAATGATTTGCCTTCATATTGACCTATTGAACCTTTTATAGAATGCCCATAATATAAACACCACTTTATATTAAGTATGTATGTAATTTGTACTACTGGTGGATAGATGGCTTTATACACACATAGCAAAGTCAACCACATTGTTGTTATGATGTGTGATGTTGAAGCACCCTGTCTAGCTAAACAAATAGGTGACTCATAACATAGTGAAATTTAATAAATAGAAATAATATATTAGCAATGATCATTGGATATTCTAGTGCACGTTAATAGAAACGAAGTTAGACAACTCTTACCTTTTAAACTCCTATTGTTCTGCTATAAGTTGATTTATTTGGTCAACACACTAGCTATATAGTCAGTTACGTTTTTATTTCATTTTTTATCCTTCGAGCCTGAAACGTCAAATTAGAAAAAAACACACACACACACAAGAATAATGTAAATAAGTTTTTAGAGTACCGAACCGAAACCGCAATGACAAAAATAAATAATAAACGGAAAATGGACGGAGGTGAGTAAAGCCTTTTTACTCTCTTTAACACGAGCACGGAAACGTACATACGGCATGCATACTCTACCACTGTCTAATAAGCAAACATTTTTTTGGCAATAGATAATGGAATATTGCGGAATATTTTTAATTAGACATTTGCACTATTTTGTGTTGTATTCAATTCTGAATACATTAAAAATTTATATTATTATGCATTTTTTTTCAATAATTTAATCTATCAATCTCTACGAACGAACGTCTTCACTTTATTAAAGCTACGAAAGAACTAAATGAGTTGGAAGTTCTAGAACTCTCATTATCGCTCTCTCTCTCTCTCTCTCTTACTTGTATGGACAGTAAGAGCGACTTAACGAAGGAACTTGAAACGAAGTTATTGCATTAGTTTTCTTTGATCTTTAAGGACTAGTGTACTGAAAACGGGATTTTTTCGGGAATTTAGGAATAGCGCCCTTGCCAAAACATTACTATAACCAGAAAAGAACGAGATTCTTATGAAAAGGGTTCTCACTCTCTGAATTCGCCCGTCTATTGATGCACATATTTGATATAGTTGGCATTCGACGATCTGATGACGTCCGATGGAAAGACACGTCCTGTGTGCCTTAATGATAGCACCTGAAGTCCGGACAGATGTCACACAGAGGCGGAATAGCCAATGCCTCGATTTACCTCTTCAAACCCTAATCTCGTTCATGCATACAAGTCCATAGATTTTCCATTTCATTTCATCCGTTTTCAATCAATATTTTCGGGAAAGAACTTTTCACAACAACAATGGCCGAATACCAATTTTCTGAGTTATAACTTTTCCATCCAATACCAGCGAAAATTAATTGAAGGTCTCCTCAAAGACCTGGATTTTTTTTAAGAATTGTTGTTCAAGGGTCAATATAGGCATGGATTTTTTAAAATAATTCTTTAAGGATCATTAAATATTTTTAAGGGCCATTATAGGCGTGGATTTTTTAAAATATGTTTGATTGGTCATTATAGGCGTGGATTTAATAAATATGAATTGTTAAATATTTCTTCACGGCCAAGGGATTCATAAACCCCCAATTGTTTGGGTGCGAATCATAATTTTTGTTTGTTTTTAGTTTGTATATACGGTGAAAAGAAAATAACAAAATTTAATGCTGTAATTTTTTTTTTTTTTTTCATTTATTGTATTGAAATAATATTCGAATAGGGTTTTGGGTTTCTTCTCTATCACAGTACTAGGGCAAAAGACACAGATGACGACATTCAAGAAATATGAACTTTATTTTTTAAATATAAAGATTTGTGTTTATTCAATTCTTGTGTATGTTGTTGCAAAGTATCTAAAATTTATAATTACACTTTCTTGAATTATCATACACCAAAATACCGACTGAAATGCAATTTTTAAATTAAGTTTTTTTGAAATATTAAAAAAAACTGAATATTAGTACCAATATACAATATCTGGAGAAAACTAAACGAAACGAGATTCAGGAATCATTTGAATGTATTAGTTAACCGCCGGCGGTGTTGGTGGTGGCGGTCCACCGCCACCATTATTTCCATTTGGATTGCCACCATTTCGTTTGTTGCTATTGGTTAGCTTCAGTATCGACTCTGGTCTTATGAAATACATGACCATAGCAAAGATCATAATCATAGTCATCATGGTAAAATTGCCCTCTTCACCACCGGTTGATGAACCGCCGGGTTGCTGCAATCTTCCAGTAACTGTGGGGAAAGAATACATTGATTATCATTTGCCAAAAATAAATGAAATTTACAGGAAATTGAATTTATATTTAAATCTTATCTTGCACTTTCAATACATACCATCAATGCAATTCGTATCGGTGCATTCATTTTGATTTTGACGTATCTGAAAAATGAAAGGGTGTAAGGAAAACATTTTGTAATGAGTATTTTCTTGAGGGGGGTTAGTCTTATTTTTTTTACTTACAAAATTTAATAGCCTTTGCATGGCCCACTCATGTGACCACACACATTCGCAACCATCATATTCATCACCCATTGCGTCACAAAAATAAACTGAAAACAATTTTCAGATGTATAAAGAAATGGATTAGTATTACAAAGGCTCTAGGAAATACAAATGGATATACAAAATAAGATCGGTAAAGAGGACACAATGTTTGTGTAAGGGTAATTGGATGCGGAGATTGCAATCATTGGGCATACATTTCTATTCTTATATATGGATTCAAAAAACTTTAGAAAAAATCCCAAACCCCCAAGGCGTAGATTTTTAAAATAATTTTTTCCAAGGCTTAGGCAAGGCGTAGATTTTTAAAAGAATATTTTCCAACCTTTATATTAGACGTAGATTTTTAAAAGAATATTTTCCAAGGCTTAGACAAGGCGTAGATTTTTAAAGAATCTTTTCCAAGGCTTAGACAAGGCGTAGATTTTTAAAGAATCTTTTCCAAGGCTTAGACAAGGCGTAGATTTTTAAAGAATCTTTTCCAAGACTTAGACAAGGCGTAGATTTTTAAAGAATCTTTTCCAAGGCTTAGACAAGGCGTAGATTTTTTAAAGAATCTTTTCCAAGGCTTAGACAAGGCGTAGATTTTTAAAGAATCGTTTCCAAGGCTTAGACAAGGCGTAGATTTTTAAAGAATCTTTTCCAAGGCTTGGACAAGGCGTAGATTTTTAAAGAATCTTTTCCAAGGCTTAGACTTGGGTGGGAGGATTCGTCTTCAGCAATGGCAGATAGATGCCATTTTTTGGGGTAATAGGAAGTCGGATCGGCATTTCAAACTCTACTGTGGACAGATGCCAACATCGGCTATGTAAAAGAACTACGTTTTAAATAGAATATTTTTTGTGGACCATGATTTAAAATTTGTCCTCAGGGTAGATGCCAACATCGGCTACTGGAAAGAATCTCTTTTTAATTTATACGACCGGACATTCGACTAGACAAATGTTTGTCTTTGTAATCAGGATTCAGATTTGTTTACTCATTAACATGGATATAAAAATCTAGAATAAGTTTATACTACTAATTTAGTTAGTGTAACTTAGTATATTGTATAATTATCTAAAATTAAATACATTTTACGTTTCAAAAGTTTGAAGCTATAGCTTTTTGCAAGCTTGTTTTACTGAATATTTGTACACGACCATATATACATATGTACATATATAACTGATTTATTTTAATATTTTAACAAAGCCACAGAACACATTTCAAGTTTCCTTATCGAAAAACAAATTAAAAAAAAAATCAAAAACAACGTTGTTTTGTTTTTAGAAATATAATTTAAATAACATATTTAAATTGTATTGTCGTGACTAAAAAACTGTCTGGCGACTGACATACATACATATCAATTTTTATATTATGAATATCACATATAAAAATATGATGGCACACATATGAGACGTACATACAAACATACATATGTTTGCAGATTTAAATCGTTTGTGGCTGCGAGACTCTATATGACCTAATGCATTTTTGCATGTAAAAAAGCTGCATTAATTATAAATATTCAGATGAACCAATTATTGAAAAAGAAACCAATGCACAAAGTAAGAAAAACATCACCAAACTTATGTAATAACAACAAATCGATTATAAATATACAACAATGTTATTATTTACATTTCGAATGTATACGGAAATATATAATTTAATACATACTTTGTGTATTTTTGTTAACTGAATAAGGAACTCTTAAAAGAAATAATATGTATCGTCTGAATCTTGACTTTTTGCAAAATCTTTCGCCTTAATCTTCGTTACTAAAACCGAAAATAAAAAAAAACAAGTTTTCTTTCCTCTTCATCGATACTTTGACGTACACACATATTTATTTATATTTTAATCGTAAAGGGAGGTTGGTTGGTGTTTTTTTATTTGATGTTGTTGTTGTGGTTTTTATTGTAACGTACAATTACACCCCCCGTTTTACCTTATATGGTTGGTTCCGATAAGAGCGAGTTTAGCGATTGAGTATCGACCAATTTATTTTTTCTAATTGGAATTTACAGCAACAATTAAATTGTAGACTTTTCTTAATAATTACAAAGAAAACTCGATTATTTTAATTTATTTAACATTGTTTTTTTTTTTGTATTTTCGTTTTGTTGTGAGAGAAGAAAAAACTGCACAATTTCTTTGAAGCAACAACAAACACAGATTAATATAAAATAAAAGTTGTTTTTTTCTTCTCCTTTTTCGTTTGTGTTGTACCATTTGCCACATGAGTAGTGAGTATTTGGTATGAAGAGAAAGTGGGTACCGAATAGTAAAACAAACATGAATTAGGGTGGGTTCACACGAAGGGATTTAAACGTTGTGTCTTTGTTTTTAATCGAAACAAATGGGGAAATACAATTCTTTCTATTGTCTTCTTATAAGCCAATAAATAAATTACAGTAGAATCCACATATAATGTTTTATATACAGTGGTGTTCACGTAATTAAAACATTGACTGTAATAAACATTTTTTTAATCAGTCCTCGATTCGTTGAAAGTTTTTTTATAATTTTGTTTTAGATTAGTGTAGATATGTCAATTTCGAACCCAATATTTTTGTTTTGTGTCTCAATTCTTTCCTTCAGGAGGTATAATTATATGGGGGAGATGCCTAAATACCGGCCGATATATTTCATTATAGCCAGGTTCGAGTTTTTTTTTTGCTTTTTTATTTCTATAGAAAGCGTAATGATTACAACCAATGGCTAAATCGTTTTAGAATTCCATAATTTGTAAGTTAAAACTGACTATTTCGAGTAACGACTATCCCCTATGGTAGAATACGCCTATATGGGGACAACCCCTACACACGGAACTAATCAGCTATTTTAATATATGAAATAATATTGTATGAAATAAATGAAATGAAATATAAGAAGGCGGTTAGGTTATATGGGAACTACGCCTTAACGGGGGCGAATATTAATAATTTTTGGTAGGATAATTTGGTACCATATGCGACTACAAACTTAAGGGCGCCCTTATGGACCTATAATTATAATTTATAGTGGAGACATTTGGTAATCAATAACCATTGTAACGACAGATGTAGCCCATCTTCGAATTGACCTGCATGCAGACAAATGACTCAATCTCAAGTTCTTCAGGAGATAGCGTGATTACAACAGACGGAGGGACAGACGGATGGACGGACGTGGCTAGATCGCCTTAAAATTTTACCCTGATAAACAATATATATATATATATATATATATATATTTATAGGGTCGGAAATGAATATTTCGATGAGTTACAAACGGAATGACAAAATTAATATACCCTCCATACTATGGCCATATTTTTTGGGCATAAAACGGAGATTTTTAAACGAAACTTGCATGCAGACAAATGACTCAATCTCAAGTTCTTCAGGAGATAGCGTGATTACAACAGACGGAGGGACAGACGGATGGACGGACGTGGCTAGATCGCCTTAAAACTTTACCCTGATAAACAATATATATATATATATATATATATAGGGTCGGAAATGAATATTTCGATGAGTTACAAACGGAATGACAAAATTAATATACCCTCCATACTATGGCCATATTTTTTGGGCATAAAACGGAGATTTTTAAACGAAACTTCAATCCCCTTTGGCTTTAATTTAATGGAAAGTACAAAAAGTTCGTGCCAACCGAAATGGATTCTGTTTTTAATTGCTTACACTGATAAAGATATTTAAGTGTGCCACGATAAGGTCACATATGTAAGTATTGTTTGGATGAACATTTTTTTTTATCAATATCATATATGTGTGTCGACAAGAGACTATTTAAAAGATATCAATGTTCTTCAAGGAAAACATTTTTGACCGATTAAATACTTTCAGCGTTTATTATGGTTGTAATAATACACACCTCGACGGCTATGCTCTTTTCATTTTTGTTATTTCCCAAAATGCCTAGGAAGCCCTAATAAAAACATGAACAATTTGTAAAGAAAAAACTCTATGGATAACACAAAGCCACGACAATAGAACAATTAACGTCAAGAACGGATAATTCATACTGTAAAACCCATGGAGGCGATTATAAAAACAACACTAACCACATAGTTATGGGCAAGGTAGTTTTATGGAAAATGCAGTTTGTAATAAGGATGTATGCGTTAGGCTTCCCAAGCTAAGGACACAAAATTGCACAGAAAAACTCACCCAAATTTTAGATTTTCGTTTATAATACCTTCGTCGCCGTTATTTTCTTTTTTTTTAATTTTCTCCCTCTATATACAGAAGTGCAGTGTTTTTATTAACAACCAAGGCACTTAACTGATGTCAATATCTTTTCACATACAAAATATACGGTGGAGTAAAAACCGAAACAGCAGTCAACCGAAAACAAATAGCAGAATGAGAAAAAAATAACAACAGAAAAACAATAATATTAACGTGTACAATATCCATTGGTTTTGAACAGTTTTGTGTTTTTGTTTTTTTTAATACATACAGTCATACACATAATACATATATACATCAAGGCGAGGCTTCACTTAGAAATAAATCGTATAGGTATGTACATCCATCATAGTGGTAAATGATGGTAATTAAACTTAGAAGTTAGAAAAACGAATACTTACATAAAACTAATCAGGTTTTCAGTTTTGTTTGCATTTATTTTGTGGAATTATTTTTTGTAATTTTTCGCCGGGTACGTCTCAGACCAGAAGGACGACAATTATTGGTGATGTCAATGGGTGTAATGGCAGGAGCTTCGCCATACATTTTTAAACGACCAATGCGATCATTGACACTTGGTGGGGTGGAGGAAGTATTCAATGTGATGTTACTACCACATTCCTCCAGAAGTTTGGTGGGTTTGACGGAATTATTTGCTTCTTCCCATGTAATGGTTTTGAAATCCTCTTGCATTTCCTGATGATGAGGATCATGATGTTGAGATGCAGCATTAAGTCGTGGTGTACTACAAGTGGGAGCATTTTTAAAGAATTCATTTACATTTGGTGTCCATGGAGAATTTACAGTACACAGGGATTTGGTTTTCAATGGTGTTTTTATTTGTTGGTCACCGATTAAGTTTTTGGGCGGTTCGTTGTCCTGTTCCATATCATCGTTTAAATTATTTATGATTTTATTATTACATGAGGAGTGTTTTCTTTGTTTACGTTTCTTGCTAAGTGATAATAGATTTTTCCTTGAGATTAGTGACTTTGTGGTTGAGTGATGGGTGAGTGGTGATTGCATTGAAAGTTCTGAAAAGGATTGTTGAATGCGTTTTGATGGTGGCAGGGGTGTACTTACATTATCCAATGGACGTTTCGAAGTAGATGGCAGTGCAGTGTTATCACAGTTATTTAAACTAATGGATTTGGTAGTTAAGTTGTTTATTGGAGATGTCAAAGGGCACTCCGGACCTTTTTTCATTATTGAAGTTGGTGTATCCACATTAAGGTTTACTTGTTTTGATGTCGATGGTATTAGGGATAATGTTGTATTCATAGAAGTATTCTCCTTGAGAGAATTCCTTTCACAATATTGTTTCATGGATTTCAATTCACAATTCCGGGCTTGTAGTTTATTTTTAGTCTCACTAAGGCATTTTTCATAATCATAAAAATTGCTCTCATTCGTATCCTGGAAATCTTTTAAAAGACTTGCAACTGCCTTTTTGGCTTTCGCAGAAATGTTAATTTTTTTGCCACCAGCAGTTTGAAAGCCATTTAGTTGACAGTTATTAAGACCATTTGATGCGATCTGCAATTTAAGATCGGTGTTATTTACATCCTGTAAATTGTTTATCTTTTCATTTTCCTGATTTGAAGTTTTTGTATTTTTGTTTTTTAATTCCTGATTTTTGTGTTGCAGTTTGGTTTTCAGTTCCTCCAAATTTTGTTCACAATCATTGAAATCGCAACTGCTTTGAAATTCCCTTAAGAGATTGGCAACAGAGTTTTTAGCCTTTTCGGAAATTTGTAGTTTTTTACCACCAGCTGTTCGAAAACCATCATCCAAGGATTTATCAACTACAGCAGATTCATGATTTTTATATATATTCTCCGGTTCCAAATTTTTATGTTTCCTTTGTATTTTATTTTTCAATTCATTTAATCCCTCTTCGTAATTATGGCAATTCATGTCCGCTTGGAATTCTTTTAGAAGATTTGCCACAGCTGTTTTGGCTTTTTTGGAAACCTGTATACCATTACCAGCGGCCGTTTGAAAGCCAATCGAATTTGAATTTAATTTCAATGATTTTTCTGGTTGCTGATTTTTATGCCATATTTTGAGTTTCAAATTTAAGAGATCTTGGGAACAAGCATCAAGTTTTTTTTCATTTGAAAATTCTTGCAGAAGACTGGCTTTACTGGATTCAACTTCAATGTGTTTGTCACCAGCTGTTTGCAGTTCCTCTGATACATTTTCATTAGTCTTTGATGACTTTTCTTGCAACAAATTCTCTAAAGGCCATTCACTGAAGACCATGTCCGCCAATTCAGCATCATTTTCCCAATAATCGTCGATTTTGTTATCATTTTTGAGAGTAGCTATTTTAGATGTTGAAGGCTTATCATCAATAGTAGGATTTTCTTGAAACCAATTTTCCACATCCATGGGTGGCTTAAAGTCATTCTTTTTATCTTCTTTGGAATCGATTTCTGGTAAATCTTTTAGTAATTCTAATGCTTTCATTTGGGCCTCTTTCGAGATGAGTATCGGATTGGCGGAGGCAGTTTTAAATCCTATATCACAGTTTTTATTTTTATCGACAGTTTTGGAATTCGAAAGTGGTTTTAGTTCCGGTAAATTTTTGCAAATTTCAAAAGCTTTCATTTCCGCCTCCCTTGTGATATGTATAGGTTTGGCGGAGGCAGTTTGGAATCCCATTGTCATATTTAATTCGGGTAAATTTTGGCAAATTTCTAAAGCTTTAATTTCAGCCTCCTTTGAGATGTTTATAGGTTTGGCAGAGGCAGTCTGGAATCCCATATTGGCTATATTTGTTTTCTCATTGAACATGTTGCCTTTCTTTTCCTTTGCCATATTTAATTCGGGTAAATTTTGGCAAATTTCTAAGGCCTTCATTTCAGCCTCTTTTGAGATATGAATAGGTTTGGCAGAAGCTGTTTTAAAGCCAACGTTTGTAGCAATTTTTTGATTTGTATTCAAGTCAGTACTTTCATTGGAAGTAGCTTTGTCTGCTAGGAATTCATTTTTCTGATATAAAACTTCCTGAGTTCTGATCATTGCCAAAAGATCTGAACCATCATCATACCAATTTTCTTGATAATCTGGTTTAGTTACGGCTAAAAGTAAATGGATAATTAGAATATAAAAATGTAATAAAAATCAATATGAATAAATAGATACCTTCAGTCTCCGGAACCATGACATCATCATCTAGAAATAAAAAATGGAAACAATTAAGAAATAAAAATAAATCCCTTTTGAAGAACACACTAAATTATTATCCTTACCTTCCTCATCACAATTCATTTCCCGATCATCATCATTAGACATTTGCAGACTTTGAGGACTAACCAAGGTTTTATTTATAACTTCCTCCTCACAATTTTCACTGGGCAAAGATATTTCATCCTCTGATGCATGGGGGAAACCCAAAAAATCTTCATCAGAATTATACGAATTTAAGTGTTGGCTTCTTTGTGAATATACCAATCGCATACAATCGATATCTTGTTGCAGCAGAGCAACATTATTATGACTTGTCTGAGATTCCTGTTTCCCCGGTGAATTTTCCTGGGTGAAAAAAGTTGTGAGATTCAAAAGATTACCACCAACTCGTTCGCTTAAATCTGGCGTATTGGTGGTATTCAAAATGTCTTCATCCTCCTCAGTTTGACTTATTTCCTGTATTGACATGGCTGAACTACCATTACTCAAGCAGTCTTCCTCCTCCTTTTCGTGTACTTTGTCATCTGCTTTACTAGCCGACTCATTAAATTCCAAACGCCTACTTAATCGCATCTTTTTCTGCTTCCTACGGCAATAGGTTTTTTCGGGCTTTTGTTTCAATATAAATTGTGGACTATATTCCCAATTGTGTGTGGTACTTGTCTCCAATGATTTTGTTGTAAATGGCGACAGGGCAAAATCCTCGAGTATTGAATTTACCAAACGCAGACTTTTGTTTGGTGTCGATTCCACAACAAGAATTTGATCAGCCTCATTGCAACAATTTAACAACTCCGATTCAGTAATGAAAAATGATTTTTCTTTATCACGGGATCTCTCACAGTCTTCCCTAAACTCAGTTTCCACTAGTCTTTGGCATGTTTGGAATTCTTCATTAATTGGAGGCACATTTACTGTTTTAGGTTTTAAGGATTGACGATCAGCTTGCATCAGCAATGTTTCCATTTCAAAAGGTATATAATCTGTTACAAGAGAAGATGTTACCACAAAGGTTTTATTCATGTCCTCCTCCTTGCCTTCGGAATCATAGTACAAAAATTGTAAATTCTCTTCCTTGCTTCCACTTCTCTCTGAGGTTTCCACATTTTTGTTTAGATTTCTCCTGCACTTCTTCCTTAACGTTCTGGCATTGCGTATGGATTTATTTGTGGAGGAGGAAGGGCTTGAAGAAATTGATTCGTCTTGCATGTCATGGGATAATATCCCAATTATTCAATGAAGTTGTTGGAATAAACAAAACTGAACTTGCTAAGTTGGATTTAAGTCAAACGAATAAACCGATAGCAGAGAATAACTGATAAAAACAAAATTTTCTTGAATTTGTCGTCTTTTTGTGGGGAATGAGGGAAATAGATCAGTTAAGATCATGAATCAAAACAAAAGAATAGGGCTTTAAAAAACAATATTCAATACATGGTAGGGTTATAGAAATCGACATTGATCTAATCAAACAGCTGGTTACAGTACATGGCAAAATAATTAAATTTGTAATTTATTTGAGGTCTACAAATAGTTTGTTCCCGTACTGCAAGAATCTACAAGTTTTTACTATTTTTTCCGATATCATAAAGGGAAAACGTAGATTCTTGCAGTACGGGAACTTTTCAAAATTTAATTTTGTATGGTAAAAAACAAATAAATTATTTCCATTAAATATAATTAATAAAATGAAAAATAATATAAACAAATATAAATACGCGTTCTGATTATAGAATTTTACCACATTGGTAAGAAGAAATGTATGATTTGAGAATGAATCAATATGTAAACCATTAGAAAAGGAAACCTGACATTCTATTAATTTTTCGCATTTTTAGTAACATTTTAAATATATGTCAAATGAACAGATATAACGACTTGTTGGATTTGCTTTTATTTATTCTGACATTGTAGACCACAACGTAGAGGTGTATTTTTTCTATGTTGACAAAACATACCTTATAGTACGTTTACATTACATCGGATTTATTTAATCCAGTGGGTTTAAATTGTCATTTCCTTTGCATATATGTCAAATAAATCCTCATATAGTAGGTTAACCCTGCAAAAAGTTCTAAATTAAATGTCACATTTGGCGATTTTTCAATTAATTTTTTCTTATATTAGTAATATTAATTATAAATGAAAAAAATTTCAATTTTTTTATCAGCTGTCACATTTTTGTTAAGCAACAATATCAAATGGTAACGTATTTTGTGGCATACTTTAAAGAGAAGTAATTTTTTGTTCTATTTGAAATTATTTAGATTGACCATATGATTCCGACATATTGAGAACATTTAATATTGTATTATTATTTTCATCTTCACCCCCACAGTGATCCTAAGTCCAAGTTTCAGTATTCCAACTCTAACGGTGAACCCACAATTCAAATTGTACCAAATTTAGTACACAGTAGTACTAATTTCCAAAACTTCCTACGTACCCTGAACCTTCACCGACACAGTGATCATAAGTCCAAGTTTCAGGATTCCCACACCCCAACAGTGATCCTGACACCAAATTTCACGATTCTAGATCTATTGGTTCACCTAAAATTCAAATTGTACCAAACTTAGTACCATTTAGTACCTATAATTATTAATTTCTTAAACTGAATCCTGAACCCCATCCTACACCACTATAGTAATCCTGACTCCAAACTTTATCGTTCCCACTGTATCGGTTCACCCAAATTGTACCAATTATGGTACGATTTAGTACTTTTCGTACACTCCCTCAGTAATGTTAATTGCAATTTTCAGTATTCCAGCTCGATTTGTTACTCTAATTGAAATTTGTACCAACTATAGTACCATATAGTACTTTTCGTACACATGAGAATACGCTTTCAAAAGCATCTCCTTATATCGAACCTTCTTCCCAACTCTAATTCGAATTGCGTAAATATAGCTTTAATGTCAATTAAATTTGAACATATTTAAATTTCATTTGAATTTGTTTGACATAGTATTGAAAACAACATCTCTTGAACGGATTTCCGAGGTCTACACGACCTTAAAATATTTTATTCCAGATATGGAATATATTTTCTATGATAACAATGACCTTTTAAATTATCGATTATTTTTTATATTTTGTAATTATTAACAATTTAATTATTATTATATATAAAAAATAAATTTCCCTTGTGAACCTAAATCACAGCGTTGCATTTGCCTTATTGTTCAAACAGTGTTGTAGCGTAGACATTTCCGTACACTTCCCAATTACTGTGCACTGGTAAATCGAGTGTACTAAAAAGACACAACAGCTGTCTTTTCTCTTTCCGTTTCCTTTTTCGTGAACGCTTCCAAAATGAAAGCTAAGGGACAGGTAATTTTCCCTAAAAAAATATGAAAAATTATGACAAAACTTTAGTGAAAAATGTGGCAAATATATTTAAAAGTAGCAGGGGATGATATTTAATCGAAATCATAAAAATTCGGTGTGATTTTATTGTTAAATTAGCAAAAAAATATAAAATAAAAAATCCGACATGTGCTGCCGAGACCGTATGTGAAGTGCGAGTGTGTGTGCATTGCTATAGAGAACTGTCAAAACATTGCAAGTCGACATCGTCCATGATGATAATGAATTACGCCAACATGTAAATAACATGCGAGATAAATACAATTAATATTGGATCAATTGCAAATGGATCGGAACTATATGTAAATCTGCCTTATATGAAATGTGTTTGCCTCATTTTTTGTTGTTGTTTTGTTTGTGTATTATCTTCAGTGCTGCATGGTTCTTGACTAATATGTTTCCTTTTTTATCTTACAGTTGAAGGAATACGAGGTCATCGGCCGCAAGTTGCCCTCCGAAAAGGAGCCTCAAACTCCTTTGTACAAGATGAGAATCTTTGCTCCCGACAACATTGTTGCCAAATCCCGTTTCTGGTACTTCTTGCGCCAATTGAAAAAGTTCAAGAAGACCACCGGTGAAATTGTCAGCCTTAAACAGGTGTACGAAACCTCACCCACCAAAATCAAGAACTTTGGTATCTGGTTGCGTTACGATTCCCGTTCCGGCACCCACAACATGTACCGTGAATACCGTGACTTGACTGTTGGTGGTGCTGTCACCCAATGCTACCGTGATATGGGTGCCCGTCATCGTGCCCGTGCCCACTCCATCCAAATCATCAAGGTTGAAGCTATCCCCGCTAGCAAGACCCGCCGTGTTAATGTTAAACAATTCCACGACTCCAAGATCAAGTTCCCCTTGGTACAACGTGTCCACCACAAGGGCAACAGAAAATTGTTCTCATACAGAAAGCCAAGAACCTACTTCTTGTAAATCTTGTTGTGGGGATATTGACGACTATAAATGTGTGTGGGTTTTACTACAGATTTCTTTTTTTATATATTGTAAGACTACTATCATCATCCTGAGAGAGTCGGTGAAACACACAACAGTGTTTTGTTTGAAGGTAAAAGAAATAAAAATGTAAAGAAAATCTTAATCAATTCTGTGTATTGTTTCTTTAAGCAAAAAATAAGGTTGAAATGCAAACAAAAACAAATGGGTTTGTGCAATGCAAAATGTAAACAAATTGCAAGTGTTTTCAAATCAAAGAACCTTGGAGGATTTACAAGAATAGCTACAAAATCTTTTATGAATGAAAAGAAAGCAGTTTTTTGTAGTAGAGATGCAATAGGTTTGTTGTGAATTATTTGAGTTTTGAAAATTGATTGTACAAATTGTTACCCATTGAGGAACACTATTTAAAAGTTAATCAAGGCTGATCAATCACATAATGTCATAGTTTCAACACCAATGCTTTAAAATCACAAATTATAAACATGAAACAAAACCAACGTTCTCTTTCAAAACACAATTTTGCTTTGAAGAACTTATTTGCCTGAAATTTGTAATTGGCGGTGGAACATTGAAAACAGATGCTGAAAAGTCCGTTCGATTAAACAAATTAAGAGCACAAGAGAAGTGAGAGGTTTCCTCGTTTTTTTTTCCAGCTGTATGGTAACGCACCTCTAACGAATAAATTCTATAGTCATTTGAACAGCTGGAAAAAGCATGGACCACTGCTCAAGTACTACTATGGAGTATGCATCCTAGCATTCTACTCGCAATTAAATTCCTTATGTCCTTGAAAGATCTGAGTGTTAGTTAAGTCCAAGTCCTTGAAGGTCTGATAGTGTAATTGCAGATATGTTGTCTAGGCTAGAAGTAGACGAAAACTCAAAACTTAATTCATTCGATTTTAAAACAACTGAATTTGAAAGCGATGAATATCTCAAACTTATTAAAACCAATTAAAAAAACATTGACCAGTTACCCGATCTGAAGAGGGAAAACTGCATGATTTTCAAGAGATATAGAGCAGGCATGGAGTTAAAAAGGAATATGGGGACGTTATGGATCCCACAAAAAGCGCACACTTACAATATCAGCCCATGAAGGCACCAAAAAACTTTAGATAGGTTACACGATTTTGGCAGAACGTTAGGTATGCAAGATAAGTGAAATGGCAAATCAAAAAAAAAAAAAAAAATCTAACAGACCTTAATAAAAAGTATATAAATAAAATATATTTTGTAAGGACTGACCTTAAACATAATTTTTTAATAATATTGTAAGGACTAGGTACACAAGAGAGGATTTTTTTATATTTTGAGGACTTTCGAAAAGTTTAGAGGTTTTATACCCTTCACCACACTGTGGTACAGCGTATTATGTCTTTGTGCATATGTTTGTAACAGACAAAAGGAATCGAGATATACCCATGGTTCCTTTTGAGAATATGCATAGAATAACTTTATGAGTCGATTCATACATGTCCGCCCGTCCGCCAGTTGATGTTAAATTGTAAACAAAATACATGTCGCATTTATAATCCGATTTGGATGAAATTTGACACAGCTCATTTATTTGGCCCAAGGACGAACCCTATTGAAATTGGAGAAAATCGGTTCAAATTTAGATATATATATATGTATAGTTTCGCTCGATTTTAGGTAAATGGTATACCAAAGTCCAAAGTAAATGGTGCACTAAAAAAACCAGAGCTAGGCCGATTGACACAACGTACTGAAGTTAATATAAATTAATCTCTGGCATGTTTCCTTGAAATCATTTGAGATATAGATATAGCATAGTTTCCATATATAATTTCGACCTATTCATGTTACAAAATTTAGCAATAGGGTCCAGAATGGCATGTGTAGGGATTGATGTTAGTCGGTTTATATATAGAAAGAGATCACATATGTAAGTTCGTTCAATTTCCAATTTTTCTTCGAAGAGGCGACGTCTGTTAGGATACATATGTAGAATACACCCAAATTTGTGAAGGGTATGATATAGTCCGACTTTACTACTCTCCTTACTGGTTTAATTACATTTTTTAAGGACTGTATATAAGCTTGAATATTTCAAATGAAATTTTTAAGGACTATCAAAAAGCGTAAATATTTTAACAATTTATTTCAAATAATATTTTTAGGACTATCTATAAGCGAGGATGTATCAAATAATATTTAGGATATTTCAACATTTTTTTAAGACTATCCATGAGCGTGGATTTTTAAATATTTTTAAGGACTGTCTATAAACGTGGACTTTTTAAAGTTAAGTTTATTGATTTTTTAAACAATATTTTCTAAAGAAATGTAAAGGATATACATTTCCTATTCATCACCAAAAATTAATGCCATGTAGGTGTTTAAAAAATATTTTCTTTTTAAATAATAAAAAAAATAATACATTAAAAATTTTCAAAACATTTTTTTTTCATTTGCAATATTTTTTTATATTTAATTAATTTTCAATATTTTATTCAAAACACTTTTACTTTTTTAACAATTTATACCTCTTCTACGACTACTTCCTATATATATTTGTATATATGATTAATTTTCAATATATATTTCGCAAAATCGTTTAATTAATTTTTAGAAACAATTTAAGCCTCTTCTTCGACTACTTCCTCTTCATTATTATCACCTGGAGATGAGGGCATACATTCTGTAAAGTATTCCCGTAAATTGTTACATTCATCCGTGCCAGACCAAATAGAATCGGGACATTGTTTGAAAGTATCCAACATTGCACAATGGAATAGTATGCCAGCCTGGGGAGAACAATGATGATGATGTGGTGGTTTTGGCCGAGATGAATTTTCAAAATGTTGACGTATTTTTTCCATTATTTCCAAGGATTTTTGATGACATGTCTGGAAGGATTCCTTTAGAATTGGTATGATCTCAGGAGATTCAGCAGCAGCAGTACTTAAAAAGGTATCCAAATTTTCTTCCTGCAGCTCGCCTTCAATTAAGATGCCAGTTTCATTGAAAAGGCAGGATGGGAAACACTTTAAATAGAATAAAAAATGTATTTAAAATATCCTGCAATGGTGTGATTCCAAACAAAATTACATGATGGTGATGATGATGTCCATGATGCCCATGGTGTCCACGTGGTCCGTGACGATTGTGAGCATGTGGTGGTGGTCCACCACGCTGGTTATCATCAACCTCATTATTCATGCCTTCTGGTGGTGGTGGAGGACGTTCATTTCCTTTGCATTTTTCAATCAATTCCTCAGATATTAAATTTGGTACACTGCAGCATTCTTTTGGATCCTTTGTGAGAAGAATTGTTCACTACTTGATTTGTTTTTTTCTTTTATTTTTCTAATTCAAAGCTTACCACAAATGTCGGAGGTGTTTCACAATCAACCTCAGCGTTTACAAAGGATAACTGAAAAATATTAATTTTTTTGTATTCGATTTGAATTTAACATTAAATTAATTAAACACACACCACTGCTAATAGCACCGCTCCGGCTAGAATGTATATGGTTTCAGTGCCCATTATGAAATTGAAAATATAACTGTTAAATAGTTTCAAATCCGTTGTCTATTTATTGGGAAAAAATAACTGCTCCGAATTAACTGCATTGCTATTGTTTCGTTGCATGATATATGCAAAAACAAAAGTTATTAATTGTTTAAAATCTCTATATATAGTATATATTCGATTTAATTACTGTAAATAAAATCAACTAAATTTATATATGTACACACACTCTCTTACTATATTAGGTTGTATCTGGGGTATATATTGTGTTGATTTTGGATGTTCTGAATCTTTAGGAATGTGTATTAAGTCCGTAAAATTATACCTTGTTAACATTCTTGGATACAGGAGAGGGAGTGTACAAATGGCTCTCATCTTCGGACTTGATATAGGATAGGTAAAAACATTACCATGTGTAAAATTTGGGTCAAATCGAACATTCCATTTGCTTAATATTGGATTTATACACATTTTAAATGTTGGGGGAGGTACCAAAAGGTGTGAACCGAATAGTTCCATCTTCAAACATTAAATATGTTTGATTAAAGTATAAAGTTTTGCAAAGTTTTCAAATCGTATAGTCTGTTCGTATGTTATAACATTTTTAGCAAAATTTTTACTATTTTGTGGGGGATGTAACAAGGAGTGGACCAATATTTTCCCCCTTCGAATTTGATCCAAGTTCAGAATAAATATTACGATGCGAAAATTTTAAATTAAATCGGTTACTTCTTTCGAGAGTTGTCGTGTGCACCAGCCGGACAGACAGACGAACGTACATTTGCAAATCGACTCCAAATTGTCTGAAACGGATTTGGTTCAATGAAACACGGGGTCTTAAACCAATATTTCGATAAGACACATCAAAGTGTATATTTACCATAGGTGAGGGTCCCATCTTTAGGTTTATTGTTCTGATTGGCATGATATACAATATATGTTGTAGAGGAGATCAAATATAGACTATAAAAAATCGATAAAGTCGAAAAAAATAAATGTTAATAAGTTGATCTACATGGACATCTTATTCTGAACACCGTAAAATCGAACTATGACTTTGCTTTGTTTACTTTTATAAAAAAAGATATCATTTTCATATACGATAGACATTTTTTTAATAATTAAAATTAGTATTTTTAAAACATCTAGTTTATCTAAACTAATAAAATAATGGATCAAATATAATATCTGCGTATTAAAGAGATATTCAAAAAAATCCACTGACCAATTATAGAGAATTTGTTTAGAACAGGTATTGGCAAAATTAGTTTCTTAGTGTTCAAAAAGAGGGGATCTTCTTTTCAGATACATGGCTCTGATTTCGGGCGTATAGATATCTAGCTATGGTTATATGACCTTCGAAAATAGCAATATTCACAAATTGTATGTATAATTATTGCAAGAAAATTTTCAGATTTACACATGTGGTTTTACCAAATTTCATATTTTTTTTAAATCATTTGTTCTGGTATCTATTTGAAAATATCATGCCCATTCATTTAAATTATTATTAATTAATGTAATACATATATTAACACATTACTGTAATTATTTTAAATAATAGTTTATTGTCTGTGTAAAAAAATAAAAACAAATTGTTCTTCCCCCAAAACTTTACATTTTTACAGCCTAGAAAGAAATTCATGACTAGCTCATGGCAATCGATGAGGAAGGAATGTGTCATCACCCTCACCTATGATGGATTGTTGGCACAATAATAATGTTTAATTTTAATTGATTATAACACAACTTTTTTAATATTATACAATTATACACAACACAAATAAACAAATTAAATTTAAAATAAAACAGTAACAAACAATAATTCATTGGACCAATTAGAAGTGATTAAATGGAATTAATGTCGACCCCTCCAACTGAAGCGTAACCCCCCAAAAAAGGAGTTTTTTATGTTGCAACATGATTTGTGGAAAATTATTATAAATTTGATAACATTTTGGTAAAAACATAACAGTCATTATTTGCACGTTGATTTATTTGTCGGTTGTAATCATGTTCCAGCAACAATTTGGATTTGGGAAGTTATTTGGTATTGTGGCCACGCTTTTGTTGGCTCTGATGATGGTGGTATGTTGCTTAACTAAAATAATAATTTCAAATTTTTTATTAATATTATTTATTTTGTATAAAGGAAAAATCATATGCCGCTGCTGCTATTGACTGTACAAAGAGGCCGCCAATGATTGTGAGTATAATTTTTTTACGGGACAGACCTCCTGACAGATATTTGCTATATCACCCATATAAACTTTTCGTATAGCCATAGTGGAGTGTGGTATTATGCAGCCGATCTAAGAGAAATTGATACTTTCCTTTTTATTTAAAAACATTAAATATTCCTAACGTAGGAATTTGAATTTTATTTAAAATAATATTTTCCATTACAGGACCCCTTAACCTGTTGTAAAATTCCCGATATAATTAGTGATGACATAACGGAGAAATGTCGCAAGGCGATGCCAACACCACCACCTCCACCATATCAGCCATATGCTGCAGCTGGAACTGTGTCTAGTGAAGAAGATAAATCATCCATGTCAAATGAATCAAAGGCTCCAAAGACCACTGGGCCACCAATGAGACGGCCACCACATCCACATTATGGACCTCCACCACCATTTGTGCAGGCGGTAAATACAGAAAATAGCATCTTCATATATGATTTAAAAAAATAATTTCAATGTTTATTTCTAGTGCTTCCTATCCTGTGCCCTTAATGAAACAGGAATTTTAATGGCCACCCCCGAAGCCAAACTAAATGAAAATAAATTATCAATGTATTTAAAAGATATTTTAAAAAATACCACAGATATGATACCAGTTATAGAGAATTCATTTAAAACATGCGCCATTAAAATGGAGGAAATGAGTAAAAAATTTAAGGAACATATGGATAAAAATAAATCAACATCATCTTCGTCTTCGAATGAGTCTCGCACCCAAGATCGTATGTTACGCCCAGCCCCCCATCATTGCCCCATGCTAGCCACCCATTTAATGAGTTGTGTATTTCGTGAATCATTCACAAATTGTCCCACATCGCTGTGGTCCAATACCGAGCAATGCAATGAAATGAGGGATCACATGAAAAACTGTAAAAAACCAAATGGAGTCCATGGAAAAATGGAATTAGGTAAAATGTAAAGCCTTTTATCTTGTATACCACAGAAATGCAACAATATGGCCTGTTAGCTGATTAAGTGAGGACCCCATGTGTTCCATACCATTTCAATTTTATTTTTTTTTTTATTTTCAATCAAGTGTAAAATTTGATTAAAGATTTGTAAAATAAAACAAAAGAAAGAACAAAAGACATTTCTTATCAATCACAAAAACACACATCCGGGCAATGCGCATGTCCTGGGTCTTGTTTGGCGGTCATAATGTTTCATTTAGGTTCAAATTGAAACACATTCTACCTAAAACCTTGCTTGTGAATAGACATGGAGTTGGAAAAAGAATTTCAAGATTTTTGCGGAACTCTAAGAAAGGAAAAATTTTCCGACCGGGAAATTCAAGAAATTTGCAAACCTCTGTATCGTTATCAACGTAAAGAAATTTTGAAAAAATATTGCAAATTGCTGTTGGGTTGTTTTGTATTCTATGCTCTAATACAGTGGTGTGATTGTTTCAATTGGTTCGTATCGGCATTGGGCAGATTAGTTTTGATACAAATATTACCAATTTGGAATTGGCCGGCACTCTATAATGCTAAATGTTTAATTGAACGTCCTTTGAATAATGAGAATATTCGAACTGGAAATGATGTATCGTATCCGGTGGTGGAAAATGGAAATTGTTTGCTGTGTGAAAATATTGGTAAGTTTTACTAAATTTAGAAAAATAAAACGAATAAAAAAGTTTTAGTTTGTGGAGGTCTACGGAATTACTTTTTATATAAGGTTATTTTTTTGTACTTTTTTGTACTATTTAAAGAGGTACCAGAATAGGTTACACTATGTTTTAATATTTGTGGCGGAATGGATCGATGGGTCCCATTTCCGGATGTGATCTAGGTTTGGTATAAGTATTACGATGTGTGAAGTTTGGGTCAAATCGGAAATTGAGTTCGCTTTTTATTGAATTCACAAATTTTGAAAATATTGACAATTCGTGGATTGATGGGTCACATCATAAATTTTTAAAATTTTGACATTTTGTGGGGAAGGTACCTGAAGGAGTGGACAGATGGGTTTCATCTTAGAACATGATCTAGGTTTGGTAAAATTATTGCGATTCTTTAAGTTTGGGTTAAATCGGACATTCCATTCGCTTGGTATTGCAATAAGCAGGAGTCCGATGGGTCCCATCTTCGTATTGGTAAAAATATTACAATGTGTACAGTTTGGGTCAATTCGGACTTTTTTTTACTTTTTGTGGAGGAGGTAACAAAAGGATTGGGAAGATAAGTCCCATCATTTAACATTACACAGTCATGATTAAAATATTAGGTTCTGCAAAGTTTGGTTCAAATCGGATAGTCCGTTCGTGTGATATTACAGAATTATTTTCAGCCAAATTTTTACCATTTTGTGGGGGAGGTACCAGTACCAGCAAAGTGTGTATACCCTCATTAGTCATAAGGCTGAGGGTGTAACAAGTAAAATCATCGTTTGGCCAGGTCGAACTTCAAATATTCAAAATACTGAAAATTAGGGGTTCCAATATATGGAAGCTATACTACGACGTAGACCGATATTTATCATGTTTTGTACAGTAGACAACGGGTATAAGAACATCTTATATAAGACATCTTATATAAGAAAAACTCGGACATAAGAATGTGTTTCACCAATATAAGCAAACAGTTTATTATATAAAATACATTCATATAAAAAAACCCACTTATAAGAACAAATTTCTCGATTTGTTTGGAAGCTTTTATATCCGTGGTCTACTGTAGTAAGATTTTCAACCAATGAGAATACAAACTATAAAATTAAGGGTACCTTTTTATGGGGTATGTCCTGAAATTGGTCAATATTAATTATTTTTGTTAGGAAGATTTTCTAATACCACTAATACTTCAAATTTCAAAACTGAGTGTCTATTATCCCCTTAAATTGCGTATAATGACGGACAATGGGTAAAGAATCTCCTGGCGTTTTGGGGGCTTCCTAAAGCATAGATATTTTATTTCTACGGAAAATGGTATACAGACTACTCACTTCGATTTTGTTTATTTTATAAATGATTCTCTTTGGTCTGCTCCCGTACAGCAAGAATTTACTATTAATTTTGATTTCATAAAGGAAAAATAGTAATCGTAGTAAAAAATAGTAGATTTTAGTAGATTTACGGGAACAGACCAACCCAACATATAGAATTGGAATAAGTGAGACACCTCGTTCTAACTCTTCCCATTACCTTTTCATAAAACACATTAACTCAACATGGACATTTACTAATTACTTCCCTTCCCCTTCTTTAACAGATTTCATACCAACTGTCTCAAATATTACCTTCACAACATTGGAAAATCTATATCTTGAAAGTGGCATACCTGTTGTGATAACCGATTCCCATAGACCCATAACAGCTGATGAATTATTCGAGACAATATTCTACAAAACTCCCACAGCATTTCTGCAAAGTTCCCCCTGTGATACGTCCACAAATTTAATCATAAAGAAATTTTTTAATATTGATCTCGTTTTGCGAAAAGCATGGCAGCTATTGGATTCATCGGAAAAATGGTTCGTACAAATGCGTAATTGTCAATCATCAGCGGTACGAGCATCACGTCTATTTATAACAAAACCTTATTATTATCCCGTGCATTTGGAACCATATTATTCTAGTTGGTTTATAATGTCACAGAATTTCGGCCATCGGCAATATCAAAAAATAACGCTTCAAGGTTTAATAATCGTACAACAACTATCTGGTACGAATAGTTTGAAATTGAAACCCAAAAAACCTTGTGATGAAAATTGCCCCCTCATAAATGTCCAGCTGAAGGAAGGTGAAGGTTTCGTCTTTTCCAGTGATTTGTGGGAGTTAAGTTATAAGCATAATAAATCATATCAGCAAGCAAGTGTAACAACTATTATGGAAATCGATTGGAATGTTTGATCAATAAAAATTTAATAAAAATAAAAACAAGTGAGTTTTTGTACTTTAATAAAATAGTAATGTATTTAAGTATGTGTTGCAAAGATTGAGGTTAGCTTTAAAAATACTCCGAAAAGCGAAATGAAAAAATTGGATAGATATTTACTCATAATATTGGCTTTTAAGCTGAACTATACCGAATCTTCGGCCGAACATCGCAACGCCTTGAAACTATTAAATAATCTACTGACTGACCAAAGTGACTAACTGTTATACCGATTTATATGTTCTAACAAAATTGGCGAGGACTTCCCATTTGAAAAAGTATTAAAATCGAGTTCTACAATAAACTGCCTTGTGTATTTAAATTTATAGCTGTCGTATTCCTGAATAATGGCATTGATACTTACCATTGAAGGGATACGTTTGCAGAATTTCTTTCACGTATGCAAATGTTCGAGCCAAAGGGCCAAATTTAGTTCTACAATAAACTGTCTATTGTAGAATTTAAATTTATATCTTTCATGTTCCTCAATGATGGCATTGGTGACTGGTACTTACCATTCATAGCACGTATTCACGGGTTCCCTTTCAACAATACCAGGAAAGATTTCGTATTTCGACTGGCTAGAGGTCTCTTCCGTACTGCAAGATTCTCCTAGTTTTTACTACTATAACAATTTATCCTTATGATATCTAAAAAAATGGTAAAAAAGTAGTAGATTCATGCAGTATGGGAACAGACCATTCATTTGGTCATTTGTCCTGATTTGGTGCACAGGGAATATTTTTTTACTTCTATATCAAAACTTGAATATACGAAATAAACTGATAATAATTAAAGATATTTTCAATTTTTCAAAACTTTTATTTTTTCGATAAAAATACGTCAAAAAATTATCGATAAATTCCAAATTTGCAATGACAACAAATCTCCGCTCTTAACGGCGTCATAAAATTTGGTACGACTTCGGTCTATGGTCGGCATTGTTTATTTTGCCGGAAATTTTTCGCAAAAATAAATAAAAAACAGAAAAGCTATGGCGAATGCAACAAAAAATGTCATGTAAGTATAAATGGAAAGCATTGTCGCTTCATTGCGGATGTGGACATACACCAAGAATACATGTGGATCACCAAAGCTCAATATAAGGCGGGAAAATCTGATGCCTGCATGCCAACATGTGGAAAACCTAAATTATTCCCAAGAATCTAAATAATGGTATTATATTCCCTTACAGAACTGACTGGAAGAAATTATGGCAGCTGGTGTCGGGCATACATCATGAAACACCTGAAAGCACTGTCTTGGAAGAGCTAACAAATGTAAGCCAAGAATTACAGGATGGCCTTTTGCAATTTAAGACATCGAATGATTCCAAAACAACCTTGGAAAAGTTGTTGGCGGAAAAGAAACAAGAGAAGCTACTGCCTTTTACCATACGTTTGCAGGAATTACTGGTGGGTAAATTCAAAACACTACAAGGAAACTAATTTAATTTGTTATCACTTTTACAGGATCTCGAATCAGTGCAATGTTGGGAAATCTTATGCTTCTATTTGGCCAATGAATATCGCGGTTCAGCCAGCTCCCTAACTACACTCATATCAACCGAAAATAATATGACCCAATTACTGGATGATATTTGGGGTTACTACACCTTGGAACGTTTGATTGTATTGAAAATTGTAAAAAATCTCTTGATCTTTTACCGTGTACCCAACCATCCATATCACAATGAGTATAAGCAAATTGTCAATAAGATCGGCATGGATAAGCTAAGGGAATCTTATATCAAACAATTGGAACATTTGATAAATGAGGCACCACCCCATAAATTGACCAATCGTGAATTTTTCAATTATCAATCGAAATTGGTTAATTGGTCAGAACGTAATGCACGAGAAATTATAGAAGTTTCGCATATCATCATCCTACTGTGTGATCATCGACATTTCAATGCGCAAGAAATTAAACGATTATTTAATTGTTTTAAACAACATTCCTTTGGTAGGCAGCAAAGTTATCTGAATGCCTCTGCAAATGCTTTACATTTTGAGCTGTTAACACGTCTGGCCTATGCAGAGTTGGCGCTATTTCTTAAATGTCTGGACTTTAAGAGAGACAGCGGTGACTCAAAGCCGTTGGCCAATAGTGTATTTAAGGAATTGGATAAAGATGTTACCGGTATGTGTCATCATCCGGAAAATGGTCCAATGCTTATGTCATGGATGCTAATGCAAATCCAATATACGGATGCAGCCGAGAATGAGGAACATTTAATGCGTTGCCGTAAAATGGGTAAAAGAGCAGTGGATTTGAATTGTTTTAAATTTCTACATGATTTACTATCAAATTCAATGTTTAAGGTGAGAGGAAATTAAATTCTCTACTTAGTGTTATTTTTAAATTTTTAATTGTTTCTTAAGGATGATTCCATGGTCTCGAGAATTGTTCGAAAAACAATTTATAATATGTTAAGCCAATTGTGTGAATATTTTGATGGTGATGGCTCATGCTCGAAACATCCATTTATTTATGAACTTGTCTGTGAGCTATTAAGTTGGCCAACATTGGCTAAGGAATTCTGTTCACAAGAGGGTTAGTAAAAAATGATTTTAAAAATGCTATTAATTAATTATATCCAATTTATTTCTCAGAGGGAGGAGTTCGTTCGCTTTATGACACATTATTGGAAATGTTCCCATTAGATTTCGCCCATCTTTCTATGATAGCCACAGCCTTGACTAAGGCTGGTATGGGAAATTATGTAAGTATAATTTTTAATCTATAATGTTGTGTTTCAAAGATACCAAAAACCTCCTCATGGTACAATTTTTGTACCCTGAGGAGGTGCTAAAAAATTTTAAGAAATCCAGGCTTATATGTCGTCCTTGAAAAAATGTTTACAAAATTCTTTACAAATTCATCCTTAATCTCTTAAAAATGCTTTTAAAAATTATTAGGGCTTGAAGAAACCCCCTCTAATAATATTTTCTTCTTCTTTCTTTGTTTTTCTAGGTCAGACAAAATCTTGAATCCTTGCCCATACTCACAGATGTCTATGATGAAACTCGATTCCATTTAAAACCCCTAGGAGGTGATGATTATGTTTTGGGACACACCGTTAAACCATTTCCTCGTATTGATTTCTATCTACCCGAGGGTACCCAAGCCACTGTGTTGGGTCGTCCCGAAGGCTATTGTGTTCACTTCCGTTTGCCAGTGAATTATTTTAATGTTTTACATCATGAAATTAATTCCCTGCTGACTGAGACAATGCATTATCATGGTGATTATGAAAATACGGAGCGTGTTCGACGTGTTAACGAAGGCTTAAAATACCTACATGCCGCCTTGAAGAAAACCAAATCATTGCAAGGAATTAGTGTTGAAATGGTTCATCCCACTGAAATGTGCATCGATTTGTTAAACAAATTTAAGGCTTTGCAGAAACCACCCATCGAATTATTGGCCAATGCATTGAATGTGTGTACCGCCTTGCTGCCCTTGGCGGATGCTGAAATATTTATACGTGTCATAAATTTATCTATTTTACCGGTGATAAGCAACGATTCGCTGGGAGATTATAAAAAATATGCCCATGGTTCCTGTTTTGATTCCCTGTTGGTTGGTTCCTATTTGGTTGATATCGAGAAGAAACGCGAAAGTTTTGAATTTTTACAAGCCTATTTGGGTTTCCTTAGGACCTATACGAAATTGCAGAGGAGAAAATATTTTCAAGTGGAAATTCCCGGTTTGATATTTTTGCTACGTGATGTTTTCCCCCACTTGCACGTTTGGCGTTTCAAATCCCAGCAGGAAAAGTATACAATTTATGCCGAGATTATGGGTTTTATATGTGATATTCTGGATGAGTTTACCGCCTTGGAAAAGGATAAGGAAGTACCAAAGGATCAACTTTTATTGCGAGACATTTGTGTCTACTCCATGTTAAATATGGAAAATGGTATAATTCTGCTGCGTTTTGTGGCCTTGGGTAATGCTTATCTGCAACATTGCATGGAAATGGAATCGAATTGGATGATACAACAAAGCCATGGCCTGGTGTTGTTGGTCCGCTTATCCATGCGTATTCTAATGCAGGTTTTAAAATTGAAATCCACAATTTTTGATTCCTCTGAGTTGTCACCATTGGAGGCAATGATTTATACACAGCCCAAGCAGAGAGACACTCTGCGCATTATCCCCGTAGTAACACGTTATATGAGTAACATTTTCGACCGATGGCTACCCATATTGTCGTGTAGATTGCTGAAAAGAATTGCCTTGGAATTTAATATGTCTCTGCTGGCCTGCTTGGATATGGAGGCGGATCAAATACGTATGACTTTCCTGCAAAAATTACCCGATGAATTGGAAAGCGATTCCATTAAAATTGCCATATTGGAACTGGTGGAATCGTGTATTGCCAAACAACCCGGTGTCACAGAGGCTTTCTTCAAAGTCAACTACAACAAAGAGAAGCGTATTTTTGGCAAAGAAAGCGATACACAAATATCCGACAGTATTGTTACCTATATGGAGGATTACTTGGAGGCGGTTAGTAAAGATCCACAAATTGTGGAACAAACATTGCCGAGTAAAATCATGAATCTGTATCACATGTTGTGGAAACAGAATATGCAAATATTGGTGGACTCCTTGGCACAAAAGGACAACTTCTGGGATAAGTTGTGTAAGCCCCTCTTTGGGGAATATAAATCCAATGTCAAGGCCTATACCCAATTGCTGAATATTTTGGGTATTGAGATATTCTCCAATCATCACAAACCGAACAGTGATTTAAAGAAAGTGGTAGCCAAACTCTTTGACGCACCACATTTTGAAAAATGGATAGATTTTGTTTTCGATTTACCCAGAACGGCAGTGAAGAAGCCACATGAATTTAATCCTGAAGAAATGCCGGAATGGCTGTGTCGTCTGCAAGCGTTTAAAAGTTTTCTTTTAATACTGCTTAAGAAACAACCTGCCTTTATGGAAATTCCTCGCAAACAATTTAAGCTGTTGGCCCAGAAGACGCTCAACATTTTGGTGGAAAGAGCAGAATATGTAGAAGACCTTAGGCCTCTGATAATCATTTCGGAATTATATTTATTCATCATATTGGGTTTTAAACATGCTTATACCGAATCTTCGGAGGAACATCGCAACACCTTGAAACAATTAAATAATCTACTGGCCAAAGTGGCTTCTTGTTACGCCGATTTACATGTTCGAGCCAAGGAGGCATGCCTCTCGATAGCCATAAAATGTGCCGATTTATTGTCGGAAGAATTAACGGAAGACTCATCGCTGTCAATGATGTTTTTACATTCGGTAGTGAATATTATTTGCTCGGAATTACACAACCTCGAGAATTGTGTTAAAATTGAGATCAACAGCAAAAAATCCAGTGAGGAGCTTAAACGCAATCCCCTCTCATCTTCAAACTCTTTGATCTTGTGTTTGAATCTTTTGAAAACCATTGCTGCAATATTCCACAATGATGGTTTTGGTAATTGGGATTTACCATTTATAACAAATAAAGTCTTCCAACGTTTGCTCAGTTGCACTGGTTCCATTTTACAGCTGCACAATAAACAACAATTATCTGTGGAGCTGCTGGATGTTCTGATTGTCTTTGCCAAAGGCAATTGTTCGGCAGAATTTTTACACTGTGATGTTGGAGATTATTTGTGGTTGAAGCTGCTACCACCCAAAGAGTTATTGGAGGCAAATTATTCATTGCAGCCGAAAGAAAGTGATTGGACGGTACACAAATGGTGGCCCATTTATGCCCGGGGCATTGAATTGGTTACAATACTGTTTCAGAAACATTCATATCATTTCCTTAAGGAAACACTTCAATTTGTGGGTATCCATGAAGAATATTTAGTGGATTCCTTGCTGCTAAGTAAACAATCATTGGAGCCGTCGGCAATGCGTTTAATAAAAAGTTGTGCCACATTACTCTCCAATTTGGTGTTATTCGAAAAACAATGGCGTTTGGAACATTCACAATCACTTTTTAATTTGATGGTGAGTTATACTTTCTAGGATTTTTTTTTATTTGAAATTAAAATAATGTTGGCATTTTTTGTTATAGCGGTCAGTCCAAATACTCTTAAGCCATGCCATAGCCATGTTCCATCAACCTAAAAACTTGAAGTTATTAATTGCTGGACGTCGTTCCCAATTGGAAATTATACGTGATTCTGAAAGTGCTGGGCTTGTAGATGAGGCCATAACGGCTTTTAATGAGTAAGTAACAGTTAAAAAAAATATTTTGAGTTTAGGAGAAAATGCGGCTTCAATAAGCGTGGGCTTTTTGAAGATTATTTTTTCAAAGAATATATATTTTAAAGGCCTCAAAAAGTGTAAGTTTGACAAGAACGACAATAAGATTTTCAATTTTTTAAAGACCACAATAAGAACTATGAGAACCTAAATGTTTTTAACGAATATTTTTTCAAGGACTATGAGAGCTTAGATCTTTTTGATAAATATTTTTAGAGGACTAAAAAACAACAAGTTTTTATAAATTGATTTATTCTGCCTTTTTAGCCTAACCGAGATCATCATCTTATGCGTCAAGTGCCTGCAAGCATTTAGTCCCAATTTGGTCGATTTGATATGTGAACCAGAATTTGCGGTTTTCAAGTGGGAGCCAATATTTGAAATATGCTTTGGTGCTCCCAAATTAAGTGAGAATGCTGTGCATCTTACATTTGGAACTGTTCTTAGTATTGTGGGTGTCTATACAAAGGTTTTGAATTTGGTAAGTACTTTTTCTTGATAAATTTTAAAAATAATATCGTAAACAAATGTATTTCTTCTTGTCATAGCAAAATTATGGTTTTCATGAAGTTCCCCTCAATGTTCTCCCAGAAGTGTGTCGACAAGGTGGTTCTGCTACCAGCAGTGGCAATACAAGCATTACCAAATCCCCACAAGCTCACAATATCTCTTCGCGGCCATTTTCCAAATCTCTTTCAGTGGCCTCAGTTTCATCTATTAATTGTCCCCCAAATGAATTGCTTTCGAATTTAGATGGTGAATTGTGTTTGGTTGCCTTGGAACATATACTAACACTGGCAGCATCACAAAGTCTACTGGCTCTAAAGAATCCCAGTCTACCGACCCGTGAAAAACAACTTATACGCCGTGAAATAAGTAGTGAGCTGTTGTCATATCATGAATTTGTACGCAAGAAGGTTGTGGTGGACTTTAGGGAACACAACAAAATTTGGCATCGTCGTAAACATGGTCAAGTCCTGATGCAAGAAGTTGATTCGGATAAAGATTTGAATGGTAGTGGTGCTAGTACGTCCCAGAGTGCTGCATCAGTGAACATGCAACGTATTCCTCCCGAGATACAACGTAAACCACCATCCTCGGATTTACGGGTAAATGTTGTCAGACGTTTACATTTGCAACAACAACAGCAACAACGTACCCCCGGACCATCGGGCGGAGGTTTTGAAATGTCACGCATTATAAGTCCAATAGGTGGTGGTGCGACTAGTAAAATCCAACAACCTCCAGCTGCCTCAACACCGGCTTTATCACGTCCACCTCTACGACGTCCCGGTGATGCCAACGATGATGATTATACTAAACGTGTACATATTGCCGATGAGGCCAGTGCCATGTTGGAATTGCAAGAGGAAGAAGAAGATATCTATTTCCCACCCGAAGAACCGAAATATAGTGCCCTCTCTTATATACAATTTGTTGAAGAAGATTATTTACATTTTATGTCCAATCTATTCTTTGTCATTTGTCAAAATGATTAAAGCTGAACTGAAAACATTTTTTGAATTGCTTAGTTGTTTAGAATTGTGTTAATTTATAAAGTTAATAATAAAAAATGGTTATAAGAAAAATAAGAAAAAATATTCCATCAAAGAAAACGAAGTTAAGGAGATGAATGTTGAAAAATAAAAATACCAAACGAAATTCCGGGGAAGTTGATGACAAAAATATGTGTTAAATATTTTGTGGTTTTGTTTGTATTATTTATGAATAAGACACGAGATTTCCAGTGTAAAAAATGTGATTACAGACTATGGCGTCAAGCATTAAGTATTAATTTTATAAACAATTAGAAATGTTCATCATGTGTCGCTCAGTAAGGAATAATTTAATCTTTTTTTGTTATTTTAGCCGATATCAGATTCAGTGGTAAAAAATAGTGTGAATTTTTGGATGTTTAAAGTATATTTTAACAAGGATTATTAGAAAATGGATTTTAAAAGGATACTTTATTTTAAAACGCTTTATTATATTTAGTTTAAGGGGGCCGGACAATGCCTGAATTTTTCAAGGTTTTTTTTCCCAAAGTCATGGACTTTTTATAAGACTGAACAATGCGTGCATTTTTTAAGGAATATTATTTTTAAATTTCTACCAAAGCTTTCTAAAAATAATCAGCCTTATTCTGGATATTCGCTGGGAGATATCTCGCATATAAAAAATTTTTCGCTTTCACATTCTCGCCTTATTCTGAATGAATAGGGAGACGCAAAAAATGCGAGATGCAGATTCGAGTTTTCGAAAATGGTGGTTGAAAAAAAGATTCGTGTTGCCATATCGTAAATTAAGTTGCGCTGTGTGTGGCCATATTGTAATTTAAGTTGCAATGTGTGTTGCCCCATTGTAATTTAATTGTGTAATATTTTTCAATATATTATTTATTGATTTTTGTTATTAAAAATTGTTACTTTTTATTGTTATTTAAACTTTATAGCAATACAAATGTGAAATATCAAGAATCCGCTGTATAAATGCTTTGTAATTAAAAGAAAATAAATTAAAGTTTGAAAATATGGCAACCTACAATATGGCATGTGAAACAGCTGTTCATTGTTTTGATGCAATTTGTTGCAACAACTACAATAGATTACAAATAAAAGAACATTTTTTATGATGGCAAAAACACAACGAATAATAGGAAGAAATCTGCGATTTAATTAATTAATTCACAGTTTATTATTTCACTACATAATTGTGTGCCTTTTTATTTAATTTTGATATTTTATCTCCCCAAATTCTTAAAGTGGTCAGTTATGTTATGATTTGCTCCTACTCCTTTATTTCTTCCTTCAAATCATGCACACGATAATTTTGAAAAAAAAAAAAAAATATTTTTTGTTCTTTCATAATTTTTATATCAGTTTTTCACTCTTAAGCGGCTCATCAGGCAAATTTGGTTTTTCCATAATTTTTAAAATTTTTTTCTTGAGAGACAGATCCTCACACAAATGTCCATATTTCGCCTCCAAAATGCATCAAACTCGACTTAAATATTCCTTATTACCTTCATACATTCTTTGGCAGCATGCATCGTTATCAATAGGATTTCCAATGGCATTTTATTGGCTGTTTTCCAATTAAAAATTTGCTTACTATCATTTATAATATTCTAAATCGTCATAGAATAAGTATTGTGTAAATATTTTTCATAAAAATAGTTATTACTTATGTTTTTGTAGTCAACTCCCCTTAAATTTATTAGCGAAAAATTTCGCACAAAATTTCATCTCATCTGTAATTCAGAATACCTAATTTTTCGCCAAAGCGGATTTTTTCGCTTTCGAACTTCATTCAGAATAAGGCGAAAGCGAGAATGCGAAAAAATTCACTGGAAAATGTTGTTCAGAACAAGGTAGATATACAAGGTAGCCGCATCGGCGAATTTCTACAACAAACATCGGTTGTTGTATTTTGATATGTCAAAAATATTTTGCCAAAACAAACAGATTGACAAGATTTTTTTTACACAAATTCTTGTAGAAAATATTAATAAAAGTATTGCCAAAAAAGCTCTTCGAAATTCGGAGATTTTCATTCATAATTTTGTTTTTTAATTTTTTGGTTCAACATTACAACAACATTTTTGACATTTATTTGTCCAACAGCTGGGCCGATGCGGCTACCTTATTAAATATACCTTGGTTCAGAATAAGGCGAAGGGAAAGAGCGAGTAAATTCACATGGAATTGACATCTAGAATAAGGCTGAATATTTTTCAAATATCTATCAGAGCGTAGCAAGGTAGATATACAAGGTAGCCGCATCGGCGAATTTCTACAACAAACATCGGTTGTTGTATTTTGATATGTCAAAAATATTTTGCTAAAACAAACAGATTGGCAAGATTTTTTTACACAAATTCTTGTAGAAAATGTTAATAAAAGTATTGCCAAAAAAGCTCTTCGAAATTCGGAGCTTTTCATTCATAATTTTGTTTTTTAATTTTTTGGTTCAACATTACAACAACATTATTGACATTTATTTGTCCAACAGCTGGGCCGATGCGGCTACCTTATTAAATATACCTTGGAGCGTAGTGTAGTAATTCTGTAGACATCCGTAAATCATCGCCTGAACGGCAACACCGTCTGACACTTTATTATGATGATTGTGGGGGCAAATCAGTCGATGATTTTATTTAGGTCTAATGAATCGCTTATCTCAAGGTCCAATAACGTTAGCAGGATATGTACGATTTTATTCCTTTATATAGAAGAAGACTGAAATCAGGTAATTCAGCATTGACTTAATGCAGGGGCATGCTGTGATTTACATCTAATAAATTTCTTATCTCAAGGTCCAATAACCTTTCCATTGTCCGCAGTAGAAAGCAAGGCAGGCTAATCGTTTTTACAATCCAAAATTGAAATGGTCTAATCCAGGGTACATGAGCACTGCATACAACAATCGGTCACATCCGATTATAGTCGGGTTTTATGTAAATTTTTATTGTAGTGTAGGTTATACAAATATTTTCATTCAAGTCCGTATTTACTTACCCCTGGAGAAAGTTTATGGCCATTCTGAAAAGAAAAAAAATATAAATTTTTCCATATTATTTGATCATTCATAGTTGATTATCTAATGATTATATTTTACTCCTTAAGTTTTGCCGAATTTAACATGCCCTGTCACATGAGTCCATGACAAATTTGATGTTTTAGAATGTACACATGAATCTTTGCGTTGGAGAATTATTTTTGCCAAAAAGTAATTCTCCTAGTATTTTATTGTGCAACAAAAATTCAGTATTCTATTTTTTAATAAACAACAATTTGTTTTCTTGATGGCCATGAACTGTAAATAAAATGCATTATTTGTATTTTTTTTTTATTGATGTATGTATATATTTACGTATATATGTATGAAATACATGCTTCATAAATAGAAAACGGGCCCCCTTTTTTAGCTGATAGGCTGATATTTTTAAAAATAAGATATTCCATCAACATTTGATGGCAGATGTTTTAATGGTTTTGTTGTTATATTGTTTTCATTCGTAGATAGATACGTAGGCTAATGTGCATATATACAGAATCCTCCTCATATATTTATATATAAGTATGTATAAATATTTCTTTTTTATATTATATATGTACACAGCAAAAGATTTTGACAGTAATTTCGTTAATTCTTTTTTTTTTGCAAGACACATCTTAATCATTTAACCAAGATTTGTTGTGTTTTCTCATTATCTACTTTGTTGTGGAGAGGCGCCATGTGTTCTTCTATGAATGAATAAGAGAGTGGTGAGGAGTGACACATTGTGTGTGAGAGGCGGAGAAAGCTTAAAGAGTTAAAGAGCCAAATTAAGGGATTATGTCGTTAGAGAGAGTCTAACATCCCCCAAAAACGAATTCATTCATTTGGCGCGCACTCTCTCGCATCTCTCCCCCATTAACGCAATAAATATGAAAGAAGAGGTAGAAAAAGAAGAACTTGCTGGGTTTTTGGGGAGAATACAAAAAGTACTGTTAGTGGTTGTTGTTGTTTGTGGTATATGTTTGAGTTTGTTATAATTTGAATTGCTCAAAAGCAAACATAGCCAAGCAAGCAAGATAATACCAAATGACTAGCTTTTGTTGTTGTTGCTGCTGTTGTTGGTCTGTGTGATGAATATACCATTTCTTTTACTCTTAAGAGCTTCATTTGTTACCTTTGATTTCAGTAGCCTGTGAGTAATCGTCAAATACATACGTTGTTTTGCGAAATAGTAGCGCAGAAGAAGCTTCAACGAAATTAAATAAAAAATTTGAATAGAAACAAAACGAAAGCGGCTTTACGGAAGAGTTTCTAGAAGACTGACTGATACAGAAATTTTGTGAATTGAAACAAAATAAAAAAAGGAATTTAAATTCTTTATTAAAAAAACAACAAGAACTAAAAACTATTGGAACACTTTTTCTTTATCGGTTTGTGTTGGAAAAATAATGTTTAAAAGTTCTTCGTCATTGTCAATTAAACAATTGTGGTTGTTGGGCAGCACTCTTAATAAGCCTAAAGTTACAAGTTTTAATGGCTTGTTGTCGTCAACGTCATCGTTCGGTGCTAGTAAACGCTTTAAAGCAACTGCTTTAAATTTAGCTGAAAATTTGGACGAATCGTCGAAAACGTCAAATAGTGCTGCTGATGCTACTAGTGTGGAAATCGACAACAACAACACTAACAATGTACCAATTGTAAATGCCGCAGCTGATATTGATGCCAGCTTAGATTTGCGTAAAAAATTTGGTCATACCGGAAAATTGTTGCAGGATAGAATAAAAGCTGAGGTAAGTGAAGGAAGCAAAAAAAAAATATACGGTTCCCAAAAAAGCTTTTTGCCTCCCTTAAGCCGAAAGCATATGTAGCGAAGTGGGTGGTCTTCGTATGTGTGTGTTACATAGTTAAAGCCATCATTTGTAGGTGACTTATTGTTGTTACAGTTGCTACTTTTTTGGTGGGAGTTATTGATTTTTTGTTGTTGTTATAGTTCTTTTTTTGGCATAGTCACCCTGTTTATGACACAATCATTACTTCCTGAATATTTTTATTGTGTGCTTATGGGATTTATTAGGAACCGGAAATGCCATGTTATAAATAGAATATATCGCAAAAGTGAAACATGTCATTAATTAAATAACGAAAAAAATATTTTGCGAATATTTCATAATCTTAAGCTGAAATAATGTGTAAACAAGGAGTAAACGCCTTATTTTAAATCGTGTTCTTTCGAATGAAGTAAAACCAGCTCCGCTAACGAGCTGCTTCATTGACATCCAACGTGGAGCCTACTTTAACTCCCATATAATGGTATGGTCACATTTTCCTAACGAAGTGGCTGTAATTCAAAATTCCGGGTTCTTGGAGGGAAAAAATATGATTGCAGAAATATTTGAATGCTTCTAGCCTCATTTTCCAAGCGTTATGGTTATAAGTAGGTACTTACGGATTTCAGAGGATGATATACATAATAGATTTTCATTACATGCCCATAAATTTACATAATTCACATAAAAGATCCCCGTCCTTCGATTATTAGAATTTTTATGACCCTTAAGAGCATTTTCCAATCAAAGTTGTTGAAATTTTTTTTAGGTTTTAGACAAATTTTCCAATCGAAGTGACTGTAATTTGGTATTCCTCAGCTTCGGATGGATATTGCGTTTTGGCAGACAATTTTTAACATATTTTTCCCATATAATGATATTATGAATCACCTCTTAATTGTGTTGAAAATGGAAGAATTTTGAATCGTTGTATTTCCGATGGCTTTAAAATTGATTCTATCATAATTCCGAATTGAATATCATCCATCAATCAATACGCCTACCAATTTTCTGTTATCCCAAAATAAAATCAAGGAAATCAACATATTTTTTTTATTTCCATGACCTCGACTACTTTGATGTACCTTGATTACAAAAAAAAAAAAAAAAAAAAAAACATCTGCCAAGTTTGGCTTTTGGCTTGAAGATGAACTGCCGTTGCTCCATTTAATGTCTTCCTAATCGCTAATGAATGCTTTAGAATAGATGGATGACAGTGTCAAATCCACGCCATATAAAGACCATGACAAAATTTTCTTTAAAACCCTATGCTTTATACATAATTACTTAGCTGGCTGGTGACAGAACTTTCGTTCCATAAGCCGAGCTTAAAAAAGATTTCCAGGCGCGTCGATCTTTTGTGCAGTTTTTCCAATTTGAAAGATCATATTCGGCAATATTGTCTCCCACTTGATCTTTCCATCTTATTCGAGGCCTTCCGCTTCTGCGTGAACTATCACCTATTATATGTCTTTTGAGCTGGGGCATCTTCATCCAATTCTCACAACATTACCTAGCCAACGTAGTTGCTGCAGCTCAATACGTCTAACAATGTTGATGTCCTGGTAGCTGGTACAACTCATGGTTCATTCGACGGCGATATTCACCGTCGACTCAGATCGGTCCATAGATCTTTCGGAGAATTTTTCTCTCAAACACCGAAGAGCTGCCTCATCTGTTTGCGCAAGTACCCATGCTTCAGATCCATATAATAGCACGGGTACTATGAGCGTCTTGTAGAGTGTGAGTTTGGTCTACCTTATAGGACCATGAAAAAATATTCCTTACAAAATTCATGCTCTGTCAGATTAGCTATGGAGATGTAAGAACATAAGGAATTTCTGTGAAAGATTTAGTTAAGGGTAAACTATGGCATCGATTAACTAATGGGCGAGATAGGAAAGACTATAGTTTCGGGCCTCACACCAGATTCTCAACAATTCCCATAGTTCATTCAGAATTTTTATTAGAGTCGAAATCGTTTATAACGACGTAATAATCACCGACATCTCATTTACATTTTACAAGATTACGGAAAAAATTCTACCACGTTATTTGAAATCGCTTATAGCGACAAATTTAACCGGCCCCTGGACCATTCGTTGTAAGCAATTCCCACTGTATTTGTATAATTATGTTTTTTTCTTGGCGTAATGTAGTACCCAAATTCGATCACTGTTGCCGGATTCAAATTTGTTTTCTATTTTTTTGTTTTGTTTACAAATATTTTTAGCAGATTGATTCGTTTCCCGGGCAAAAGACGCAAATGCTGAGTGTACTGCATACGACAAATATGCCATTCATATATTTTTTTGTTTTGCCATTGTCAGCAAATATGTGTTAAATACATACACGTGTGTGTGTTTGTATGTCATAATGCAAAAAAAAAAAAAAATGTTGAATATCTTTAAGTTATGAAAATAAAAAATATTTTCAAAAACAACAAAATACTTCCTCGTCGTATCAATCAAATCGATTTTGTGGTCAACTCCCATTAATGATCATTAAATATCCATATATTGTTTATTTTGTTATTAGTAGTGATCAAAGGTAAACAATCATCATCAAATATTTAAAAATTGAAGCTATTTATATTGTTGCTGATGGATGTGATTTTGAGATCTGAGATTTTTTTTCGAAATTATTGTTAATTGTTATTGAATGAAATTTCTAGTACGTAGGGTAGGATAGGGAGCTAGAGCTGAAGGGTGTATATTTAAGAGGAATACTAAAATACTTCCCCCCAAAAATTCTAAAATTTCTTCTATTGTTTTCTGTTCCAAAACTTGAACTTGTATACTAAATTCCAAAGTTTATTGTTTTCAATGGAATTTTGCGAGTGTATGTGTGTATTTGTATTTTATTGTGTTTCGTTGCGGTTTTTTTGTATTGTGGCGATCTTTTTGTGTTTCGATCTTTCTTTTTCGTCTACACCAAAACCAAATACACTTTGTATTTCAAATTCTTTTTTCAATGTTTCTTTCGCCTGGAGCTATCACAACAAACTATACAAAAGTGACATGACTCAAATTCTCGAAACTTCGTCTAGGCAAAACATTTTTTGCAGACTTCAAAGACACGCGCATCACCACACACGCAACATTTTTTTGCGGTAAAACATTTTGAGGCGTTTTTTTGAATAGAAGAAGAAATAAAGAGAAAAAAATGAAAATTGTAAACATTTGCAGAAATTTTGCTGGAGGCGGTTGGATCCCTGTGGCGTTTATTTTTTTTCTTTTAAGATTAAAATTTAAAACTTGTCTGAACTGAATTTTATAATGAATATAATATAATATTTTAGACGAGTTGAAGGCGTCCTAATCAAAAAAACTGAAAGGAGTATTTTTAGACGAGCTGAAAGGAGTATATTTCGACGAGTATAAAGGAGTACTTTTAGACGAGTTGAAGGCAGACTTTTTGGACGAACGGCAGGAAGTCTTTTTAGACGAGCTGAAGGAAGCCTGTTTAGACGAGCTGAAGGGAGTCTTTTTGGACGAGCAAAAGGGAGTTTTTTGGGCGAGCTGAAGAAAGTATTTTTAGACGAGCTGAAGGGAATCTTTTTAGACGAGCAAAAGGGAGTCTTTTTGGACGAGATGAAGAGAGTCTCTTTAGACGGGCTGAAGGGAGTCTTTTTGGACGAGCTGAAGAGAGTCTTTTTAGAGGAGCTGAAGGGAGTCTGTTTAGACGAGTTGATGGAGTCTTTTTAGACGAGCTGGAGGGAGATTTTGTAGACCGGCTGAATGAAGTCTTTTTAGGCGATCGATTGGAATATTTTTAGTCGAGTTGAAGGGAGTTTTTTAGTCGAGTTGAAGGGAGTATCTTTAGATGGTTTGAATGGGGTCATTATCGACGAACTGAAGGAAGTTTTAGTAGTCCAGATGAATGGAGTATTTTTAGGAAATCGAAAGGCAATAGATGAGCTGAAGATATTCTTCATAAACCGAAGATCGAAGGGAGTTTTTATAGAAAATCGGAAGGGAGTCTTTATGAATGGAGTCCGTAATTATGGAGCTGAAGACGAGCTGAAGTGAGTCCTTATGGACAATTTGCAAGGCGTCTTAATAATGATTGGAACGGAGTCTTTACAAATAGTTTCATGATAGACAATCGAAAGTGCTTCTTATAGACGATCGAAAGGTAGTCTTTATAGATGAGTTGAAGGGGTTTATATATACGATCGGAAGGGCGTCTTTATAAAGGAGCTAAAGGGAAGGTTTTTTAGGCAAGTTGTAGAGAGTCTTTATAGGCAAGCTGAAGATAGTCTTTATAGATTAGTTGAAGGTGTTTATATATACGATCGGAAGGGTGTATTTATAGAGGAGCCAAGGGGAGTAGCTATAGACGAAGTGTAGGCCTTTTAGAGAAGTTGCAGGGAGTCTTTATAGACAAGCTGAAGATAGTCTTTATAGACGATAGGAAGAGAGTTTTTAAAGACTATCGGGATGGAGTTTTTAAAGAATATCGAAAGGTAGTATTTATGGACTATCGGAAGGTAGTATTTTTAGGCAAGTTCAAGGTAGTCTTTTTATAAGTGTCGAAGGGAGTTTATTCCCATAGGCGAGTTTTAATAGGCAGTCAATATTTTCTAAAATCTCATTAATCCTTGAATTTATAACAATTTTAGAAGATTAAAATGGAATTATTTTGTATTCTAAATCGAACGTTTTTTTTATATATCTTCAAAATCAATTTCCTGTGAAATGAATTTTCAAAATTTTTATGTTTTGATAATCTCAGTGATATTATTTCCTTTTTTACCCACTACAAAGTCCAGAAATTCCCAGACACTTCAAAACAACCTTTGCTATCTTTTCCATTTGAATGTTATTGAAAAAAATTTCCATACACACACACACATTTATATTAATGCAATATCATTATGATTTATAAAAATCAGATAAAAAATAAACAGTAACTACTGTTGCAAATTATAAACAGGCGACAAGACTATGTTTAAATTTAGTTTCTGATAACAAAAAATATGTATTGCACTGAATGTGATAAATCGACAAATGTACATATGTACGTACATACACATGGATGTCTATGTTTGATTAGGAGTAGAAAACAATTCTTGAATCATAAAACAAAATTGTTATTCCACCGAATTAAACAAATGCGTCATGGCATAAAACCGTTAGGAACGATGGGGGCGTTTTGTAGCAAAATATAGAATTTTATAACAAAAAAAATAGGAAAAATATATACATATATAAAAAAATCATATAAAATAATAATGATGATGAAAAGAGGGTGGGTCCAGTAAGGGGGAATATTTTTTTAATAAAAATGTTTTTATTAATAAAAGATATTTGTATAAACATACACTTAAAAACAATTTATTGAATGAAAAACATTTCGTTTGGGAATTTCGAATACAATATATCCATTTGTTATATTGCATATTATTTTTCCTTGAGAATTTATATATAAAATTAAAAAAATATATAATTGTGAAATTAGTTATCTAGAAATTTTTTTTCGGAATTTATGCGAGAAGGCAAACGTGATCCCGTCACGTTTAAAAAATATTTTTCAAATTTGTTTTCAATTCAATATAAATTTTAAATGAGCTGGAGAAATTTTCTATAAAGAAGCTGAAAGGAATCCTTATTAGAGGTCATCTTTATGACTGAAGGTCCCATATAAAGGGCATATTTAAGGAGAAGCTTAAGGTCCGCTGTAAGTTTCATCTTTTTAGAGGGGCTGACTGCAATCTTTATAGACGAGTTGAATAGCATGTCTGTAGACAAATTGATATGAGGTTTCTATAGCCGAACCGAAGAGAAGTAAACTATCTGAAGGTATTCTATAAAAATGTTAATTTTTTAATAAAAAATCGAAGGCCTCAAAGCTCTACAAAATTGTATAGAATATTTTTTCCGAGAGATTTAGAATATTTTATAAAATTGTATTATTATTCACATTCTATTCAATTTTGTCGAAATTATTTTGTGGTACTAGTTGGGTTTCGAGGTCTATACAAATCTAATAGATTTTTTCTTAGATAACAGAGGACTCAACATTTTATATATTTTTTTGAGGATCTTCGATACCTACAACATTTTTTTTATTTATATTTGTTTATATTAAATTTAATTTTTTATTGAAGCAATATTTTGTTGTTGTTTTTTAATTTAAAAATATTAATAATGTAGTTTAAAATTTATTGTTGTTGTTGTTTATATTTATTAATGTTTTTTGTTTGCATTAATTTTTTATTATTACCCGTCGTCTAGACGTTTGTTATTCAAAATATAAAAAAAATCACAGACAAAATAGCAAACAAATAAATTTTGAATTTGAATATTAATTGAAATTAGGCTATTAGGTAAAGAAATAACATTGATCTATGATCTCTAAAAGTCAGACAAATGAAGAAGAAGAAGAAGAAAAACAACAACACCAAAAATGTTGTTTGTTTTATTTTCTCAAAAAAATTTGCAAAATTTTTTTGTGTTTCGAAAAATCATGTGAGGTTGTTAGGTGACATTTTTGCGATCTTTTCAAAAACGTTTTCACAAAAAATAAATACATATTTTTTGGTTTGAAATAGAAATGGCCGTTATGCAAACATACAAATAATAATGGATACAACAGTTGGATGGATGGTTGTATTGACGTATTTTGTTGACAAATTCTGAATACAAATAACAAAAAATTGTATTGCTGCTTTACTTTCGATCACAAGACTAGATCTTTTTGTGTTCGGTTGTCTGTCTGTCTGTCAGACTTCTTATTAGAAATTAAAATAAAAATTAGCAAATGCATAAATTTATGGATGACTAACTGTTTAAAATATTTTTTCAACAAATTGAAAGTAAATATTTTAATCCATATATGAGTGTACCAAGTACATATGTACGCATAGACACACACACTCATACATACAAACAATATGCAAATTAACTAGACGAATTGAAATTCAAAATCAAATAAAAACCAAATTAAATTTAAATTTTTTAAATTTTTGTCTGCTACTCCTCCAACTTGTTCCAGAAGTGGGTGATATTTTTTAAATTAAAAAAAAAAAATACAAAATAAGGGTAGGGGAGAGGTGATAAGGGAGAGGATTTTTGTGACAGAGCAACAAATAAAATAAATTCAATTTAAAAAGAAATAAAAAATTAATACATAAAATAAAAATGGAAGTAAAGTAACTACCAAGACGATGACAATTATAAATTTTGTTATGCTCCTCAGAGCATAACAAATTTTCGTGGACCTTGAAGTCTTACAACATTTATTTTCTTTATAAAATAGTTATGTGTCTCAGAGTCTCAAGAAATTCATACAATTTTTTTCTTTGTCCTCTGAGGCCCAAACAATTTTTTTTAAATAGTTAAATGATTCTCAGAGTTCAACGAAATTTTATACAACAGCTCTACGAAAGGTCTGGGCATACACAATTTTATAAATATTGTACATTGTCCTCAGAGGCCTATTTTTGAAGCATATTTTCATGAATTTAATATTTTTTGTGGACCTTAGACGCCTACAATGTTCTATATAAAATTATGTTCACCGTGGACCTAAAAAGTTCTATAAGAAAAATTTCGAAAGTCTCTACAAAATGGAATGGAAAATTTTACGCAGACATCAAAGATCTCAACATTTTATTGGACTTACCGACGTCTCTAACAGTTTATAAGATATGTTTCCTGATCCTCAGCGGCCTAAACATCTTTAAAAAAATTTTTTGTGGGCCTTAGATGCCTACCAAGACTTCAGGTGCCTCAGAACCTCACAAACTTATTATAGAAAGTTGGTGTCTGAGGCTTATAAAATTTTATAGACATTTTTTAGAGTCCTAAGAATCCTACAAAATTTTATAGAAAATTTTTTGTCGATGTGTTTTATAAATATTTGTAAACCTCTGAGGCCAACGTAAATTTTTTTATAAACTTTTTGTAAGCCCAAGAAACAGTTTCTAAAAAAATTTAGACACGGAAATATTTTTGATACTGTTTCTTGGGCTTACAAAATGTTTATAAAAAAATTTACGTTGTCCTCAGAGGTCTACATATATTTGTAGAATTCTTTACATGGGTCTCAGAAGCCTGCTCACTTTTATATGTAATTATTGTTTATGCCTCTCAGAGCCCTACAGTTTGTTGGCCTACAAAATTGTATAAGAAAACTTCAATTGTCTCCAAAACCTACTAAAATTTTAGAAGAAAATTGTCGGAAGGCCTCCTCAGACCTTTTGACATTTTGTAGATTTGTTTCATGGGTTTCAGAGATCTACAAAATAGTTCGAAAAAATGTTCATATAGCCGTCCTGGGGGGGGGGGTTCAAGATTTTATAGAAATTTCCTATAATTTGTGTTGTTGTTCAAACTTGTCGCAAAAGTGAGTGATATTTTCGATATTTTAATCTACACAAATATTTGAAAAGATGGGAGAGGTGATAGCAGAGTAGATTCTTGTGACATAGCAACAAAAAAAATAATAAAAAATAACAAAAGAAAGAAGAAAAGTAAATACCAAAGAACCGCAAAAAAGGGAAATAAAATTTGGTCGAAGAAGAGACACTGCAAAAAGCAATTTGGGATTGGCACCAAACATTTGATGGAATTATGGCAAAATGAAGAAGAACAACAAAAAACTAGTATTGGATCACAAGTTAATACAACAAACGATCATCATACACATTTATATATACATATATATGTATAAACAGACATATGTCCGTCTGGACGCTAACAAAATAATGATTTGAAATTTCGAACAGACAATTTTTTGCACATAAACCATTTTTTCCTTAAACAACAAGAACAACAATTCATTTGCACCTCTCTTTTTTTGGTACGTCAAACACTAAACGGCTATAATAACAACAGGAACAAAATCGTTTCTTTCTTTTTTTCCAAATAATAATTCTATAGCAACAACAATAAAACCACACTCACACACACCCATCTAGTAGATACATTGTGTGAATTATTTAAAAAAAAAAATAAGCACGAGAAAAAATTGTGTTGGTTTTTTTTCGTTCAATACTTCTGCAACAACAAAAAGTTAAACAAGCCCCCCAAAAAAACCGAAAAAAAGAAAAAAATGTGATTGGTCTTGTGACGCACACACACATCAAGATATGTACTCAAAACCGACTCATTCACAAGCATACACGTGCTGTCTGCGGAAGAGGGGCAAAAAGAGGCACTACAATTAGCGAAACTTTTTTTATTTCATATCTAATAAATAAAAAAAGAAAAGAAATAAGAAAAAATGTAGAACTTGGCATTGAAAAATGGATGCACAGCAACAAAGATAGCCTTCGGCATATTGATGAATTCTAATTTTTTTCTTTTGAGGAATTAATAAATAACCGGTTTGAAATCCCAAAAATAAAAAAGAAAACAGGAATGAAATTTATTGAAAATTATTTGGGAATCCCAGAAGAAATAAAATATTTTTAATTTACTTAATTTTTATCTAGGTGAGAAGCAGTTAAAATGGGATTCAAAACCGGTTTAAAATTCATTAAAATCATGTTAAAAAAAATTGGGGATTTAATTTAATTGACAATTTTTGGAAATAAAGTTACGAATTTATACGGCATTTACATTAGAACTTTTTACCGGGTTAACCTACTTTATGAGGATTTATTTGGCATATATTCAAAGGAATTGAAAATTTAAACACACTCGGTTAACCAAATCCGGTTCAAAGGTGACCTATAGAATTTTATAGAATTCAGAGAGACGGCACAAAAGTTTTTAAAAATATATTTCAGAGCGCTACGATAGTTTATAGAAAATTTATCGCCGGTGTCCTCCGAGGTCTATACAATCGTATAGACCACTAGGATATACCCCCTACCGAATGTGGGAATTATTTAAAAACCAATACCGACCATAATTAAAATTTTAGTGCCATTTAGAGCCTATGTTCTCTCATAGTACGTATTTCCAAAACTACCTCCGTATTTCAACACTACACACCAATTCTGACCGCAACAGAAATCTAGCTGTACACAAAATTTGGTATTATTTATTACCCTTTGTACTCTTGTAATACTTATTTCCAAAACAAAGTTCAAATATAGATTCACCCAAAACCACAATTAGTACTCTCAAATTCCACTTAACACTCTATCGGTTCGCCTAAATCAAAATTGTATCATATTTAGTATAATTTAGTACATGTAAATAAAAATTTCCGTATCAACATGCATCATGTAATCCAATGGAAATCGTATTATCAAATTTCATGATTCTAGCTCTTTAAATCCAAATTGTACCAAATTTAGTACCATTTAGTACATATAAGCAGAAATTTCAGAAACTTCTAACATACCCCAATTCTACCCCCCAACAGTGATCCTAACTCCAAAATTCAGGATTCCATCTCTATTGGTTCACCCAAAATTCTAGTTGTAACAAATTTAGTACACATAAGTTGTAATCATATTACAAATGTCAGTGTTCCAGTTCTACCGGTCCATCCAAATCTAAATTCTACCAAATTTAGTACCATTTAATACACATGTGTCTAAAGAGACACATTTGTACCCCAATGCTAAATCCCAACAGTGATCCTAACTCCAAATTTCAGGATTGCAGCTCTATTGGTTCAGCCAAAATTCAAATTGTACCAAAATTAGTACACATATGTATGAATTTCCCAAACTACCAACATACTTCAATTCTACAAATGAAGTTGTAATCATATTTCCAAATGTCATCCAAATACAAATTGTGCCAAATTTATTACCATTTAATACACATTTGTATAAATTTTCCAAACTCCCTACTCCAAATTTCTATTGGTTCACCAAAAATTCAAATTGTACCAAATTTAGTACACAAGGGTACAAATTTCCTAAACTACCAAAATACATCAATTTTACAATGCAGTAGTAATCTTATTTCCAAATTGCAGTGTTCCACCTCTATCGGTTCACCCAAATTGAAATTGTACCAAATTTAGTACGGTTTTGTACTTTTCGTATACATGAGTATACACCTCCAAAACCACCTCCCAAACCACCTCCCAATATCGAACCTACTTCTCATCCTTGATTCGCACTTCATATTTCAAGTTTTTTAGCTCTATCCGTTCACATGCTACGAAATTGTAACAAATTTTGAACTTTTTAGTACTTTTCAGATACTTATAGCTCGAATTTCCAGAAACTCTTTGCTACATCGATCCTATACTCCATCAATGACCCTCAATCCAAACTTCATATTTCTAGCTCCACCGGTTCGCCAAACACAAATGTTACCATTATTCGTGTCGTTCTAATAAGAATTTCAAAAACCCCAGCCTTATCTGACATCTTTGAACCAATGTTCATATATTATTTAGAACATTTTTTCGTAATTCTGTGATGGCTGTAGTCAATTGGTTGTGGGACATTGAGGTTTCTAAAATTAAAAAAAATATATAACAGAGGTATCCACGACCCTAAAAAGTTTACTGTTAAATAAAAAATACAACAACAATAAAATAGCAAAATAATCATGAAATCCGCATAAATGTTGATGATCTCATTTTGACATGTCATAGGGACCCACATAAAAAAATTAACCTCTAACCATATGGACATTAACCTAATTACAGTGCACACACACATCCCTAACGCTACTAAGGTTACAATTTAATTGCAAACATTTTTTTGTTTGCTTCCAAATACCCTTCCTCCATCCCTACCCTACCTCCCTCCCTTCCTTAAAACCGTGGAGTCACTGAAAGGGCGATGAAGTCATTACAAGAATCATAAATTAAAAAGCCCCT